>NC_056616.1:26628276-27228276 GCF_018340385.1 Cyprinus carpio | reverse complement strand
CGTGTCTCTCTAGGCAACGACCCTCCTCACCATGGACAAATACTCCATGCCAAGATGTGCAGAACATCAACAACAACACCTGCTTCAAGCTCAACTCTCTGCAGCTCAACGCTCTGCTGAGCAACTACCACTGCGCTCCTGATGAACCCTACATTCCTCCTGTGAGTGAACTGTCTCATTTTGGCTGTGTAGTCCTGGTCTGATGACATGTGTCGTTTTTTGAGATAAACCAAACCAGGTGTTCTGCACTTTCACAGTAGCTCTGCTTATTTCCTCTAACCTCAGGGTTTCTCATAATGTGACCTTCTTGTCTGATGTGAAATATTAAACTCATTACTGTAAAAGGTGCTGTAACTGATGTTAGCTGTTCTAGAACATCTCTCAGATGCACCCCATCTTTCCAAAACTCACCCTTCAAAGCAAATCAGAGATGGAGGTGAAGAGCAGCAGCATGTCAAGTTTTAGTAGAGTTCTTATATAACATTATGATCATTGTTCCCTTCATGCTCACAGGAGCTGATTGATCACGTGGTGGCTGTGGCCGAGAACACGGCGGACGAACTGGCCCGAAGCGATGGGAGGGAAGTACAGCTTGAAGAGGACCCTGACCTCCAGCTGCCTTTCCTACTGCCCGAGGATGGCTACTCATGCGACGTGGTGCGGAACATTCCCAACGGATTCCAAGAGTTCCTAGAGCCACTTTGCCAGAGAGGTATGGATGATAAACAAAGTGCTGCCATTCTAAATAAGTTTCAGAGCATTTGATGTCAGTTGCGCACAATAAGTATCAGGTGGATGGTGAATCAGAGGTTGTTGTCTTTGTTTGTTTAAGGCTGACGTGATGCCATTGGAATGTGGTTTGTTAAGGTTGTGTTCAGCAGTCTATTTGTTTTTTGCAAGAGAGCGAAACTGTGTGTGTGTGTGTTTTTTTACAGGTGTGTGACAAAGACAGTGAGAGACCAGTGGTTTAAAGTTTTAACGTTTAGTGGATGTGTTCTGATCTGTTCGTTGTCCTCCAGGTTTTTGTCGATTGACACCTCATCCACGCTCTCCAGGAACTTGGACCATCCATTTCGAAGGAGCTGATTGCGACAGTCACTTCTCAGCTGACACGTCAGAACTGGTAAGTTATTATGCCAGATCGATAGATAGATCGATAGATAGATAGATAGATCCTTCGATAGATAGATCGATAGATAGATAGATAGATAGATAGATAGATAGATAGATAGATAGATAGATAGATAGATAGACGGGTAGATGGATGGATAGATAGATAGATAGACGGGTAGATGGATGGATAGATACATAGATACATAGATGGGTAGATTTGTAGATGGATTAGTCTTTGAGGGCATTAGAAAACAGAATTTTGCATTTGAATTAGAATTTTTTACATTTGAATTTTTAATATAAAGCCCAAATACTAAACCGATATTTGCAAAAACAGCACCAGGGAATATTTAATGTCAGTTGATGAGTGTGTTCTGTCAAGTTAACATTCTCTTTCAGCCAACACCAGTTACACCACGGAGGGCAATATTTAACCATAGTGCCCAAGCACTGGCTATACATGAAATCTTTCTCCTCACCCTGAGCACACAAAGCCCTTTAATGCTCCTCCTCCCCTGTAATTAGTCTGTTTTTACTGTCTTTCGTATTTTTACATAAGGGATTTGTTAATGTAATGTCACAATCTTATTTTTAATTTTTTACGTAATGTCGGTCCGCCCTATAGCAGACAGAGCTGGAGCTTGGAGCACATTTAAATACCACAGAGAAATCTTATGAACACAACTTGATCGTGCGCCTAACCAACCCACCCACTCCCACATCCCTTTCTTTACAACCATCCCAGGACCAATGCTTACCGTAAAACTCACATGAGATTTTGGCATGAAATCAAAAATCGACCTGGTTTGCAGTTTCTGCACAATACTGTGCATTACCACACATTATTTTAAAGATTTTAAAAAAAAATTGATCACTTTGAAAGCATCTATCCTTTTTGACAGACATCATCTAGGCCAGAAGAAATGTTGATCAATAGCAAAATGGGTATTTAGACACTGTTTTTGGTGGACTGTTGTAGTTGTGATTTTAGTAGTCTGTGTGTTCGTTAAGATAGCTATGCCAAAAAATCCTTTTTCGAAGGAAACATTCTTTAACTAAGCTAAAAAAGCTTGCTCTGTTGCTTTTGTAAACCTTAATAAAGGCACCCAGAGAGTTTCCTTGCATTACCCATCAGTGTTCATAAAGCTCCACTGCGCTTTAAACCAGCTCTGCTCACACCCCCCCAAGCTGTACACAAACAATTCAGATTGGCAGCATAGTTAAAGTTCCCTGTACAATGAATGCATGCTATGTGCACCATTTACGCACTGGGGCTTGCTTAAGGAGGGCCATGGCACGAAAAGCTGGTCTCTTTCTCCCAGGCCCTCTCTGTGCGTAAGCAAGCTCACTGAGGCCTGATGCACTCTGGAGCCGACGCATGTGGCTTTAATTCTTGACTCGTCTCCAGGGCCCGCCGTTTCGCTCTGCGGTCGGCTGTGCTCTGAGAACCAGCAGTGGCAGAACCTCCCTAATTTTCTCTACTCCTCCTCCTCGTCTTAGCTCAGTTTGCTCTAGAAACGGCCATCAGACACAGCTTCCAGACGCAGCGTGGACCTAAAGCTGAAGTTACAGTAGTGACTTTTTCCCCCAAGTTAAATCACCTGTCTGCTCTCTCTACAGCCAATGCGGAAGGAACCGGAAATTGTGACAGTGACTTTGAAGAAACACAATGGGATGGGCCTCAGTATTGTGGCGGCCAAGGTAAGAACTGATTATTTTATTTCTTTTTAGTGATGTTAATTGCGTAATATTGCTCCACTTTCAAAATCTGTGATCATCTTGCATGGATCTGACTGCTGTAGCAGTGATAAATATTCATCTAGAGAGTAAGTGAATGAATCCCTAAATCCTTGAGGAGGGCATCTGGTTTTGGCATAGAACTAGATCTGGTTAGTTTGACACAGTTAATGAGAACAGTTTTTAATTTTTTTGAGGATTGGTTTTTGGTTTCTGATGTTGGTGGATGCCTTGTTCTGAGTGGGAAGTAAAGGTGTGCCATGGTTTCCTAGGCTCAGATCAAGAGGACATGCTTTTGTTTTGATTCAGTCACAAACTGGTCTGTGTGCTTGTCAAACATTCAAATACAAAACGGAGTCATAAGCAAATCTTTCTGTTTCCTTGTTGGACTGAGCGCTGTTCTAGTCTGCTGCTTTCCGCAGTAGGAAATGTCTTCTGGGTCATCACCCCTTTTTACAAAATGCAGTCTTTTATGTTGGAGTTTACATCACAGTTAATAGGCTAAAATATTAAGTGTTTTGCATGATTCCACCAGTTGAGCTGGTCAAGCATAAAAAGTTTCGATTCGTTTCGTTAGTTTCGATGTCAACATTGCAAATTAAGGTTTTGTTTATACTCAAAACTTACCAGTTTGACTAATATGCTGTTAGAAAGTGCTTACAGATCCAACATGGACCAGTTTACAATTTTACTGTGCAAGTAAATATTTCTTTCTTTTTCAAATTGGGAATTTTTTAGTGGGTTATATGGAACACAGTTTCAGTTGAGTAGCCTGTGTTTCACCACTTTTGGTGGACTGAAGAGCGTTTTTCCCAACCGATGTGTTTCAGGTTCAGGTTCGACAGAGAAGAGGAAAGCAAGGGAGGTATAGTGGGAGGAAAAGGGGGTTAACAGGAACTGTTTATTTTCAAAGCAAAACCTTCCCTTTAGTGCTTCTATTTTCATCTGTGAGTGTCTCCAAGGAAGCATAAAGTTTGGTAGCGGTAGAATGGAGGAAAAGAAGGGAGGGAAGGAGTGAAAATGGGAGGAGAAGGAAAGGAGGAGTGAAGAAAGTGGTGTAAGGCATGCTCTGGGACAAAGGGGAGGATCTAAAGAGAAGGGGCGGTTTGTCCCGGTGTTGAGCTGGAACACAGCTGGGAGCACCGTTAAAACTTCACCTAACTGTTAGTGAGTCGTGGGAGTTTCTCTTATATGACTACTCTGGCTTCAGATATTTGCATATTGTGTTTAGCATGTAGCCCAGGAGTCGCTCCTCAGTAGACCTGCCTGCTTTTGAAAGAGTTGAATACGTTTTCCTGGAGTGCTATTAGTTGATTCCTCCGTTCATTCTCCGGAGCGCAGCACCATGTGGTTCTCTGTGGTCGGGAGGAAGGAGCCGGTAAGAAACCACTTGACATGGAGTGTGTGTCTTTTTAATGTGGGAGAGTAAGTAAACGCTGAGAGATTAATGGTGTGCTAAAAAGTCAGCACGGTGGTTTCAGTTTGTTTGCCATCGGGATTGCACTTAAAAGTAAAGTTAACATTAGTTAATGCATTGTTTATCATAAACTACATAAGGCCCAGTGTTCATTAGCACTGGTTAACTTTCATTCATAAATTTGCGAGGCCTATTGTTTGTTGTTAATTCAGTTTCATTCAATTAATGTTAATCTATACAATAGAAATATTTTAGCATAAGTAAAAATTAACATTAATCAAGATTAATAAATTTTGTAAAAGTACTGTTCATTGTTCTTTCATTTTAGCTTACTAGTTAGTGGTATCAAGATTATTGTAAAATTAATTTTTGCAACGTTATGTCCCCTAATCTTTTATTAATCTGAATTGAAACGAAGAGAAACTCACTGTGGCGGTGTACCAAAGACTCTGTTTTGGTTTGCAGGTTCAAAAGAAAACATGACCATGAAAACACTTCTTTCTAGTTGCTCAGGATAGGATCTTTTGACAGTTGGTGGGTGCAGCCCATACTCAAGAACTAGTTCACTTCAGTCCTCAGGCAAAATGTAACCTGACAAGCACCTACGATTGTCTAAATAGAGTTGCTTCAAGCTGTCACCTTGCGTTCATCAAAATGATCACGTTTTTGAAGTTTCGTACCTTGACTCTGCATGTCCAGAGAGAGCGGACGGGAATCAAGACCCTTTGGGAGACTATCTTCTATTTATGCCATTCTGCAAGGGCTGCATGATTTTAGTATATGAGAGGACAGTCCCAAGTTGTTAGTTAGTAAAACTTGGGGACATTCTTATGTTTGAAGCAAAGGATGTCAAGCTTGCATGTACAACCAAACCCTTAAATTATGTTGTGACTCATGTCTTGGACATAATGCTGTCCCTTTACAATAAAAGTTTCATAGGAGACATGTTTCCTTTGTGTCCAAAAAAATGGAGCTGCTTTTTAAACGCACCACCAGAGGACCGTGAAGGAAGACAGACCTCTTTGTTTGGTCTTTCTTAACTGAAGCAAGCAGCCCAAGAGTCTGCAGATCATTAGAGCTGGAATGGAGGCCACTCAGACGTGATGAAGACCGTCAGCTGAAAGCAGCTCATTATTGAAAGCCTCTTGTGTTAGTCATGATATTTTGCACCCACCATTAGCCGACAGCCTCAGCCGTCTAGACGTGACGGTAAGGACCAGCTACATTCAGGAGCAAACTACTGTCCTGGCTGCTTTTTTCCTGACTGCTGTGTTTGTTGTGGGTGATTAATCGGGGCAGGAAATGATGGTGGCGGGTCAAGTTTCAGTGAATAGATGTATTTTCTGTTTTCCTAGTGCAGCGTGGACTCCACCTTCTCGGTCAGAGGTCAGGCACTACTTTGACTCCCTGGGGCTGTTAACAAATTACTCAAGATCGTTTATGCCTACACGTGCAGCTCCTTGAAGGCTTCATTCACCAATCACAACTGTAAACCCTTAACAGGAAGCTGTGCGTGTTTGGCATATGATTCCACAGAGAGTATGCCACAAGTGTTTTGAGACTAAAGGGGGTGAAGACTGAAGTTCAGTTCTACCTCTGTTGCAAAGCACTCGTCTTGCCTAAGCTGGGTTTCCAATTTCCTGTATTTGCAATGGCAGGTTTGGGAAGCTTTTCCGTGGACAGGAAGCATCAGGGTGGGACCTCGAAGCTGTAGACTTTGTTTCCATGTGGTTTTAGGACCTTCAAAGGAAGCTGGAGTTCTGTGATTTGAGCATCTGCTCCAAGTACTGTTATCAGTGAACACCTTCAGACTTCAACACCTTCCTGTTAATGTCTAATGTCTGCACTGCAGATGCACGTGTATTTTTGCATGCCGACTATGCCAGACAGCAGCTTGCAGGGTAAATATATGCTTGAACTTTCTTTTTTGTGGCATCCCTGTTGTGTGTGAAGAAGTTTCTTGTAGCCGCTGCTAGTCCTCAAAGAAACGGCGTCAGTTCATCCCCAAGTTTACTGACCTTTATCCCCTTTGAAACACTGAAAGGCAAAAAACCTTCTACTGTGAAGAAGCCTGCAGGGATAACGGTTTCTATTTTTGCTTATAAGGCATTTAGCACCTGTGAAATATTATTTACAGCACAAGATGTGGATATGCACACATTTGGATATGCCAAGATGTCTTTTAGCCGCACAGACATTATAATTGCCTTTGAACTGTGCTTCTGGCAGTGTCCCTGGAAAGATGAACGTGAAAACAACCACACCTCGAATACAATCCCACACCACACGCTTAGCGACATGCACACTTACGCAATGGGTGTTGAACTTAGAAGTAAGGTGGTGTTTTGTTGTGAGTAACTTCTGAACTGTTAATTCTGATTGGACAGTGAGGAATATCTATATATTTGTCTGTCTGTCCTATCATTAATAAATCTATCTGTCTGTCTATCTATCTACCTTATCTATCTATCCTGTTTGTCTGTTTGTCTTGTCATTAATAAGTCTGTCTGTCTGTCTATCTATCTATCTTATCGATCTATCCTGTCCGTCTGTCTGTCCTATCATTTATACGTTTAACTATCTGTCTTTTATGTCTATCATTTATAAGTCTGTCTTATCTGTCATTTTTACCTGTCATTTATAATTTATTCAGAGATCGCCATGAAAATAGCCTTAATGCTGGCATGGCATTAAAAAGTAAATAAATAAACTTATCTGTCATTTTATCTTACTGTTCTGTCATTTTATCTATGTGTCCATCTCTGTAGCTGTCTGTCTTATTGTTTTGTCTATCTATTTGTCTTTCATTATGTCTGTCTGTCGTTGTTCCATCTATTGTTCGGTCTATAGTTTATAAGTCTGTCTGTGTATTTTTTTATCTTTCTGTCTGTCTATCATTTTATCTGTATGTCTTCTTGCTTTGTCTATCTGTGTTATCTATCATTCTGTCTATCTGTGAATCTGTCTATCATTCTATCTATCTGTCCATCTATCCATCTGCTTGTCTGTCTCTCTTATTATCTGTCTATAGTTTGTCTATCATTGTCTTTATCATTAAATCTATCTATCATACTGTCCATAAGGCCTATAAACCTTCAGATCTTAATCTAACATTCAAAGTTTGTCCTAAGTTATATACATTTCATATTATTTTATTTGCAGTTATCCATTCTGTTTGCTATCTCAAATAAAACTGCAGTTAACTCAGTTAATTTTATTTTGATTTTAAGGCCATTCAAAATTCAGTTCTAAATCGTCCACAAGTTTGCTCTTCAAACTGTTGCTCTGTCGTGACACTACTTGACCTTAAAGAGAAGAGTGACCATGGAAGACAGTTTCCGCTAGAGCCCCCATGCAGCAACTCTATTCGTAAAACACAAATATCTGTTACATTCTCAGTGTTCTCATTTTGTAATGCAACAACGTGTTTAAATGAGATTTTGGGCTTGTGTACTTGCAGGGAGTGTTTGAGTGCACTGCCAATGACTATTTGGTTGTCACAGGAAATAACAAACTTTAAAAGTGAGCTCATTAAATTTGATGACAATATTCTCAATGGAAACATTTCAACCATGCTCTGTTGTTGCATACAGTCTAGTGATATAGTCATTTATTTTCGAAAGAAAAGAGCTCTATTTTTAGTAAAATTGACTTCTTTAGCTTTCCAGTACGTAGTGATGAACTGTGCCAGTATCACCTCACCCCTTGTTTTAAAAACAGTAGCAATTAGTTCTCTTGTTAACATGCATCTGTTTTTTATCAGTGGCTTTTATAGACCATGCTCTGTTTCATGTTCTGCACGCCAGGTTTTCAGCTTTGATCAAAGCAAGTTTGATGCAGGTTTCCTGATGAAAGGTCAGCTGAGGTGCTCTCCCACTAGGTCTGCACAAGACTCCTGCATCAGCTGTGTTCAGACGGCCTGGAAACCGCCCAGCCTCAGGGGCTTCTCATGTGTCTTTTACCACGGGTTCACTCTTTAATGTGGGGAGACTGGTTTTTGAATGGTTGTTTCTCATCACAGCGTAATACGTGCTTTTAAAGTCTCATCAGAGAGATTTTGGGCTTTGCTAGGCGACATGTATCTCCCTCAGGACTTGGGCAAGTTGAGAACTTACAGCAGATGAGAAGTGGTTCACGTGCACAAGATTGGCATCTGTATTTTAGTTTTTTAACTCGTTGATAATAAGCACTCAGTGTCCAATGTGTTGCATTAGGCAGTGTGTTGCAGGCCTTGATGCCTCTTGTGAAATGGCATACTCAGAATTTCAGGCCGATAATTATTATTTTATCATTGGTTACACTGACAATGAAATGCAGATGTATCTATTATAATACCTAATACAGTGTGACACAAGCAGCCAATCAGATCACATTTGATACCTAACATAACAATATTTATTACACCAATAATTAAATTGTCTCCTTAGTTTCAATAAAGTTAAAACTATTTTTGTTAGGCGCTTGAAATGTCACTAACTATTTATTTATTTATTTATTTATTTATTTATAAATGGTTGCTTGACTGTAGTTTTAATACTTTAAATTATCGGTAGGGATGTAACGATTAACTGCGAGCTGGTTGAAGACGGATTAAATTTGTGACTATTCAAATCGGATTAGATGGTAAACAAATCGCGATTCATTTAGGGGTAAGAGTTTATATGAATGCATGTCTGAGGGGAACATACTGTCTTTAGAAGGGTTTAGATGGTATTTTTTTACTTATATGGTACTTTTCATCTAGCCTCTGTATAATGCATATTAAACTTCATATGTGCAGCACTGTTAAAAAGAAAGAAAAAAAATGTTTTGTTTACAGCAGACACCAGTGAAACACATTAAGCACCACCTGCTGGCAGAGAGTGAATCTGCGTCTCATTCAGCTGATTTGCTGTTTCATGCAGATATTTTTATGTATAGTTTCACAAAACTGAAGTCAAACCATTCTGTTTTTGCTTCAAAATTTCTAAATTATACAATCTAATTTAGATTAAAAACTGTTCATGTTGCATGTATGCAGCATCTTTGTTCTGATCATGATTAAAATGCTGTGGTTACCTCTATTTTAAATGGAAAGAACACAGACAAAGCCTTATTTTGTTTATATGAAGAGATTTATTTTATTTGTGTTATTTATTTTATTTGGGGCTTGTTTTAACATTTACATTTTCATACATTTACATTATATTTAAATTTCGTCATTCAGCAGATGCTTTTATCCAAAGCCACATACAACTGAGGACAAAAGAAGCAATCAAAACCAACAAAAGAGCTATATTAGTATATTATTATAGTACTATTTCTATTTCACATAGAAATGTGCAGCATTTTGTCAAAGCAATAATAAAAGGACACATTTACTTTATAATTTATCTTAAATCTCATTTTGTTTAAAAAATAAAATAAAATTGTGAATCGAATCGTGAAATCAAAACCGTGAATCGAATTGAATCGTGAGTTGAGTTAATCGTTACATCCCTAATTATCAGTTCATTGTAGCTTGGAATACTGCAGTTTAAAGTAGCTTTCCAAAACTTGGTTAGTATTCCCTCCAATCCACCCTGTTTGTTGTGCATACTCACTATGAGGAGGAGTCATAGTCCAGGATCATATCATAATGCCATCACAACATACAGGATAGAAGTTATTTGTGCTATAGGTCTTTATGGTTTTTTTATACATGTGCACCACAAGATGATTTATGACATCTGATTGCATGTTTTCCCATTGCTGTTTTCCTTATTTTATTACCTGTTCTCACATTTAGACTGGTTTTGTAGCATTTTAATCGTGTTATAAAACGTTATTGTCTTTTGAATGTGATTTGCATGCAAATGGCTCATCTATCTGTATTGGGGACCACACCCTTGAATTAATGCTGTGTGGTTTTTTGGAACTTTGTGGTTTTTTTACTTCTTTTTTTTTTAGACTGTAAAGAATGTTAAAATTCAGATTGGCCGATTGCTTTGTAACTGGCATGACCTCAATCATTTTAGTGGCCTGTAAGCGCACAGTACATGTTGATATTTTTCTTATATTTGTGGTTAAGTCCTGAATGTTAACTGAGATTTCTGAATGATATTCGTGTGGTGTTCATGTTTCGGCTGTGTTTGAATTATAGGATGTGTTTATGCCAGTGTAATGTGAGTGGGTTATGGGGGTCTGTGGCTAACATTGGCTTTATTTCAGAGGGCAGAATAAAAGAGGTTGCTGGTTCAGTTTAAAGTTTCTGCACAAGTTACATTGTTATTAACATTTGAGGTGTGTGAATCTTTTCAGAGAGCATAAAAACAACATACAACAGCAGAATACTATGGTAAATGTAGTCGGCACACTCATAGCTTGCTGATCGGCATGGGTTTTTCATAAACCAGAAGAGAAACCAGATCTAGCGGGCTCAGCCTAGAGCCTACATGGCGGGAGTGTTGTAGACTTGGGTGGCGTGCCATTTAGTAAATGGTTTTGTTATGACCATGAAACCATCATTTGGAGTTTGGCATGGGCTTTTAGAGATCTGGCCCTGGAATTCAGAAGTACATACTTTACTGTTGAAAGAGTTCATATGAGGCTGCTAGAACACAGTAGATGTATGTTGACTTCTAAAGGAGCATTACTTCCTATTTTCCATTTAACAGAAGTGCAGTTATTTAGTTCTTTTTCGTACAGTGAAAGTGGATGGGGACTGGGTTTGTCAAGCTCCAGAAATGGGTAAAAGTACCATTTAAAAGTGCTTTAAAGTAGTCCATATGATTTGTGTGCTATATATAGTACCGTTTAAATATTTGGGGTTGATTAGGCTTTATTATATTTAGCATTGTCAAACGATTAATCACGATTAATCGCATCCAAAATATAGATTTTTTTTTCCACAGTGTGTATATGTTTTATGTATATATAAATACACACACATACAGCATATTTTTTGAAAATATTTACCTGTATTTACATGCATATATTTATATTCATGTAAATTCATGTTCATTATATATAAATGTATTTATTATTTAAACGTACCATATTTTTATTAAATGTATAAATGCGTGTTTGTATTTATATGTACATAATAAATATACACAATACACACACATATTATGTAAACAAAAACTTTTGTTTTGGATGTGATTTAATCATGGTTATATGTTTGACAGCACTAATTATAATGTTTTTAAAAGAAGTGTCTTATGTTCACCAAGACTGCATTTATTTGATCAGAAACACAATGAAAACAGTAATATTGCAAAATATTTCTGCCATTTAACATAACTGTTTTCTTTTTTAAAAAAAATTATAATAGTCTTTACTGTCACTTCTGACATTTTTGAACAAAAAAAGCAAAAACAAAACCTTACAGACTCTACTTTTTTGTTAAGTCTTTTCAAATCGTCATAGGATAAGTTTCTGTACAACAGCAGACATTTACTAGGTTAATATTTCAGATTGTGCACATATTCGAACATGGTGCTTCTAGACACTTTCAACCTGGTTTCACATCAAACATCATTAATTCTTGTGTGTTTTATGAGTTTATTATTAATGCAAATATACACAAAAGAGTAAAGTATTGAATTTTCTTTTTCTTTTTTTAAAAGAAAAAAGACAAAAAATTGAATTTAGGTCAGTGCTGGTTTTGCTATATTTGTGCTGATGTGAGTGTTTGTCAAAATTACTTGTCAGGTGTATGAGTATGAGCAGTTTGTTTCTGTATGAGAAAACGGCAGAGGTGGCTGGGAATGTAATACAGACCTCACATTTTTAGAGTTAACTTTTAGCAAGATCCCCCTCAAATAGAACCGCTGGCAGCAGCCAGGGGATTTTGGGTACTTGCTTGCTCAAATAGCAAATCCAGCCATCGGAAAAAACAAATGATACTAACTTTAAACCGCAGTCCTCAAATAAACCCCTTTAAAGCTCATGTCGCTGGAACTCCGTCAGCTTAAAGCTTTGAACAGACCATTTAACTCCGAGTTATGGAGCATTACGTGTTAGAAATGTTATGTTTGAGTGTTGAAACTTGTATGGCATTACTATTTCAAGTCTACAGGATGTGCTTCAATGAATGCATCGTTTTATCTTGAAGTTAATTACTAGATTTTATTTTGAAAGATGCTTTTCTAGCATGCAGTGCCATTTAGGTCGAGCTGATATCTCAATGAGTGCAGTCCTACAGCCAGATGGCCCGTGTCAGATGATGACCTCTGACCCGGGATATAGGATGAAGATTTTAGAGAGGGTTAATCATGGCTAGTTTGAACAAAAACTACTTCAGATCTGGTCTGAATTTATGAATGAGTTTATTTATATGAATGTCTTCACTGCTGGCTCCAGATTTATAGTCTTTCATGAATGAATGCCTGGTTTCTTCGTACAGCAGTTTCCACAGCGGAACTGGTGGAGCCTGTAAATTACACTTAGATCTTTCTCAGAGTGCTAATAAACAGTTTCGCTCTTTCTTTTGTGTTTTTTAGGGTGCCGGACAGGACAAGCTTGGTATTTACATCAAGTCTGTTGTCAAAGGATGCGGCAGACATAGTGAGTTTGGCTTGGTTTTTTGTGATGTTCTTTATGGGCAAATGCAGATGCTATGACCTCATTTGATTTTGCATACTTACTAGTGTTATTGATAGTACTCAGTACTATATTTGGAGTTAAAGCGTGTAAAATCATAAATCATAAAAAGTAAAAATCTTTTTCAACCTTGCTGTTTTATGACTGTTTGAGTCTTGTTCTCTTTTTAGGATGGGCGTCTGGCTGCCGGAGACCAGTTGCTCAGCGTGGATGGAAGAAGTCTGGTTGGCCTCTCGCAGGAGAGGTAATTCTGTAGCATTTAGACCTTTAATAATGGGATTTTAATAAATTTGAAATGGACTTACAGGTATAGCATGCAATATCCGGCTATGTCTAAGAAGACTCGGTTAAATAAACAAAAGGATTGCATGCTAGAACCATTTCATTACACCACATAAGCAAGGAATGTGTCCTAATATAGTGAAAGTGAAAGTCGTGACATTTGTCAAGTATGGTGACCCATACTCGAAATTTGGTGCTCTGCATTTAACCCATCCAAGTGTACACACACAGCAGTGAGAAGTGAACACACCGTGAACACACACCCGGAGCAGTGGGCAGCTATAGATCCAGCGCCCGGGGAGCAACTGGGGGTTCAGTGCCTTGCTCAAGGGCACTTCAGCCATGGGTATTGAGGGTGGAAGAGAGCGCTGTTCATTCACTCCCTCCCACCTACAACTCCTGCCAGCACCGAGACTCGAACCTGCGACCTTCTGGTTACAAGTCCAAATCTCTCACCGTTAGGCCACAGCTGCCCCGCATTATTAATATTGAAAGTTTTGTGTGGTAGGAACATTTTATTACACCACATAAGCAAGGAATGTGTCCTCGTCGGGCAAAAATGACTCTTAACGGAACATTTGAATAAGTTCTGGGTATCATTAGTTGGGATTATTAAAGTATTTGTCATGATGAATAACGTACATTTTTTTAATATGCTTTTACAAAAAAATGCACTCTTTAAAATATTATCACTGAGAAGTTGAGTTTCTCACACAGTGGTTTTTCTTGTAATTATCCTGGATTTGACTTGAAAGCGTAATTATTCCTAGTTTTCAGGCATTAAGCTGTGCAGCACAAAGCACCTTTTTGTTTGCAAAGTCAAAACAGCTTAAAAAATGTTCTCATTTCTGTCAGAAAAATTGCATTAATGCCTGTAGTTTTGAGATGTGGTGGAATTGATGAAACTCTTAAATCTGTGGATTCGAGTTAAATGAGAAACATATGGCGCAAAACCACTTGTGAATGGACACAACTTGAGTTGCCTTTGGGATTCGTTCCAGCCTCCGTCTCTTGTTTACAGTTTAGCCGACGGCAAATCCAAACAGACATTCTATGAGATTAGTCTCTTTAAATAATCTCTTGTGGGATTGCACAAGTAATGCTTTGAACGTGAAATTCGTTCATCATAGTCTGCAGTTTTGTGTGTTTTACTCAAACATGTCTCTTGTTTTGTAGGGCGGCGGAATTGATGACACGAACCGGCTCTGTTGTAACACTCGAGGTGGCCAAACAGGGAGCCATTTACCACGGCCTGGCCACGCTCCTCAACCAGCCATCCCCCATGATGACCCGTGGTAAGCAACTGCGGCACGAATATATATTTAAATCTCTAGCGGGCTTGCGTGTGGGAGCTGCAGTGTTCCGCTTAAAAAATATCAGAGGCTGCCACACAGCGTGCTAGCGTGACTAATTCCTTAAAGAGGTGGAAATGTGGTGGATCTGGCACCCGCAGCGTTCCCAGTCACACATGAAACGGTTCAAGAGTTGCGTTAAATATAAATGCTTTTGACATATGTCTGGTAGTGATTCTGATTTGGTGCATTGTGGATGATTTCCCCCATTTCATAGAGATGGGCACTTTTCCAGTGCTGAATTGGGTTTAATTCAAGCCTCTTTTTCATCTCCGCAGCATCAGACCGTGGGCGTGGAGACAAGGGAAAGATGAGACCAAAGAGCGAGGGCTTTGAGCTCTACAACAACTCTGTGCAGAACGGCTCACCTGAGAGCCCCCAGGGCACTTGGGACACCTATCCTGAACCAAAGAAGGAGGACAGGTTGTTGAAGAACCGTGCAGACCACCGATCAAGCCCAAATGTGGCTAGTAAGTGTGCCACTTCAAACGCTTGGCGTATTTGTCAGTGTGGTTCATTTTAAAGTGGTTGACATTATATTAACATGTATTTTTATTTCATTTTTTCCCTCAAAGACCAGGCCCAGAGTCCAGGCGGGAAGCCTGTTTACCCAGGAGCCCCAGGAAAGATCACTTCGGTCTCGACGGGTAACCTCTGCCCTGATGTGAGTACACACAATCATCGGCACCTCTGAGATGAATGTTGCACATTTGTGCCAAAACTCTCTTTCCCTAGTGAATTAAAAGTGTTTCTAGCACTGCTATTTAGCAACACTGGCATTGGATCTACAGTGCAACCTGTGTTGTCTAACTCATTTTTAAAGAATAAGTGAATCAGTGGAATAAGGTCAGCTGATTCCGGAATAAGGTCAGCTGATTCCAGAACAAATGAATCTTACGAGCCCTTTTTTTTTTTTTTTTTTTTTAACAATTCAATAGTATACCACATGAAAAGTGCAGATCAACCATTGTCCAAAGGCATGAGTTGGAAACATACAGTACAGTGTGAAAAGTACAGTCCAACCAGTTTCTGAAGAAATGAGTCTTTTGACTTGATTCTTCTTGGCAAATTAAAAACCTACCATGTGAAAATTATATTCCAACCGATTCCCAAACAAATGAGTCTTATCACTTGATTTGTTTTTTGTCAAATCAAAACATACAGCATGAACAGTATAGTTTAACCATATTATTCTTTTTTTTTTTAATTAATTAAAAACATACCATGTGAAAAGTACAGTCCAATCTATTCTCAAGCAAATTAATCTTATGAGTTGATTCCTTATTTGCTGAATCAGAAACATACAGCATGGCCAGTGTAGTTTAATCAATTCACAAACAAATTACTCTAAAGAGCTGGTTCTTTTTAACGATTAAAAAAAAAAAATACTGTATGAAAAGTATAGTTCAACCACTTTCCAAATGGATGGGAGTCTTATGAGTTGGTTCTTTTTTAGTGAATCAAAACATACAGCATGACTAGTGTAGTTTAACAAGTTCTTAAGCAAATTACTCTTACGAGCTGGTTCTTTTTAGTAAATCAACGAAATATGTACGTAGAATTGAATCAATTCTGGACGATTCCGAGTAAGTACGAGTAAGGGGCTACTGGGGACAATAACAGCAACCTACACCCTATAACTGAATTGAAAACGTATAAATAGCAGTGTTTGACAAAAAATATATTTTGTTTGAAAAAAGAAGACGTAAGATTGCTTCACTGGACTTCTGGGAACACTGCTGTGTGACCTCAACAAATTGCAATGAACCTTTTAAACCAACCCTAAAGTGAATCGTAGTATTTTGTCATGCTACCTAGTTAATTTGAAAAATGACTCATTGCTAGAGAAGCTAAATGATTTTGTACACTGCTAAGCTAGTGACACACTGCTGAAATATGTAAGTTAGTAGTGCCATCTCTTATATGTGTTACTACTTTATATCCAGAAGCACATGAGAATAGTTAATGCTAAAATGTGTTGCACTTGTTTTTTTGTAATGTGGTTGGGTCTTCTTCAATGAAGCCTCCTCTGGTTTTAATCAAATCACCAGAAACTCTCAAATCCAAACACACACCAGAACATGTTTTTTGTTTCTGAAACTGCAGCCAAATAGAAGCCTAATAAAAACCTGATTCATGACTCTTTGTTGTGTTCTTGTTGTAATTAATCCTAATCATGTCTGTAACCAACATCTGATTGGCTAATCAGTCTTTGATCCACATTCCTTGATTGTCTTTGATTTATACACATGCTGTACATGCAAACTCTTATGCTAGTTTCTGTTTTGAAATAATAATGCACTAAAAAAGAGATGGAAAATGAATCTAGACTGTCACAGCTCAGTCTAATCTGTCTTACCCTGTTTGTCCGACAGGAGGAGCCCTCTCCACCCCATCCAGAGGCGTATCCCATCCCCACTCAGACATACCCAAGGGAATACTTCACTTTCCCAGCCTCCAAATCTCAGGATAGGATGGGCCCTGGCCAGCCCTGGCAAAACAATGAACCGGAGCCTCTCCCCGCTATGGATAACCACTCTAACAACAGCATGGCTATGCAGGTTAGCCTTTTTAGGAAGAGAAAGCATATGAGTGCTGTGTGGTGTCCTGGTGCCATAGTGGTATCATGACTAAAACACTGGCAGTACCACAGTATTTTTCAACACTAGCACGACTAACTGTACATTATTTAATGCTTGTTTTTTTATTTATTTATTGGTAAGATAATGTATAGTAACCTAATATTGTTATAATGAACACTACCATTTAAAAAAATGAGATCAGTAAGACTATTTTGAAAGAAATGAATACTTTTTTCAGCAAGGATGCACTAAATTGATCAAAAGTGACAGTAAAGATCTTTATAATGTTACAAAAGATTTATATTTCATATAAATGCTTCTCTTTTGAAGTTTATATTCATGAAAAAATTAATCATGAATCTTGAAAATATACTGAAGACAGAAGGAAAGCCTGCTGAAAATTCAGCTTAGCATCACAAGAGTAAATTGTTTTAAGATATATTAAAATAGAAAACAGTTGCTTTAAGCCCTGTTCACACCAAGAACGATAACTATAAAGATAACAATATTAGCGTCCAGACCAGCAAACGATATCGTCTGTTTATTCTAAGCGCACGTGCGTCTGCCACTTTAAATTCTCGAGCTCGTTATAGCAGGATGGATTCTGATTGGCTGTCAATGTTTGCATCATTCATAAGCTGGAAAAAATCGTTCTGAAAATGATTCCAACAATATAGTTATTCTGTGCCTTTATCGTTATAGTTGTAGTGTGGACTCTGCTTTTCTTTAATATTGAGGACTATAATTTTTAGAACTATATCTTTATAGTAATCTTTATAGTTATCATCCTTAGTGTGAACAGGCCTTTAAATTTTAATATTTCACAGTTTTTACTATAGTTTTGATCAAGTAAATGCAGCCTTCGTAAGCCTAAGATACATCTTTTTAAGAACATCAAAAAGAGAAAAGAAACAACCACAGACTGGAAGCTTTTTATCTGTAGTGTATATTGTAGCTTTCTAATATGCTTTGCCAAAATGTCAGTTTAAAAATCATTTATTTGATTTTTTTTGTTTGTTTTTTGGTTAAATCTTTTCATTTTGTTTAATTGTGCATTGTTTAACTAGTAACTTAAATTATATTAAGCATGCCTAAGGACAGCATCCTTTAAATGTGCTTTTCAAATGATTTTTTTTATTTTATGACATTTTGTCATTTGAAATTATAACATTTATATTTTTTATAAATATATATTTATCTAGTTTTACTTTGGTGTATCTATTAAATTTGGGCCTACTTTTTCATGTGTAATTCCTATGTAGGCACAATTTAAATTTGTCTGCAAAACCCAATTTTTGCATTACTTTGCTAGCTTTTTTTAAGGCTATGTTACATTAATGTTACATATATATCACATTTTGCATAAATATGAGTCTCACTGCCGGTGTCATTGTGCCCTACTAGCGGGTAGCGCGCTCTCAGGAGGAGCTGTGTGAGATGCCGGGTGGGTACCCAGGTGAACGCCTGCGCCAGGAAGACCTGATGCACCTGCAGCAGCAGCAGCGTGACGCCGAGTACCAGCGAGGCAGTGGGGAGCACTGGAACCACCAGATGTCCTCCTCGGTGGAGTCCAGCAACTCCAGCCAAGAGCACCTCAACTACTCGTCGTCTTCTGGCTCTAGGATCCAAGGCAACCACAAGAGTGGCCCTGGCCGCTGGAAAACCCCGATAGCACCCCATTCCGGCCCCGTGGGCGTCTCCCAACCTTCCCGTTCAGATCTTCCACCTCCTCCTCCTCCTCCTGTGCACTACGACTACGAGCCACAAACTGACCTGCCGCTCCCTCCACCGCCCTCTGTTACACAGCAACAGGCAGCGGCCGCCGCAGCCATGGCTGACCGCAAGAAACGCGAGGAGCAACAACGCTGGTATGAGAAGGAAAAAGCCCGGCTTGAAGAGGAGCGAGAGAGGAAGAGAAGAGATCAGGAGAGGAAGCTGGTGCAAATTCGCAACCCTCCCGGCCCAGTCATGCACAACAACCAGCACGGCCCATTGCCACCCGCCCCTCAGCACCAACAGATGCCCCATCCACAGCCCCCCATGCAGATGCCCCAACCGTACCTTCCCCCGGTCCAGTTGGCCCAACCGCCACAGCCACAACCCGCTCGACCCGACAAGCTATCCAGCCTTCCCCGCCAACCGCCACAAGACACAGTAATTCGTGACCTCTTGCCCCAGCAGCAGCCACGCACCATCGAAAGACGTGACCTGCAATACATCACCATCAGCAAAGACGAGCTGTCCGCCAGTGATAGCCTATCGCCCGACCCCTGGAAGAGGGATGCCCGAGAGAAACTGGAGAAGCAGCAGCAGCTTCACATCGTGGACCTTCTAGACAAGGAGATCCAGGAGCTTCAGGCCAAACCTGAACGCACGGCTGAGGAGAACGACCGTTTGCGCAAGCTCATGCTGGAGTGGCAGTTCCAGAAGAGACTGCAGGAGTCCAAGCAGAACGAGGAGGATGAGGAGGAGGAGGATGACGAAGATGTAGACACCACGCTAATTATGCAGAGACTGGAGGCTGAGAAGAGAGCACGGGTGAGCAGACATGGGAAGTGGGATAGCTAGAGTTTATTGTGTGGATAAATTTTTTTTAAAGTCAACATGAAATCAAACTCACCACATTTCCTTTCTTAATGCAAAGTCTTGGTCTAATTGGTAATGATTTATCCATAAAAGTCTTTGTAAACTTATTCCACATCTGGAACCACCCAGTAACTAATCTACAAATGGTATAGTAGTTGTCACTGCATATTAAGCTATAGTAAAATATACAGTTTTTGCTAATTGCTGATTGCTGTAATGTGAGATTGTGAGATAAGGTAGTATAATACTCAGGGTCCGGTGGTTCCATCGACAAAACATTTAAAATTGTGAAGTCATCTTTATTGAATATAAATTGTTCTAGTTATGCTCAGTTTCAAAGTATTTTGTAAGGAAAATCTGCACTGTGAGTGCATTTGCTTATTTAGAAATGACAAGGAAAATTTGAATGGAATATTTGATTCGAAAAAATAATGGAAATTCATGTAATGTTAAAACATGGGAACCTAAAGTTTACGGCAAATGAGATACACTACTGTTTGAAAAGTTTTGGGATCTTAAATCTACCGTGAGATAGTTGTGAACTTCTGCAATGCTGATTGAAGTCGAGTGCAGGTCTTTTTTTGTGAGTTATGTTTGTAGACTCTTGCGTTACGTTTGAATCCGCAGTCAGCAGCAGGACAGACTGGTGATGGAATCATTAACAACTAACCTGGGATTTCTCTGCGTGATGCTTTAGTCTCCGCTGTTATACCTATGAATGTTTTGCCATGTGCTCCTGCAACATGCCTATGTCATTGCTTTTCCATGCTGCACTGCTGATGTATATATATGCTGCGCTGACGGAGGGGAGGAGCAGGGCTTTTCCGATGCCAAGCACTGGAGCCGATTCCACTGCTCTGCACCAGCATCAACCTGCCTCGTCCAGATCAGTACATCTCTCCTGATCTCATCTGCCATTTAAAATGAAATATTCATTTAACTTCTAAAATAAATCAGCGATGGAATCATTTCTGACCTGTTGCTACTGGGCTAACCAACATCTTAGGATCAGAATCAGGATCATTTGAAATGTGCTTACAGTTTGTAACAAGACATGACCATATGTTTTTTTTTTTGTGTTTTTTTTACATGCAAGGCCTTTTCAGGCACATATTAAGTCTTGTGAAGAATTAACACTTGATTTAACATTTGATTTTTGGTAGTAACTAGGGTTGGGTGATACAAAAATACGTAAATATAATTATGTAAATATAAGATTTTTTTTAATAATCACATTTTATTTCTGTAGCACATTCATTAAAATGAAAACAAAAGCAGGCACATCACTGGAAAAAAATCTCCGATGGGGTGTGCCACAAAAAATATTGATAATGAAAAAGTCAGCACACCTAGGCTCCAAAAATACATATAAAAAAAAAAACATTTTTTAATTAAATATAAAATTTTTATTTTATTGCACTTTTGTTGAAATAATAAAAATTAAAAACATATTAACAAAATAAATACTTTTTTACATTTTAAAATGTGTGTGTATATGTATATATATTGCACCACTATACAGTTTAATATATATAGAGTATAATAACCTTATAATAATCTATTTTATAAAACTTAACATTGAGCATTGACTAACAAATCATTGAAATGTACCTTTCAAATGAACTGATTTGTTGTGATTTTTTTACGATGCATAATGGCTAAATGTGTTAAATATTCAAATTTGCCAATTGATTTAATATCTCCAAAAATTTGATGTAAAATAAATATTAGATATATCACCCAGCCCTTTTAGTTACTAAAGGCTTAATCTTTGTCCAGAAAACAGCCTTTAATGAGCCTCTAATGTCAAAACGTGAGTTTAGTGCGGTTTAATTCAGGCTCTTGACTTCTTGGTGGGCTGGCGTATGTGCAGCATTTCCAAACAGCTTCCTTGTGCTTTCCAAGTCTGAGTCTTTCAGTGCTTGCACAAACTTCAGCCCCCACTTGCGTTCTCTCCTCCAACACCTGCCGTAGCAGCTGTCATGCGAAGCATAGCATCCACCTGAGAGTCTGCTGTGTGTAGCACACTGCTGGAAGCTGCCTTTGATATCGCTCCATCTCTGAGGAGTTGGCAGGTCGAGCCGTCTAAGGGAAGGTCAACACAATCCCTGTGTGTTTGAAGGAAAAATCTCTTGCCAGTGCTTCAGTGGGGGAGACGTGGAATGATGGGGAAATTCCTCACCAGCTGAAGTGTTTGTGGAAGGGAAAGTGGACCGTTGGCGCTAATCAGACCATACTGGCCTTGGAATGTTCTTGGCAGCACATCACTGCGTCCCGGCCCACTTTCTTTTTTTTTGGCTTTTATCTTCTCGAAAACCCCTCATTTTCTTTATTTCTTACTTCTTTATTTATTCTCTCTCTCCCACCCCTTTGGTTGCTCTGTATGTTTTTGTTTCTCTTGCAGCAGACTGCTGTTCCAGCAATCTCTGTACTGGACTTGGTATGTTCTTTATGCTCTTTGCCTCTCTTCCTGTTTCAGGCTCCACCTGTGTCTCCTCTTGTTCACTACCTCCCTCCCTTCATTTGGCCGTGGTAGCTCCTTTACCCATGGGAATTATTTTAGAGAGAGAGATGTTCCACTTTTTCAAGCATGGGACACCATCTTGGTCACTCCATCTTGGGATGTTCATTATGCTCCACTGGAAAACTGCTGCGTAAACGTTAGATGAGCTGAATGGATCTGTAAGGAAAGGCATCAGAGAAAATGCATATTTAAAAGCTGAAGTTTGTCCTTTCTAAGCCAGTGTCACCAAATTATTGTCTTATTCTTATTTATAAGACAATGAAAATAATGTATAGTCACTACATTTAAATTAACAAAATTGTAAAACGGATATAAATTACCAAAAAAAAAAGTTAAATGTTTTTTTCACACTGAAATCATGTTAATACTTATTTTTGTCTTTTTGTCTATACTATTGAAACCATGTGCATTTTAACGCCCCATTCACTTCCATTTTAAATGTCTCACTGTAACCCAGGTTTTTGAAATAGAGGTACTAGTTAAAACTAATTTTAGTGATATTCAGCATTATGCCATGCCATGAATCCTGTATTTATTATTCCTTTATTATATATATAAAAACACACACACACACACACACACACACACACACACACACACACACACACTTCAGCTTTAAATGTGCACATGACAGCAGCCTTGTGAACATGAACATTTGCTTTTAGAAAACCAGAAAATTAATTCCAAAGAAAGCTTTGGAAGCTCTTTTTCCACTTGATGAACATGATAATGCTCTGCTGGTTTGGCAGCCGTTGTTTCAGTGCAGTGTCATCATGAGGGGTGGGTTGGCGCATGCTTTATTCCAGCCCAGTCTCTCCGGCCCTGAGCTTGCTTGCATGTGGGCCTCATTTTTGTGCCATGATCGCTATGGTTTTTCATCATCTACTCCACTCATCATTGCTCTCCGGTGTCTGTATTGACCCTGGCGCTTTGCCGCTCATTTACTCTGCGTTTCTCCATGGTTTTCTGTGCTGGGGTTTCCTCTTCCCCTATCCTGACTACTGGACATGTCTCTGTTTATGTCCGCTTCCTTCTGATTCTGGAGGGAAAGGTGTATGGCCGTGTTTTGTATTTCCTTACCTGTCGAGAATTGTATTTGTATTGTGTATGAAGTTTGATCGAGGTGTTTGGATTACCCTTTGAATGATTTTCTGTAGATGTGAAGAAGGTTGCAAGTTGCAATTCTGTCAGTAAGTTGTTTTGCATGCAGCTGTGTGTGCATGTGATTCTGTGTGTGATGGTGTGAAGTGCACGATGTGTCTCGTCACAGGGGCCACACTGACAAACACATTTTTACAAATTACCACAGCAGGCTAATTTGAATAAGATTTTGTGCTACAAAGACTGACAGTCCTCAGGTTGGCCGTTGAAAATTGTAGGCTAATCTAGGTTACCATTTTAAATTGAAACATTAAATTAAATTAAACATTTAGGTTTGAATATCGGTTTATAAGTTAACATACATGTTATGTGTTACACTATTGTTCAAAAGTTTTGGGTTTGTAATTTGTATGTTTTTGAAAGAAGTTATTTGTGTTTACGTTTGATCAAAAATACAGTAAAAACATCAATATTGTGGAATATTATTTAATAAACTGGTTTCTATTTTAATATAATTTAAAACGCAGTTTATTCATGTGATGGTAAAGCTGAATTTTCAGCAACATCACTTCAGTGTCACATGATCCTTTAGAAATCATTCAGAAATGATTTGGTGAACAATAAACATTTATTATTATCAATGTTGAAAACAGTTGTGCTGCTTAATGTTTTTTGTTGAAACAGTGATATATTTTTTTCAGGATACTTTCAATAGAAAGTTCTAAAGAACAGCATTTTTTTGAAGAATAGAAATATTTTGTAACAATAAAAATGTCTTTATTGTCACTTTTGATTAATTTAATGCATCCTTGCTTAACAAAAGTATTAATTTGCTAAAAATAAAACAAAATCTTAGACCCAAAACTTTTGAATGGAAGTGTAAGTTTAAGTTTCTCTGGGTTCGTTTTAAATTTAAGTTTAAATATATCAGTAGTTTTACAACTAGGGTTGGAATTGACATCAAAATGATTTAAATTTAGGATCATTTTAATTTCAAATCAGTCTTTTATATTTAGGACCATGAGTTGCAGTCAGTCCAGTCCATCATCTCTTTGGTCCAGCGTTTTTCAACTAACCCTGATTATGCATTGTGCACCTCAGCTGCAGGACGAGGAGCGACGACGGAAACAGCAGTTGGAGGAAATCCGTAAGCGTGAGGCAGAAGAGCGAGCTAAACAGGAGGAGGAGAGACGCTGGAGAGAGGAGGAGAGAGCCAGACGAGAGGCAGAGGAGAAGGTATTGTGATCGGAACGGACCAGCGACATCTAGGAACTTCTATAAGTAGTTAAATGCAATAAAGATGATTTTGATGACAAAAGGACTTAGAGTCAAGAAATACGTTTTTGTGTAAAATGCAAGTTGCAGATACATTTTAGAACACTTCTTATGAGATGCAGATTATCTTTTCCTTTTTTGCCCACTCAACCAGGCCTTAAATGCAAGTCACGACAACAGCAGATAGATTTGAATGTCCCAGACCAGTTCTCTTGCTACTGATTAGTCAGGTTAATTACAGTGAGATCTTCTTGATTTTGTTTTGGAGCAAATTCCCAAAACAATATCTGTACCCATATACAGTAAATCGATTTTTGGCATAATTTCCTGATAGAGACGTATGTGATCAGCTATGTTAATTCATGCTAACGTCAAGCTTTTTCAAGGTTTTGCCCGATTTCCGTGTGGATGGTTCCTCACGATCTTGTAAGTGGGTGTGATTGGAGACAGCAGCTGATATTTAATGTGTCAGACTGTACGAGATCACAGCCTCTTGTGCTTAATTTAAAATAATGTGTATCTATGTATATATATACAGTACTGTATGTGCTGATAATAATAAGGTTAACAGCAGTTCCGGAGTTAGTAATGATCTGTTAACTGTCAGAGGCTAAATTAAGTTTGTTTAACGCCCATGTGTTACACTTTTAGAATGCCTCAGCGGGTCATCAGTTTACCAGTGGTCTGAATTTACATTCATACATCTAAAATGTGACCTAAACATTGTCCCTCTATGTGACCATCCAGTTTTATTTGTGTCTGTGTGCGTCATTTTCAGACCACTGGTAATTTTAGAGCCCAGTTGTGATGTCCAACTGCATGTCTTCACAACATCTCCTCTCTTGTGTTTGTGATGTATCCCCATCCACTTCAAAGAAACGCATGAGTCACATGTCAGATCTTTACACAACACTCCAGCATTTTGTTGGGAGACCTTTTGCCATTCCATACAACATTGCTTGGAAGTGCTGTTGGAAATGGGCCCGCCTTGGTTTTCGTGGAGGTTGTCCCAGATTGAACTAGCTCATGTGTGTTTTGCCTTCACATGCTCTCATAAGAGACATTCCCACCACCACATATTAACCAGGGGATCCATGCACAGAGACCAGAGTAGCCAGCCACTGGGTATTTTTCTCCAAAGCTTAACCACCAAATGCCAACCAGACCTTCAACTGGAGCTTGTAACAGTGACATGCGCTCCAGGCTTTTTTTTTATTCCATATATTTGTGAACTGTAGTGACTTGCTCCTCTTTAGCACCATCTGGTGTGCTTACAGTCGAAGTCAAGTCTTACAATGTTTGCACTGCAAGCAAGCAGCACAATGCAACTAAACTAGATTGCATTCATATAATTAGCATTTATAAAGAAGGTTTAATCAAAGGATTTAAATCTTCAAAGGAGTTTTTTAGGTTTAGTAAACAAGCATTTCTCATATATAATCTGTACATATGACTTTTTGACACACTTCCACTGTTTTTTATGTTGTTTTATTTTTTGTACAATTGGATGCTGACCATACTAATATATTAATTAATGTTGATAAATAATATTTATATTAATTCAGATTCTAAATTAAATATTTAATTACATTAGAAATTTTATTGTTTCTCTTTTTTTTTAATGTTTCATTAAATTTATTTTTTAATGTAATATTTTTTTTGTAAATGTACATTTTCCCTGACAACAGACTGTCTGTGTTATAAACTATTTCAGATGAACTCACCTCTGAATTGAACAGCAAAACAAAACAAAGTCCCTTTTCATGTCACTCAAAAATGACATTTCGTATAGAAATGATTGTGGACCATTTAATATATGAATTCATATAATTATATTAATATGATTCATTCATTAATTCATATAGTCTTTAAATTATAATAAAATATGAATTTAACATTTTGTGAATATTTAAAAGGTTTATTAAATATTCATTTTTTTATGAAATATTTAGATTTGCTCACATTCCTTTAAAAAAAAAAAAAAAAAAAAAAAAAAAAAAAAATGTTAAATTTTGATACAATTTTTTTACCTTTTTTTCCCCCCTCGCACAGGCCTATTTCTGTGTTACTGACTATTTCAGATAAAACTACCCCTGAATGGAATGTGTGAAAAAAAAAAAAAAGATTGTTTGCTTTTCATGTCATTCAGTCTGACATGGAATAAGCTGCAAAGTGGACTGAATTTGCGAAAACCACTTGCATTATAATCAACAAAACTCTCTATGCTACAAGCAGCACTTCAGTATAGACAGTGTTGTTGATTTCCGTCTAGTTTGCGATGTTGCTTGCTTGCAGTGTAGCCATGTTAAATAAAACCAATGGCTTACTTTCCCCAACATGCAGGAGTCCGTTTTAGCTAGTCGATTCACTCAGAAGCACATTACATCATATCAGCAAACACATTTCTTCTACTACAATGTAGCTTTACTACATTGGTTCATCCATTAGCCAGAGCAGCGTTAGCTATGACCCAGGCCTCGCAGTCGCGTGGGCTAGCATAGGCAGCTCTAACCAGCTCTTCCCATGTTCCCCCCTTCAGAGGAGACAGGAGGAAGAGTACTACACCCGCCTGGAGGCAGAGCGGCGCCGGCAGCACGAGGAAGCCGAGCGCAAGCTGCTGACGCCAGACGAGCCTGGTCTGTACAGACCCCCCTACCCCCGGGACTACCAGCCCCCTTCTCCCGCAAGCACCCCCGCCACTAACAACAACAGCGCCCCTCCGCCCCCGCCTCAGAGAAACACCTCCTACCTCAAAACCCAGGTCACCTCCCCCGACACCGTATACACTGCCAAGTTTGTCTCATACAATGACGAGGAGGAGGAGGAGGAGGATGAGGAGGACGCGGGCCTAACAGGTCAGGTTAAGCTCTCGGCCACCCGGAAGTCCTACGGTGACCTTCCGCCCGCCCCAAAGCCCCAGCCGCCGCCAACCGCGCGCAAGCCCCGTCCCGTCTCAGATGGCATCTTTCTGTCCAACTCATTCCAGCTGCCCACAGCGGCCAATGCCAACAGTACTGCTCCAAAGGCAGGGCAGCCCCCTCTCCCTCCCACCAAACCCAGCTTCATCCCATCGGCCAACTCGAAAGGTAGAGACGCTGAGGAGAGAAAAGGGCCCCACCTCAGCCCGCTTATCCTCCATTTATTATTGGTTCATTCGTTTTCATGTTTTTATTTTTTTGGTGTTCGTTTGTTCCTTTTCCTATTTTCCAGTGGAGACTCAGCGCTCTCCGTTTTCCACATTCCCTCTACCTTTCTATCTGTAAATTTCGTAGTATCAAAGCCAATCAGTCGAATCATATGTCCTGGTTTCTATTTTATCCTTCCTTTTAGAGGGAATCTTCTAGGTTCGTGTTGAGCTCAACTGACTGCAGTTGTTCGATTAACTGACAATACTGGCTACCGTTTAAAAGTTTGGGCTCAGTCGGGATTAAAAAAGAAAGAAAACAAAAATACTTTTATTCAGCAAGGATGCATACAATTGATCGAAAATGACAATATCATGACATACATCATCAATGTATTGCTGTTTTCAAAAAAAATTAAGCAGCACAATTGTTGTCAACATTGATCATCAAAAATATTTATTGAGCACAAAATCGGCATATTAGAACGATTTCTGAAGGATTTCTGAAAATGTAGCTTTGCCATCCCAGGAATAAATGACATTTTACAATATATTCAAATAGAAAAGTTATTTTAAATTGTAATAATATTTCACAGTATTACTGTTTTGCTGTAGTTTCAATCAAATAAATACAGCCTTGGTGAGTATCAGAAACTTCTTTCAAAAACATCAAATAAAAACCATATCGGCCCCAAACTTTTGAAAGGTATACATGTTAAAAGAAAACACATTTTTTTGTGTGTTAATGTAAGGCTTGTGTGATAAAATCGCTTGCTAACCTTGTCTGGGTATAAAATTACAACCAAACTTTGTTGCCACGATGATTTAACTGCTGTAAAAAGCCTATAAACTATAGGACATAATTTTTTTTGCAAAATGTTTGTGCAAGAATACAAGCAAAGTGACATAACTTCCTTGTTTACATTGAGTTCAGCAGGTACTAAGTTTGCCAGACTGTAGCCTTGAGCCTTAAGAACATAATTTTAACCTTAATTTAAATGCAATATATTATTATTATTTATTTTCAGTTTTATTTAAAGGTATCAAACTGATTTCATGCAACAATTGCAATCGATTGAGCTTAACTTGTTTTGAACCTGGAATGTTCCTTTTAAATAGTAATTAGATTTTTGTTTGTTTGTTTTCCGATCACCTATTCTCCCCGATTCCTCTTCCTCGAATCATCCTAGCGCCGTACAAACAGTCAGTAGACTTCGTGAGTCGCTGTGCGGTCCAAAATCAGTCCAAGTACTGTTGGTGTTGCCAGCCGTTTCATGTGTGTGTGATCTGCTTTGGGGTAGGCCGGGCCTCAGCAGCTAGACGCCTGCCCGTCCATTATCAGCTCAGGGAACGAGACACTGGCTTCTTGCCACTTGCAGTGGTGGGCTCAACACTGCACCTCTCCTCAGTCCTGTTTACACTTGGCAAAGGGGAAAAGATCTGTCGGATGAGGCGCTTTTTTGTGCTTGACTGTTTAAAAGCCATCTGAATTTTTTGTACAGCACTGGGATAATAGCAACCTTGGTGCAGACAGTCTCTCTTTGATTTTGGCTTTGCCTTCTTCAAGTGTTCATTTTACATGAGTGCAAGTCAAAACTGTGTGAAAAAAATAGATGTTTTAAAAGTAGATTATTTAAGTACAACACAAGTTTTAACATTAAGTAATATTTTTATATCAGTTTCAAGTTCATATAACTTTGAAATTGCACTCAGTATTTTTTCCTCAAATAAATGGTATTAAAAAATTATTATAAATTTGATTATATTAATACAGTTGTTGTATTTTAATATGAGTATGAATAAATACATATGAATGCTATTTAAATAAATACTTTATTATATTCATATTTTTATTTTAATAACCAAGCACTTTTCTTAAGTTTATTACTTAGGGAAAAATGTAGCTACTGAGTCCTTGTTTAACTTTTTCAAACTTTTAATTTTATAATTTTTTTTAGAATTTGCTATGTCTGTACTTTTAAAGTAACTTATGCAACATATCATATCAGATGTCAAACTTTTAAACAGTCATGTGCGAAAAAAGCAGTTCAACCCTATTTCACAAAGATGCCCAGTGTATCCGACCTTGCATGTAATCTGCACAAAGCTTCCCCCTACTTAATGTCATTGGGGCCTGTTGTGATTAAAAATGCATTTACGCTTATCGAGGAACTAACATTGCATTAATCAACCAATCAAAAGCATGGCATTCCTCCATGCTCAGACTGACTGTAGCTTTTCAAGCCACAAATCAACCACTGCAATCGCTGCTTCTTTGCTTAATGTGTCTCTCACCAAATCAACATCGTCATACCTGTCTGCAACACTGCTGAAGCCTCTCATGGAACCAAAACCAGTTCAATCTAACAGCCTCTAAGGTGTTGCCACCAGACTAGTGCACTCTAGATGTTTCATACACACCCTTTGAATTTTTTTTTTTTACATAATGTATTGACTTGGTTCCAAAACCTAATAAGCTGCCTACTTAGGGAACTGTTGTAAGGAAACATCTCTTTGACTAGTATAGAATGTAATCCAAGATGGTAGACAAGTCTAGATAAATGTTAATATAATGTTAATAATAAATAAGGATATATATATATATATTTATTCTTTTTTATTATTATTTATATGTATATAAATGTTAATATAAATATTTCACCAATTACTGACATATATAAAAACATTTTGATTTTATATATATATATACACACAGACACACACACACATATATATATATACACACATGTCTGTGTATATATGCACATATTATATGAATTCAATAAAATGTTTAATTATAAAATGTTATTTAAAATATTACAATTTTAACTGAAAATATAAAAAAATATAAGCATGCATAATAATTATTTACATAATATAGAATAAGTATATATATTATATATACATATACATAACAAATGAATTATTATTGATATATTTATTGTTAATGTAAATTACAGAAAAAAATAATTTATGTATGAGATGAATAGTGTATGAGATTACACTGTTAGAATAGCATGCTACTTTATCTTTGAGTTGCTGCCTATGTAGCACCTCAAACCAGTCACCTTTGAGTTTCCGTCTCACTTAATATGCCACCTTAAAAGGCAACTCACTAGGTTATGGAACAGAGCTTTAGCATTGACAGTATTGATTTTGCTTGGTTTCAGCTGTGTTGTAGTTCTCACTCTTATCTTCTTATCTTCTGTCTTGCTCTTTGGTTATCTTTATATGTGTCTGGCATCATCATTTGCTTGGCTCCACCCACCCTCCCCTGCTTCCTCTCACATTGGACTGCATGGAATCATGAGATTCCACAGCCCCTCCCATCACCTTCTCTGAGAAGGTGCATTGACCTGCTGGGACCACCAAGTCTCTGAGCAAAAAGGATCGCAAACTGTGGACTTTCAGTCTTTAATGTTCATTTTCTTCCTTTTTGTTAAATGATAATAAAAATAAAAATTACATTTTTGGCTTTGCAGGATTTAATGAAAGTAAAAAAATAAATTGCACAGCTATATACTACTGTTCAGTCATGGCATTAGTTTGTAGGCTAATGTGACTTGCATTCCCATGGGAATTTTAATGGGTTTTTAGAAAGCATTTTTAAATTTATGAGTAAGGTAAAGTGTTTAATCAACATTACTTAAAAAAAAAAAAAAAACTTTAATTTTATTTTGACAACATTTATACACAATCATGCCTCAAATGGAGACACACCCTCTCAGGAAAAAAAAAAGGTAAAAATTGACCTTTTGTTCCTTTAGGTGTGCAAGACCTGTCACTAGGGCAGTTATGTATTTACTAATTTACCCCTAAATGGTTAATATATATTATATGATGATTAAAAATGTATTGCATTATTTTTCAAAGGTACAATTAATTTCCTTAAGGATACAGTTTAATTAAGAATAAAACATGCTGAAATACTTAAAAATATTACTTTGTATTTAACTAGTGTTGTACTTTAAAAAACTTCTTTCAAAACACAAATTTCAATTTCAGCAAATTTCAACAAGCACATTTGCACATTTTTCTGTGTACACAAGGATTTATAACTACAATAAAAATGTGAGTTTACGTGCTTGGCATATCCTTGTAGTGCTTATGTCAAAACTTAAAATTATAAAGCAAACAAAGGTTTCAAAATGTATTTTTGAGGTCTGACTGTGGAAATGTTAATAGAAAAATGTCTAAGTAATGTGAACCACGGATCTTAGTTTGCTCCGAAATCAAAAACCACCATTAAAAACCCTTAAATGTTCCTGAGGGGATCAGTCATTCTCGTCCAGGTTTTATGAATACAAACTGAACAGCTTGATTTAAACATACAAACAAGTACAGACCATTGCTTCATATTTTGTATTGTATTCAAAACCACAGTATGAAACACATTTGGTCTCAGAAACAAAACCTTTTGCTTCTAATTGAGCCTTTTCTTTCTTTCTAAACCACCAGCTGCCCTGTTTTGCTCTTGAAGTACTTGGTCGTCACCAGTGGAGAAGGTTTTTTTTTTTTTTTTTTGGTTCACAAGTCAATGTGTTTGTGTCTTTCTCCCTCCGGCCCAAACTCATTCCATTATCAGTCAATCAGTGAAACCATCCACATGCATTTGGATTGTGGCGGTGCTCTTGCACCCCATTGGTTAGAATCAAACTGCCATTCTCTGGTTCAGTGCGGACCGTCCCTTCGGCCTGACAGACACAAGGACACGTGAGCCTCACAGGTGATGCCTACGGTAGGTCAGCGGTGGGGGTCGTTGTGCAGGCCAGCTGTGCAGAGTTGGGGAGCGTCTCTCTTACAGACGTTCCTCAACACAAGACCAGTTTAGAAACAGCTGGTGCTTGACCTCCACCTTTGACCTGTGATCCACAGACCTCGTGTCAGGTGTGCTTTGGAATGCTTTAACACTAACTAAACCAGCTTTCTTCTCGCTGTTCAGCTTCTGGTCTGTGGAGTGATGTTGGAAGCAGAAGTTGCTGGGCCAATGGTGTGGTTGATCTGCCCAGTTGAACAGATCAAGTCTATGCTTTGGGGATAAGTCAACAAAAATGATGTCCTGTTTATTTATATAGAAATTTAAAGTATGTTATTAAATTATTAACATATATATTTGGTATTAACATATTAGTAACTAAAGCTATTGATAATCAAATTGAAATTAAATTGTAATTGAAATAAAGCTGAAATAATATAAAAATTACTTGAAAAAGAAATAATATATATATACACACACACACACACACACAAATATTACATGAAAAACTTTAACTTAACTTAAAACTTAAAAAAAAAAAAAACTGAAATCTTACCTTGGCAAGTAAATGAAAATAAGGTTGAGAAGTAAAATTACTCAAATTAAAATAATAACAAAGCTAAACAGAAATATTTTAAAACAACGAAAACTAATAACTAACTAAAAATGACAAAAGCACTTGGTTTACAAATTAGTTTTATATTTATATAAAAAAGTTTTTTGTTTGTTTTTTATTTATTCTGTTTAGCTTTATTTTAGTTTTAATTTCAGTAATTAAACTTAAAATAAAAAAAGTTAAGGCAAAATATTTGTATAATGTCATAAGTTCTTTTTTATATATAATTTTTTATCAATAATATAATATATAGTAGTATTATGATGTATATATTAATTTATTTTATTTTATTGTTTTTTAAAAATGTGTGTTTTTTTTTTTTTTTTTTTTTTAAATTTCTCTCATATATATATATAAAACTTTGAATTTAATTAAATTTAATATATGTATTTATTTAAATTGTATATACATGCAGGTCACCATAATTAGCCCAGCAGCTTTTGCAATTATCTTGCTAATCGCTCTTGAAATGCCATTGTTGATGTTTCTTGTGAAATTCACGTTGTTTTTACATTTGACAAAATTAAAACAGGATTTAATTCATACACTGGAAACACAACAGGACTAGGATCAGGAGAGATTTACAAAGACCCGCGAGAGAAGTGGACAAAAGGGTGAGGAACGCACTCATGCACCTGGAATGTGTTTTGAAACCCAAAACGTTTGTGCTTGTATGATGCATATAAACTAAAGATGACATGCTTGGGTTGGACTGTAAGCTGTGGTGTTTTTCAGTAAGCCTCCACAAACATCATTATCCCTTCACTAAACTCTGAGCTCACAGCTTTGGGTGCGGTAGAAGAACCACCCAAACATACAGAAGAACCCGTCTACTTCGGACATTTATCAGTGCTTTAAATTGTTTAAACATTTGTAGACAAAGTTAAAGGGATAGTTTGCTTAAAAAAGGAAACTTCAGTCATAATTTACTGACCTTCATGTTGTTCCAAATCTGTACATAACTTGATTTTTTTAACTGAGGAACACAAAAGATGATATTTAGCAGAAGAACCTTTTTATATAATGGGGACTGGGCCTGTCAAGCTTTAAAAAATGAAACAAAACATCTTTAAAATACCATAGAGGTAGACAATTTTGATTGCTTGTGCTACATTTCAAGTCTTCTCATGGTAAAAGTCTGAAATTGAAGTTATTATCTGGTGGTCAAATCTGCATTTAATTAGTAATATATTCCATTTTAATTTGTCGGGTTAATTATTTCTTAAATACCGCATTACTAACAAATGATTGCTTGCAATTGCAGCGGCCCCGATCAGGAGAACACAATAGGAGGAGCTCCAGAAAGCCTGACATTTAAGGAGCGCCAGAGACTCTTCTCACAGGGAAAGGAAGTGTCGAATAAAGTGAAAGCGTCCCGGAAGCTCATGGAACTGGAAAACGAACTGAACATAAAACAGTAGCGAAGAGCCCTAGCAGGACTAATTGCCAATATGTGACCCATCCCTGGAGAAAAAAAAAAAAACACAAAACACATCCAGCTACGGCTTCCCAGTCATTTCCAAACTTCTTTTTGGGTTTTCTTTGAATAACTGGACGATTAAGTATCATTTAGCTGCAATAAGAGACGATATTCCATAAATTCCCTTGAAAGATATGTTATAATAAAGCACTGTAAATTGTTTTAATTATATTAATAAGAAAACTGAAATGACATGAAGGGGGTATTTTTTGTTTGTGAAATGTTACTCAAAAAAATGACGGATTCTTTGCTCATTTAATTTTTTTTTTAATAGGCAGTAATGTGGGATATTTTATGGTGTTATTTTATTCTCTTTCTACTAATTTTTTTTTTCTTTTGGAAGTAAGTGCCGATATACAGTAATAGACCAATGTAAACAGCTCTCAGTACAGAATAGGGGTCCGCATTGGTCCCCGAATATTATCGAACAGCTCAACAGTAGCGCGTGAACTAAACTTATATAGGAGGCTCACGTTTTTTGTCGCACTCTTTATTATTTTATTTTTCCAGCTGGTTCTTCCGCTTAATGGATACACAGGCACCTTTCTGCAAATCTCGTGTCTGCATTAAAATGATTTTGCTCGGAAAACGAGCATCCTTGTTAGCACCATTTGTGAATATCCTTTGAGAATGTAGTCATTTTTCTTGATTATTTTAATGCACCGTCTGCAAGTCTGTCCTTCCGTAAGAGCGCTGAGGTTTACCACTTTTATAAAACGTTTAGGAGTTTTTGCTTTAAATGCACCGGGCGAAGTAGCCAGCTGATGTTGGCAAAGCAAAGTTTGATGGTAGTATGATGTTAATAAAAAGAGACGATTTGAGGAAAGAGGTTTTGTGGAAATGAGATGCAGTTGATTAGCAGGTATTTATTTGAACCTTACTGACATAGTGACAGATTTGTTTGTTTTTATAAGTCTGGATAGAATCTGCAGATTCGTTTTGATGGATGAGTGACAAACGTGAGATTTAAACACAGTAGGCCACTATCTGCTGTTTGGTTGTGCATTAAACTGCTTCCCTCAGCCCACAGTATTGCAGATGTTTATTTAAATGGAGGATCCGGTCGTGTCTCTTCAGTTTGAAGCACCTGTGTCTTTTCATTTGTAGTCTAGACCTGTTGGCGCCCGTGTAAATAATTTTCCAGAGAACACAGACTTTGTAAATCAAATGATGCATAAGGGTAATGTCAATATCCTTTCTTTTTTGCCACTTTGAGCAACATAAACTGACACATATACACACACACACACACACACCGTCGTGTTTTCATTTTAGGTTAAAGATGAATTCATTTGATTCGTTTTAATGGTTGTTACATAGGCTTTTGTAAATCATAAATAAATATGGATTTTACAAATAAGCAGAAAAATTGTCTCTGTTTCGTGAGAATAAATGTATGTTTGTGAGTGTAGCGGCACACTTTGTTTTTTGATTATGCTGATAGAATATTGAAGGTTTATAGAGGTTATATACTTCAATATTTGAGAAATATATTATTTTAAATAAAAAATAATATATATACACTATGTATATGAGTAATATTGTTTAAAGTGGAAAAAAAGCAAATCTCTTAAGAATTTACGTTTTTATATATATATATATATCTTCACTTCTTTTTAAGAAAGAAAATAAGATTATGCTGGCAAAAAAATATATATAATTATTTCAGCCTTTTAATTACTTTTTTCCATTACAATACAAGACAGTTATACCAAACAGTTTCTACTTTGACCCACAAAAAAAAAATCACAATAGATTTTAATTTAGAACATGAAAACGTGTAAGAAAAGGTGAAATCAAGTCATTGTCGATTCATTTTATTTTTAATGCATTTTTTGAGAAGTTTGTTGATCTGAATACAAACATAAGCATTTTTGACCCAATATACATATTGTTTAATATTAACTGGACTTTTAAATACAAGTAAAAAAAAAAAACTTAATGTTTTTGACAACAGTTTTGAGAACAGTTTTGAATATATTTATGAAACTCTATCACTGCTTTCTCCTGCTCTTTTGTCTCAATGGACCCTTTTCGAAGGCGTCGGATTTCTTTGATGGCTTCCAGACCTGAGATGTTCCTTGTTTTCACCAGGTAGCAGGCCAGCATGGTCCCCGTCCTGCCATGACCATGCATGCAGTGAACCGCAACGGCCTGAAGAGCACAAAGAACCAAAATCAGATTTTATCTGGCTGAAGCCAGTTTATGAAAACACTACAATTTGGTTGACACTTATAACAATATTATTGTTACACAAACTGATAAAGTGTGTGTGTGTGTGTAAGCTATATACGCACGCACACACACATAGAGAGAGAGAGAGATCTTATTTGGAAATAAATGTTTTATAGCATTTCCGTTTCAATAAGCTACTTATAATTTATTAAGCATTATAATTATATAAAATTGTTTTTGACCTAGTGTTAGTTGCCCACATTTTTACACGTTTTATACACATTTTTACTCTTTCTTAAAAAGGAAATACAAATTACTTGTCTAAAATAGCTTACAAATGCATAATTCTTGTATTATATTGTATCTTTGATGTGTTTTCAATTCGATTTCTAGATCAATTATTACAATTCATAATATAATAAAAAAATATATAGTACTGAAGTCATTTAGATGTTAATTATTGTATGAAAACAGTCCAGAGGAGCTCCCACTCGCAGAGTTGCCAAGTCCGCGGTTTTCCCGCGGAATCGGGCTACTTTAACGCTGTTGCCGCGTGTGGTTTTTCATGACCGCGGGTTTGAAGCGACTCAAATAACGTGATATTAAGACCATGGAATGCGACTTTTACCAGGGTAACCCTCCACCCTCCGGGACGCGATTTTTAACGGGGGTACTGGCTAGTTTTGGGCTAGTTTTCAGTAGCCACTCGGCCGCGTCACGTGGAATCTGTTACTTTTCTCCGCGCTGTTCGGTTTGACCAATAAGAGCCGTTTATGGTTACAGGTTAAAAACGTTGTTTTAAATCATGTTAGAGAAATTGCTGGTATTATACAATTAAAATAAGAGAGAGAGAGAGATTTGAACCATTACACTTTTATTCTTTTTAGTGTGGTAATGTCTTCAATAGAAAAATAAAAAAATAAAATTTAAAACGTTAATGGAGAATTCGGTTGTTTCCCCGCCAAGCGCCCCCTTGCGGAAGAGAACTTTGGTTTACAGGAAACGGATGCTATCCAATAATAGAATAAGCATCGTAAGTACAAAATACATCTCGTCTAACTTATAAATATTGTGTGAAAAGGAAGCTGTAGACTTTTATTTCGATGGACCTGTTCTATAGAGGTGCTATAAACGCGCTGCTCCCTCACCTCCCCTTTAGCACTGGCTTCCTCCACGATGCTCAGGAACCTCAGGATCTGAGGCAGACTCGGCGGAGTGAAGTCCACTATGCTGATGTGATGCAGGAGGAGCTCTGGACAGCTGTCGTGCCTCGGTGGTTTGGATTCTAACAAGCACACCAGGTGTCTGATGCCATTCTCCACCAGGAACTTATAATGCTGGGTTTCTGAAGGACAGGCCAGTCCGGCGAGTTGGCGAGGTTCGACCCACGAGAAGTTCGGCGGAGCGGCGAAAGCGTGCGTCATGACGAGATGTTCCGTAAGTGCTGCGGATGCTGCTGTAAAAGCCTTTGCTTCTTCACAGCGACATTATATATCCGCCAACCTAGAGAATGAATCGGGCTGCAAGGGCGTGTCCTGTGTGACTGTCAAACAAGTGTTACATAATACTACTTCTGTTTTATGCAACTTACACCAGCAAACATTACCATAGTATGAGGTGACCGGGGCTAGTTGTCACACTTTTTGCTCCAGCGACTACAAAGCTGAGCAACATTTTTTTTTTAAAAAGTGTGTGTGTGTATATTTATATATATATATATATATATATATATATATATATATATATATATATATATATATATATATATGTGTGTGTGTGTGTGTGTGTGTGTGTGTGTGTGTGTGTGTGTGTGTGTGTGTGTGTGTGTGTATATATATATATATATATATATATATATATATATATAAAGTACATGTAAAATAAATTAAATACATATATATATATATATATATATATATATATATATATATATATATATATATATATATATAATTATTTTTAATTTATTTTACATGTCTTTTCAGACATTGAAAACATGTTATAAATTGTCAAATCAACCCATTGAATGTTTTATTTAAAAGTGTTTAAGCCACTGAATATTTGTAGTACATTTCTTAATTAATCCATAAAAAACAATATTAAACACAAAATAATTAATCAACAGCAAAAACGGGACACAGCCATTGTTTTGGCTTTATTTTCAATGCATGTCAGTTTAAATGTTAGTTGTTGTTGTTTTTTTTAATGTTTGTCAGAGTAGTTTTAATGTGTTCACTTGTTTATTGAATTTGCAGTGAAGAGGATATTAGAGAAAATATGCCAAATTATGAGCTGTATCATAAATGAGTTATTTAGCACAAAAAAAAAATCACACCCAGCTCCTTTCTTATATTCTTTTCCCTCATTTCCCTGATATGATTTATGATTACAGTAACGTATAGGCTATTTTATAGCATGAAACTATTATACCTTTAAGGGTGGAGCTGCCAGGAGCTCCTAATCTAGATTGATTGAGTTTTAATCTTTGACATGAATAGAACAACAGGTTACATCAGTTGTATTTTTGCATGAACTGCACTAACAAACAGAGAAGCAGCCATAGTAAAGCAAGATTTTTGGTGTCACAACCACTCATGCAGGGTGCAGACGGGATGACACTGAGGTTAGGAATCAGCCCTGTGTTGCGTGATATGTTTTTCTGAAAAAATCATACAAAACATTGTTAACAATTTAGAAAACTAAGAGATTGATGTATGTTGTGGAGGTGTGGACACTTACAAATGAATCAGCAATTACGATGAGCTGGTCGATTCTCTTCAGTGTTTGTTGGTATTGATTGATAGACGTGTCATTCCAAGTCTTCGTGGACATCATATTGAGCCAAGTACTGCAATTATCAAATAAAAGCAATGGTCATTAATAGAGCTAAATGCATTCATGGATGACATTAAGATGAAGCTAGTGTTTAAAGGCAGATTACTTTAGACCTGGCGTTCCCATTTCAGATCTTAAAGTAGTTGTATTAGGGAAGCTCATACAGCCGCTCAGATTCATAGCTGGATAGTAGAAGAGGAAGGCCAAACACATCTCATCTGTAGTTGAGAGCCCCCCCTGCGGGCAGACAAAAAAATGTCAGTTTAATTTAGAGAAGCAGTGAATGAAGCTGCATGAAGAACAGTAATTATATTAATACTAACCCATGTGAGTGTGCTGCGGTTTTCAGTGCTATAAGTGCACTCCACCAGCAATTTGTCACCCTGAAAGTCCAAAAAGACTGTATGCTATTAATAATTATACACTGATAAACTAAGACATTTACATTTAGTCATTTAGCAGACGCTTTTATCCAAAGCGACTTACAAATGAGGACAATGGAAGCAATCAAAAACAACAAAAGAGCAATGATATATAAGTGCTATAACAAGTCTCAGTTAGTCTAAACGCAGTATACGTAGCAAGGGGTTTTAAATAATATAATAAATAAAAAAGAAAACAGATAGAATAGAAAGAGAATAGAGCAAGCTAGTGTAAGAGGTCTTTTTTTATAATTGTATAATAAATGAAAAGAAAAAAATAGATAGAATACAAAAAGATTAGAAAGGTAGTTAGATTTTTTTTATTTTATTTTTTTAAATAGAATAAGAATAGTGAGTGCAAAAGTTAGAGGGTCAAATAAAGATGGACTGCTCGGATTGAGTTTGGCAGGTCATTCCACCAGGAGGGAACATTTCATTTAAAAGTCCGTAAAAGTGACTTTGTGCTTCTTTGGGATGGCACAATCAAGCAACGTTCACTTGCAGAACGCAAGCTTCTAGAGGGCACATGAGTCTGAAGTAATGAATTTAGGTAAAGGGGTGCAGAGCCAGTGGTGGTTTTGTAGGCAAACATCAATGCCTTGAATTTTATGCGAGCAGCTTTTGGTAGCCAGTGCAAATTGATAAACAGAGGTGTGACATGTATTCTTTTCGGCTCATTAAAAATTAATCTTGCTGCCACGTTCTGGATTAATTGTAAAGGTATGATAGAACTGGTTGGAAGACCTGCCAAAAAGAGAACATATAAATGTGACGAATGTGCATATATTTCATACTATATATATATGCTTGAAATCACTGTAAACTGAACAGCATTGTAAGCTGTTCAACTATTCGAATCATTTCATACTCACCAACTTCACTGTCTTAGTTTTGCCCAAATTTGTCACGTCCTGGTATTCAAAATCATAGTTTTCATCCACAGCTAAGAAATCAATCTGTTTCTCCCCTCTGAAATAGACAACAATCTACTAAACCTTTTTTTTCCCCTAGATACATTTTGAGCAAGATCATCGTTTCCAATCCAATTAAATTTTTGCACTGCAAATAAAATGAAAATGTGGTGAGTTTATCTTCATGACCTGGCTGAGCTATCTAATGCACTTTTTATGCACAGTTAAGGGAATAGTTAACACAAAAATAATAATTTGCTAAAAATTTACTCACTCTCAGATATCCAAAATGAGTTTGTTTCTTCATGGGAACAGATTTGGGGAAGTATAGCATTACATCACTTGCTCACTAATGGATCCTCTGTCAGAATGAGAGTCCAAACAGCTGATAAAAACACTGATAAATTGGTTTCTTACAAACACTGAGATTTTTGCTTCAGAAGATGTTAATTTATGGACGGGAGTGGTGTGGATTACTTGTGGATTATTGTGATGTTTTTATCACCTTATGGGTTTGGACTCTCTTTCTGACAGCACCCATTTAGCAGAGATTTAGCATTACATCGCTTGCTCACCAATGGATCCTCTGCAGTGAATGGATGTTGTCAAAACAAAGTCCAAACAGCTGATAAAAACAGTCTTCCACAAGTAATCCACACGACGCAATTGGCACCTTGTGAAGTGAAAAGCTGTGTTAGTAAGAAACAAATCCATTATTAAGATTATAACCAAAATACAAGTCCATAACCCATAATAATGCTTCCTCTAGTGAAAAAGTTCATCCCTGGTTGTCCTCTCACATCAAATTCCACTGACATATTTGTTTGAAACTGTTTTCACTCACTTTATTCACTTCATTGATTCAAGTCGACTTGCTCTCTGGAGAAAGCATTATTATGCATAGAAGACTTGTATTTTAGCCAGAATCAATGGATGGATTAAAGGATTTATTTATTACAAATATGCAGCCTTTCACTTCACAGTAGGACTGCACAATTAATCGCATTTCTAATCGCGATTACAATTATCGATGCCACAATTACATAATCGTTCAAAGTGGCAATTAATCATTCAAAGTCCACTTATGTTATTCTGCACGGTTAAGATGTGTTTTTTTTTCCTTTCTATATGTTAATTGTTTTTCCCATTATTTTAATTTTAGTATAACATTATAATACCATTCATATTTGTACTTTTTTATAATTTAAAGAAGAAACCAATCCGATGTATAATTGACATTTGAGGCTTAATACTATAGAAAAGCACTAAACGTTTTTTCAGTAAGAGTGTTTTCAGCTTGTTTATTTTCAAATATAAATACGGCATGCAGTATTTTTATCAAACAGTGGTATAAACATTCAATGTAAATTGTGATAATCGTAATTAAAAATTGCAATTACAATTTCAAGGGAATAATCGATGATTATGATTTTTGTCATAATCGTGCAGCCCTACAGTACTTCACAGGACATTATTTAATGGACTGGAGTGGAGTGGTGGTGTTTGGTCTTTCATTCTGACGGCACCCATTCACTGCAGAGGATCCGCTGGTGAGCAAGTGCTACTTGAGGGTGAACTGTTCCTTGAAGTGTTCATTTTGTTGTTGGAAATCTGGTTAATTTGTTTGTCTTACCTTAAATGCATTGTATTGTACTCTTAAATCACATTAAAGGTACAACTGAGACGTCTTATGAGCTCAGCATGAGCTTTGAGTCTTTTGTTGTCATTGTGGTACAGGGAAGCGGTTTGTTCTTTTTGTCTAATAGCAGTGTGAGTTGTGTGCTGTAGTTCAAGTCATATGATAGCTGTGTGAGGAACAGACTGTAATTTAAATCAGTATTAACTGCTAATCTTCTCCGGCATCGCACGCAAAGAGCCATATTTGCTTGTATGATATATTATTTGAGTGATATTTACATATGAGTTATGTAAATTTTTATTTTTGGGTGAATTCTTGCTTTAGGTCAGTCATTGGTTAAAAATGTTCACCTGAAGTGTCCGACTCGCACCTTCCGCCCAGCTAAGTGTGTGTGCAGCATCACAGAGAACACCTGAAGATCATGTGGTGTCTCCAGAACCTGTAGAGCACAGAACACAGGATCATCCAGTCATCTGCTGAATCTGATCGAGAGAGTGTGAGTAGATAAACATACATTCAAACCTTTGTAAAATAAGCAGTGTCACACATGCCGTACGTGAGGAAGGATTTGGCTTTGGGTGGGATGGCGTACCAAGGAGCTATTACAAGCCCTGCCCCCAAAACAGCTGCATCGTGCTGACGGAGTTCAGTTGTGTGATAGAATCGCAGACCTGAGTTATCAACTCGACCTGTGTAGAGAAAAGATAAAGTAGTGTAGTGTTTTATAATTCCAAGCGCTTTAAATGTGATATTTTACAATTAAAAACCACAGTGCTGACTGACCTGTACTTTTATTAGCGTTGTTGTAATGCACTTCAAGCCTATAGAAAAAATCACTAACATTTCCTCCAATTGGAAGTCCTGCCACTTCAGGGAATTCAAAAGCCTGAGAGAAAAGGATATGAATCTGAAATACTTTTTGATCACTCAGAGAACCCACAAATACTCAGTCATTTCAACCAATATTTAAGTGAATCATTTAATACAAGCATGAATGATATGTATGGTTTCTGATGCAGAACAGAGACTAACCCCTCCACCAACTCCCCACACTGCAATGGTCTCCATACACAAGTTGGTTCTTAACGATGTGTAACACTCCGCCTCAAATGGCTCTGTCACGCTCGGAGGGCAGCGGTACAGCAGCAGATGATGCACGAGGTCAAAGTTTGTGATCACCGGCTCAATCTGGACATAATGAAAGTAAGTCAGAGATGAAGATGATTGACAGATCTCTGGATAGTTCAGGATCATGTGTGTTAAGTTCATAGACTCACTTACACGATAAATGTGCTGTTTGCGATCAAATGTTGGGGCTTTCATGATCTTGCAGTGATAGTGGGTCTGGTTGGCTGGTACAGTGAACTGAAATGATTTGATTGTAAATATAATCAATGTGTAAAGTGAAAGTTTCCACATGAGGTATTCTAAGTCAAAGAGCATCATGGGGGAATTACTTTCATAGCAATGAATAGCAACAGCTGATAGCATCATTGACATTTTTTGCTGCACTCTACGTCGTTTTAACACCAGTCCAAAAAAGTTAGAGGTTTTTGCAAAAATCATTAAAATATAAATGACTGTAGCTCAAACAGTAGAACAGGCACTAGCAATGTCAAGGTTATTGGTTCGATTCCCAGGGATAATATAAAATGTCATGCTAAATCTCACCCAAAAATGAAAATGTACTCACCCTCAGGCCAGCCAAGTTGTAGAGTTCTTCATTACACAGGTTTTGAGTGGATTTTCATTTTAAGGTGAGCTGTTCCATTAATTCACTTTTACAGGTTAACTCTAGTCTATGCTATAATCTATCATCTAAACATTGTATTGCCTAAATATTCTGGCATATTTTTTCACCACACATTAAGCTTAAAGTAGTGGAGATTCTCTGTTTAATTAAATGAAGTAAATAAAGCAAAACAAAAAGTAAAAATTCTTCTTACATTGATCATAGTCATGTCGAAATACATGCTGTTTGGAGGGTTGACCCGTGGCATGTACTTCAACAGGCTCAGCTCCTTTGTGCCTCTTTGGGTGCTGTGGTACATGATGTCATCAGTCTGTCCATACGCATAGATCAGCTTCATGGGGAGATTCTGATCATGCAATAAAACAAGAGCCCATCATTTATAGGCATTTTAAAACACCTGATCCACACCTGAACCAAAACATTTTTATCTATAAGTTCTGATCTGGACTTTCAGGGTTTTTGAGTTCAGTTCATCTGTTTAAAAAGGCATTTCAACAACAATTGAGGGTCCCTAAACAAACAGGATCAGTACTGACTTCCTGGTCCCAGTGAGTATAGCATTGTGCAGATTCCCAGTATGAAAGCTACCTGAAAGAGGACACCCACATCACTCCTAAAGGCTTAACTATGCTGTGGTTTGCTCACATTGTTTACTGGATCAAACTACTGAGTGCTATACAATAAAAGTGGAGAGCGAAACTGACAGTGTTGTAACTACTTTTCTTTGTAGTTGCATCACAGTTTCTAGATTGCACACATACCTTGGGTGTAATTTTGTGGAAAATTGGATATAAAATTCAGTAAGTAGGTGTTCGGTTTATCATTAGACCAGTTCCAGGAACAGTACATTTATCCAACCTGTTCACTGTAGGTGTCAAATAGGAAGTGTTCCTGCATTATCTGTTGTTGGTCTGGAATAACAAATTTGTTCAACTATCCAAACCTTAATCTTAACTGTCTCTAAAAATGCTAATTTGTAGGTTGATATTATTGTTAAAGCATTTATTTGAAATAGAAATATTTTGTAACACTATAAGTGTCTTTACTGTCACTTTTGATCATTTTAATGTGTCCTTGCTGAGTAAAAATGTGGGAATGTTGTTCCAGGACTCACAGTGATGGTTAAGTCGTTTTCATCACAAGCCTCGATGGACCTCTGAAATTTCATGACCGTTTTCCCATCAGTCTCGGTCAGAGACAGGAGTTTGTAGTTCTGTTTCTGGTCAATCACTGGCATTGAATTCCCCCCAGCATGACGATCCTGAACAACATTAATGATAAACTGTGTATATTTTCAGTCATAACAACATATATTTGTGTGATATGCTCTACATCATTTATTTACATACTGTATAACAGATAACTATCTGGAAATATCTGGTTAAAAAGGCTAAAGAACTCACACTTATGTAAGGGTTGTTTTACAGTATTTCATGCAATATGCAGATATTAATCATTTTAATATCTAGTTTAATGCAAAATTGCTTAGTTGCCACCTTATCAGATTAAAATAAAATATCGAAATCTTATTATCTCACAATGAAACCCAATTATAAAAATTCTACTGACCTACTGCATGAAATGCATATAAATCAGAATAAAGAATATAAAGAATGAAATATCAAAAGAATAAACTATTATCCACTGTAAGTGACTTTGACAGTTATCAGTCTTTACCGTGAAGTAACTGCCTTTGGCTCCAACTCCTCCAATAACGATATCGGCTCCAGTCATTCCTCCTTTGGGGCTGAAGCCAAAACCGACCCAGCCGCTGGTGCTGACCGTGAGCTCGAACAAGATTGTGCCCTGGATCTCATCAAATCCCCACTTCAGCTGCACCTTGTGCTCGGGGTCCAGGTGTTCAGAGAAAGGCAGAAGAGGGTCTTCCAGAGCCCAGGACCACTGGACTGAAAGCAGAAGCAGAACAAGAGATAAAATGTCCATGTTTCCTTTTCAAAAATCTGACAAATGCTGTCTTTGTATAGTGTTTGAGAAGGCAGTGACATGAAACTGCTCTGTAGTCACTTTAACAGCCCTATTTAAGCTGTCTGTAAGCCCCCCCCCCCCCCCCCCCCCCCCACACACACACACCTACCTGATCTCAGTTCTCCTCCTCTCACTCCGGTCTGGTGAATCAGGTTCCTCATTCCAGTTACAGTATTATTTTAAAAAAATTGCATCATAAATTTTATTAGAAAGGATCGTGGATTGTAAAGTGTATGATTGTAAAAAAAATACAAATAAACTTTTGTTAAATTTTGATGGATGGACATTATATGTATTATTATATGCAATTATAATGTTGCTTGCAAAAAAATATTTAATCCAAGGGCGTAGATTTAGTAGGGACGCTCGGGACGTGTCCCTACCAATATCCAGCGACTACTAAATTCTCCCTAGCAATAATTTTGATCAAACAATTAAATATGTAATCGCTGTTGTATTTTCAGCCGCATCTGACATATTATATGCACAGTTCAGTTGAGTGATGCAAACTGTTACCTAAAGTATCCACTAAATTAATTAATTAAACAACAACAACACTGAATCATTCTTTACTATAGCAACAGTAAGGTCCCGGGCAAGTTTTCTGCTAGAATCATCATTGGCCCAATTCATTTTTAATATTAAAATAAAATGATATGCAGCCTAATTAAGACATTCGGCACTCTCATGCTGCTGTAATGTTGGTTTTACCAGAGTTTATCTTTCTATAGGGGGATGAGAGGGTCTGTATTACCAAATAGAATACCCTTAAAGGGACCTTTGGTATTACTTACTATTGGAGAAAGCTTAACAGTCAACTTGGATCACGTGTGCCTTAATAACCAATCACATTACAGCCTTGACGTCATTGAATTTCAGTCAGTTGTGCGACACTCAATCTCCGTTTATGAATACCACAGGAATAAATGAGAAGTTCCGTAAGTTCCGTGGTTATTTAGCATAGTGAAGCCTCTCCTTCATTGACATCCATTGAAACAAAATGCCTCTGGTCTCCTTTCCATTAGCGTTTTTTTGGCTAAAGGTTGCCGGCTTGGCTTCTAGTGTCTTTGGTTTTACATAATCAAAATTGTGTAATTATTGTCTGATGAATATGCTAACATAAAAAGCTCTCATTATTAATTATGAGTATGTTGCAATATACTTCAGATGACCTGAAACTTTGGTTAAAAGTCTATCATAAATGTGAAAATGTAGGGATTAGTTGAATGTCAAAATCAAACCTTCACTAGCTGTTTTGTGTTCTTCTGCTTCTCCCATTTTCTCTTTTTACATTGACTATCACTCTATATGGATTTTGAATACAATCAGATAAAACAATTTCTCAACTATTTATTTTATCATAATCATTATTCAGATTGGGACTTCAGAGTGGGTTTGCAACTGATTTGATTTAGATCAGGACTTCGGAGCGGGTTCATGAATCATTATTCAGATTGGGACTTCAGAGTGGGTTTGGCAAATCATTTGATTTATATGGGAACTTCAGAGTAGGTTCATGAATGTTTTGATTCAGATCGGCACTTCAGAGCGCAGATTGTTTGGAACTCTGGAGCATATATCCCGAATCATTTGATTCAGATCGGGACTTCGGAGCTGGTTCATGAATCTTTTGATTCAGATTCGCACTTCAGAGCACGTATCACAATTTTTTTCTGATTTGTTTCTTTTTTAGTAAACAGTACAAAACATCAAATCATTAAGGCAGTACAGTTATAAAAACAATATAAAGAAAAATAAAGTATATACATACAAATCTTAACCATGGTTTTATTATAGTAAAAATGTAGTGTAGATTACCACTTGTATAACCAAATTTTGTACTACAAATACCATGGTTAAACTGTTATATTTTCCTATATTATTTTTCGAGAATGCAAACAATCCAATGAAAACATCTTTAAAATGCTGCTGTAATGTTGTTGGTTTTACATATCACCTAGCCCTAATTTTAAATGTTTTCATTAAAAGTGCTGAAAATTAAATGAAAGAAAGAATAAAAGGAAAAAAATTCTGGGACCTGGCAACCCAGCATGTCAATTATTTTATCTGTTTACATACCACTTGACATATGTCATCTGTGTTTTGTATTATGAATAATATTAAGTATTATTATTCATTTTGTTGTTTTTACTTAAAATTCAAGGTCATTCATCAGTCAATTCATCAATTCAAATTCAATCATTCTGAATCATATTCTCAATGTGAACTTATTTAAAGGTTTTCATATTGTAGAATGCATATAAGACAAGTAAAACAATAAAAGTAAAGTGTGAAGTCCATTTCCATCTAATAATAAAAAATAAAATAGAAAAAATTACATACAGCTTGCTCAATTTTTTGTCCCTGTGAGCCAGGAGTTTTTACTCTTAAAATTTGTGACATTTATTCAGACAATGAAAGAACAAGTTACATCAGTTCTATGTTGCATTAATGTTTCAAAAGGATGCCCCCTGCACTGCCAAACAGAGGAGCAGCGATGGCAAAGCAAGACTTTTGGTGGCACTGCCGCTCATGCAGGGTGCAGACGGGATTACTTTTAGGTCAGGAAATGTCCCTTTATTGTATGATCCGTTGTTCTGGAAATACACATGGAAAAGAGTGTCAGGTAAACGCAGCTGTGATCAGAACGGAAGCAGTTCAGTTTGAAAGCTTGATATTGTGGAGGTGTGCACACTTACATTTGAGTTCATGACCCAGACATACTGGTCGATTCTATTCAGTGTTTGTTGGTATTGATTGATAGACGTGTCATTCCAAGTCTTCGTGGACATCATATTGAGCCAAGTACTGCACAATTATCAAACAAATAGCACATAATCATTAGGGCAAATTTTAAGAGCTAAATGTATTGATAATCGGTTTTCAATGATTACCCTGCATCTGTTGCTCCCATTGCAGATTGTAAAGATGTTACATCAGGGAAGCTCACACAGGCACTCAGACTCAAAGCTGGATAGTAGAAGAGGAAGGCCAAACACATCTCATCTGAAGTTGAGAGACCCCCCTACAGGCAGAAAAGGGGAGTTTTACACATCTTTCCTCTCTATTTTAACGATTACATAAACAGAACGCTGTAGTATTCTGGTTCTGGTTCTTAAGATAATTTTGAATGGGTTTTTGGTTCCATGCCTGAAATAAGGTCGTATTTGTTACACTTTTTTTCAGTCTCGTGTTTTTATTCCCAGTCTTGCAAACTATTCTAACTCAAACTTTTAGGGAATTACAAAAAAAAAAAAAAAAAAACTAAAAGAGTTGACAAACTTAATGGCAGTGATGTGGAAGTCCTGCGAATGTGGTGTATTATGTTTGCATTTAGGCTTAAAAATTCATGAAAGTTAATTTGTGAAGATTATCATGAGGAAGAATACGACACTTTTGATGGCCACAGAGCTTATTTTCTGCAGTAATCCAAAAGTCAATGGAAAAATTGTATTGGGATTTTGTCAAGGCAACCAGGGTGATGTTAACTTCTTGTTTGGCCCACAAATGTCCTCACTGCAGCACTCCATGTACTATGTTCTGTATCTTTACTGGGTAGCCAACAGGAAAATACAGGAGAAGTGCAAGGAACAGGACCAGGAAAATGAAAACATACTTGCACCCACCACACTCTGACCAATTTCAATATAATGAGAATCAGTCAAATTTGAAGATACATGCCATTAAAGAAAAGACAATATGAGCCTCTGTGTAAATGTACTAACCCATGTGAGTTTGTTGCGGATTTCAGTATTATAGGTGCATTCCACCAGCAATTTGTCACCCTGAAAGACCAAAATGTTTCTTTATTTCACTTATTGCCAATAATTACTGTATATACAATAATAAATAGACTAATATGTAAATGTGGTTTTGTGCAGTGCATATATTTTGATATTTATGCTTGAAATCCCTGTAAACTTAACAGCATGGTATCCTTTTCAAACCAAGCACTTACCAACTTCACTGTCTTAGTTTTACCCAAGTTTGTCACTTCCTGATATTCAAAATCATAGTTTTCATCCACAGCTAAAAGATCGATCTGTTTACCTCCTCTGAAGAGGATAGGAATTAAAAAAAAGTATTTAATTGCATTAAAATTAGGTTATGAACCACAGAAGAAAGATATGCATACAGGTTTACCTGAAGTGTCCGACTCGCACCTTCCGCCCAGCTAAGTGTGTGTGCAGCATCACAGAGAACACCTGAAGATCATGTGGTGTCTCCAGAACCTGTAGAGCACAGAACACAGGATCATCCAGTCATCTGCTGAATCTGATCGAGAGAGACTGAGTAGATAAACATACATTCAAACCTTTGGAATATAAGCAGTGTCACACATGCCGTACGTGAGGAAGGATTTGGCTTTGGGTGGGATGGCGTACCAAGGGGCTAACGCAAGCCCTGTCATCAGAACAGCTGCATCGTGCTGACGGAGTTCAGATGTGTAATAGAATCGCAGACCTGAGTTATCAACTCGACCTGTGCAGACAAGAAAGTATTGTTTTATCATATCAAAAGAACTTAAATGTTCATCACAGTGTGGTATTTCACATTGTAAACCACTCCTGACTGACCTGCAGTTTTATTGGGGTTGTTGTAATGCACTTCAAGCCTGTAGAAAAAATCACTAACATTTCCTCCAATTGGAAGTCCTGCCACTTCAGGAAATTCAAAAGCCGAAAAATATGATTTAAGTGAAAAGTTAATCAGTAATTTTATCTCATTAATAAAGTTTTACATATACATGCTATTTCAATAGGCCTAATAAAGTATAATTGCTAATAAATACTGAAAATGAATCATCCTCTGGAGGCGGAACTTGTCAGTGAATCAAACTGTCAAACTGATCCGATTCTTGATTTAATGATGTGGCTGCAGCAGTTAACGATTTCTTCAAGTGATTAATGGCTTAACTCTGGTTGTTTCTCACATGAAAATGCTTTCAACCTAAGTCACAGGTTCACATGTGAGACTAACCCCTCCGCCAACTCCCCACACCGCCACAGTCTCCATACACTCTCCATCCACCCCAGTATAACACTCCGCCTCAAACGGCTTCGTCACGCTCGGAGGGCAGCGGTATAGCAGCAGATGATGCACGAGGTCAAAGTTTGTGATCACCGGCTCAATCTGGACATAATGAAAGTAAGTCGAATACTGTCATGATTGATAGATCGTTTGGATAGATTGTGTGTTAAGTTCTTAAACTCACTTACGCGATAAATGTGCCTTTTGTGATCAAATGTTGGGGCTTTCATGATCTTGCAGTGATAGTAGGTTTGTTTGGCTGGTACAGTGAACTGAAATGAGATTGTAAATGTAAGCAACGTGTAAAGTGAAAGTACTCACTATCACTTTGAAGAGATTTTCTTTGCATGATTGAGATAAAGCTACTGTATAACACAATCTTTGTAAACTACTATTCAAAAGTATAGGTTATAGGGTCAGTAAGAAGTTTTTCTTCATCAAGGAAACATAAAACTGACCAAAGGTTACAGTAAAGACATTTTAAAATATTTTTATTTCAAATAAATGCTGTTCTCTTGAACTTTCTATTCATCAAAAATCCTGAAAAAAATGTGTCTCTGTTTTCAACTTTGATAATAAATGTTTCTTCAGCAGCTAATCAGCAGATTAGAATGATTTCTGAAGGATCAATGAGACTCGAATAATGGCTGCTGAAATTCAGTTTTGTAATCACGGGAATAAATTACATTTTAAATTTTCAAATAGAAATATTTTTTCAAATACAAATAATAATTGATTTTAAACTGCAATAATATTTTATATATTAATAATATAATACTATATTATAACAATATAATACATTGCTGCTGTATTTTTTAATTAATTATTATTAACGTTTTATCAAATAAATGCAGCATTGGTGAGCAAAAAACAAAAAACAAAAAAAAAACATTTTAATGTTTAAAAAAAAAAAAAAAAGAAGCTTAACCCCAAACTTTTGCACAGCAGTCTATATTCAAAACATACATTGCAACATTATGCTCTAATTTAGATAAATATCTTAATAGTCTGATTTTTTTGGCATCATTTTTTAACAGAAAACTGATTTTAAAGACAGAACAGCAAAGCAACAAAGTAAAATCTTTCTTACATTAACCATAGTTATGTCAAAAAAGTTGCTGTTTGGAGGGTTGACACGAGGCATGTACTTCAACAGGTTCAGCTCCTTTGTGCCTCTTTGGGCGCTGTGGTACGTGATGTCATCAGTCTGTCCGTATGCATAGATCAGCTTCATGGGGAGATCCTGATAATGTAATAAAAACACTTTTACTTGATGTCTTTACTTGAAATGAGAAGCTCTTTTACCGCATGCACACTGCCATTAAATGCAGTTGCAGATGTAAAAGTTTGCAGTGTGTATGTGGCTCCTGATAACTAATTTTTAGCTATTTTTGCTCTAGAATTGCAAGGTTCTCTTTCAAACAGTCACTCGGTATCTCACTATGGGAATGCCCCCAGGCATGATAGACTATGAAAGCACCAATTACACCACAACTGTCGGAAGAATGAACCAATCACAGCTCATGACAAGTAGCCCGGACCCCTCCCTATATATACACCTGTGGTCTCCAAAACGGCATTCTTGTTCTCTTCCCTGTGAAGACTTTCCTTCAGCACCTAGGCTGCGCTGCTTTCAGTTTGTAGACGTAAAGTCAAGGTTGACCTTGCTGAATGCAGTGTAGTCAAGGAGAAAATCTGTTGCGGATTTTCTGCTAGTTACTGATCTTCTTTGCTTTGTTGTTATTAGCGGTGTTTCCTATCCTAGGTAACGCGTTAAGGTGAGCTAAGTTTAGGGGATATTTGACTCAACATGTCGGTGTCCATGGTCTCCGTAGAGAAAGGGAAGGGTGCCCCTTCACACTCATGTCCGCCAGCATGTGGATTCATGATCTTGGGTAGGGATTCGCAACCGATGTGTATAGCATGCATGGGTGTCAAGCATGCCCAGGTTGCACTGGCGAAAGCGGAAAGTTGCTCGCACTGTCGTGTAATGCCGGCCAGGATTCTAGAAATAAGGCGTCCACGCCAGTGAGCGTGCAGAGTGGCGATGTGGTGTTGACGGTGGTGGATTGCGACCTATTCGAGGTCTGTAAACACTCTGCAGCTAAGTTTGGCATCTCTTGGCCTGTAACTCCCAGTGATCTGGGTGTTAAATGGGATATCTATGACCAGAAAAGGCTCCCTTCCCACCTTTCACCGGCAAAACATTTCAGCACTGTCCGTGGTCCCGCTGGGCTTACTAAAAATTTGAGATTTCCAGCGTTGGATAGCTGCGAGGCGTCTGTGTCCTCGCCGGCACCTCTCACGCAGAGTGAGAATTACCACAGTGTGCGTGATGGCTCTTTATCAGTGGAAAAACCCCTGTGTATTCTGGACAGAACAGAACAAAGCGAGGTATCTCACCAAGCTTTCCTTTCTTGCATAACACAGGGGGAAAGCGTGCTTAGAATGCCGTCTCGGGGATCACAGCTGTATATATAGGGAGGGGGTGGGCTCCTTGTCATGAGCTGTGAATGGTCCGTCCTTCAGACAGACGTGGTGTAATTGGTGTAATTCTACATGAATGAAATAATGGAAGCAAATCCTAAATATTTAATTCGGGGTGGGGGTTTAGAAAAGTTTAGATGGCATTTTCTTTTCATCTTACCTTCATATTACCGTTGTTGCATAAGCACCACCCACTGGCAGAGAGTGAATTTGCACTCTGTCCGATGTTTTAGTTTCATGCAGGTGTTTTATGTAGCATAATTTTACAAAGCTAAAATCAGAACATTCTGTTTTGCTTCAGATTTTAAAACTATAATCTAATGTAAATCAAAAACTCCTCATACTATATTTTCATCAACACTAAAATAATAATTACATTGCTGGTGTTGAATTAATTTTTAATTCCTTTTACCCTTTGTAAATTATATTGGAAAAAAAAAACTACTGTTTTTTTTTTTTTTATACCAAAAATGGTTAAACAGGCTCACAGTGATGGGTAAATCATTTTCATCACAGGAACTGATGGACCTCTGAAACTTAATGACTGTTTTCCCATCAGACTCGGTCAGAGACAAGAGTTTGTAGTTCTGTTGCTTGTCAACCACAGGCATTGAATTCCCCTGAGCGTGATGATCCTGAACATGGAAAAGAAAGAGAAATTAAGCATGCATGTGTGCATGGCAACAGGTGTATTTATGATGCTGCAGTTATAGTTGTAGTTGCAGTTTCCAATCCAGTTAAGATGGGCTATCAGTTTAACACTTTGACTAACAACCTATTACAGTAATATCATGTTATTGTTACCAACATCTACTTTGAAAAACAAATATTAATAAATACAATTTATGAGTGTAATAAAAAGTAGACTGTTACTCTTTTAAGGTTGCTTACTTTATACAATATCCCTGCTTACAGCCACAGAGAAAACTAAATATGTAGTTCATAATTAATGAACTACATGAAATACATATCAGTATTAATCCAGAATAAAAATAACAAAATATAAAATTAGATTAAATATAAAATTTGATTTGTAGAGCTTGTAACTTCACTGTAATTTACTTATTGAAATTTTCAGCCGTAATCTTGATGATGTGAAAGGCTAAAGTACCCTACTGTAAATTTAACGATTAGCATTATAGATAATGAACTAAATGTGAAATTCATGATGAATTAGAATTGACAGTATACAGAACTAAATATCAAAAGAATATAAAATTATTTGTAACTCCACTGTAAACGACTTGAAAGTAATCAGTTTGAAACACAAATTTAAAAAACGATAACTAACAAAATTTGAAACATGAATAAGAATTAAGCACATAAAGAACAAAATATCAAAAGAATATAATTAGTAATATAATTCCACTGTAAGTGACTTTGACAGTTATCAGTCTTTACCGTGAAGTAACTGCCTTTGGCTCCAACTCCTCCAATAACGATATCGGCTCCAGTCATTCCTCCTTTGGGACTGAAGCCAAAACCGACCCAGCCGCTGGTGCTGACCGTGAGCTCAAACAAGATTGTGCCCTTGATCTCATCAAATCCCCACTTCAGCTGCACCTTGTGCTCGGGGTCCAGGTGTTCAGAGAAAGGCAGAAGAGGGTCTTCCAGAGCCCAGGACCACTGGACTGAAAGCAGAAGCAGAACAAGAGATAAAATGACCATGTTTCCTTTTCAAAAATCTGACAAACAGTGTTTTTGTAAGGTGTTTGAGAAGGCAGTGACATGAAACTGCACTTTAACAGCTCTATTTAAGCTGTCTGTAACCCCCCCCCCCCCCCCCCCCCTTCACCTGATATCAGTTCTCTTCATCTCACACCGGTCTGGTGAATCAGGTTCCTCATCACCTGGTGTTACAGTATTGTTGGCTACAAGAGAGATTACAATCAACTTTTGAAAGGACTTTTCATCTTTTCATGAAACAAGCATTCAAAAATCATTCTTTATTAAACAAATATTTATTTTAGAGCTGTGATGAACTGTAAGCACAGAATAGTGATGCTTACTAATTCATGACTATGGCAGAGATGGATTAGTTAATGATGTTACATGAGCTAAGGTAAATACAGTATTGTATTTTTGCCTTTTCAGTATTACATCAAAGCAAAAGAGCAGAGGTCAAGAGTTACCTTAACAACCAAATATAAAAGGGGAAAAGTGAAAGGAATACCTTATATTGTAACATAATTATTATTAGAAAGGAATGTTAAGATAAACTCATCAAGAAGGCACAAGAAGTGTTAATATCTTAATGTTTACAGTGGAGCTAAATCCTAAGGATTATTTCAGTGAATGACTGTCAAAAAAGTTTTTGTTGAATGTTGACGGAGCAACAAAATTTATGTGAACAAATCTACTATATTGTTATGATATATTTGCAATTAAAATATTGCTTGCAAATAATAATTTAATCAAAATCGTTGCTAGAATAGTTTAACAATGTAAACTAAAGACGAATGTTTAGAACGGATTTAAAAGATTCGAGTCATTGGAATCCTCCACTACTGTTTCAAGTTAAACTCGAGAAATGAATGTGTCAGATTCAATTCAATTCAATTAAAATTAGACCCCTTTTGTGAAATGGCGGGTCAAAAATGAAATGATCTGACTCAGAAGCATAGCTGTTGTTTGTTTTTGTTTTTTTACAAATCGCATGTTGTTGTTTTGTTTTGTTTTTCATTGTGAAGCTTACAGAACCTATAGGCTATTGAAAGGATATCCAGGATATTAAATCACAAAAAAAAAAAAAAAGAAAACAGAATTACAGATGTGTAACAACATGTAAAAGATGTAAATTGATGACTGGTTTTATTTTTGGAGTGAACTATTCTTTATAGCAAGCAGTCTGTGTCCCTTTTAATTAGAGAGCGCTATATGCACACATCAATCATTTTATCCGTTGACATACCACTGCATGCCATAAACACTATAGCCTACATCTATCTTCTCTACGAATGAAATCTTATTATTATTGCCATTTTGTTGTTAAAAATTATAATTCAAGGAAATATTCTGAATCATGGTGTCGAGCTAATTCTTTAATCTAAACGTACAGTTTTTCATATTGTAGAATGCACAAAAAATGTAAAGTCCATTTCTATCTAATGATTTGAAAAAAAAAAAAGTTATTTATAGCTTGCTCAATTTTCTGTCGCTGGGAGCCATGAGTTTTTCTCTCTTAAAATTATTGACATTTATTCAGACAGTGAAAGAACAACAAGTTACATCAGTTCTATTTTGCATTAATGTTTTAAAAGGATGCAGTATCATAGGTGCACTCCACCAGCAATTTGTCACCCTAAAAGACCAAAAAATTGTTTTATTTCACTTATTGCCAATAATTATATACTAAAATATACATATGTACTGTACAACTGGAAGTCCTGCCACCTCAGGAAATTCAAAAGCCTTGAAAAAAAATATAATTAAAAGGCACATAAAAGTTCAATCAGTAATTTTATTTCATGAAGTTTACATGTTAATAGGACATGTATATTAAAACAATTAAGGTATCATTGTTGATAAAAGCTGAAAAAATATTATTATTTTGAGGCAGATCTTTTAATCAACTAGCTGAATCAGTTTAGAAAACCAGTCTGAATGATTCGCTTAAGAATCAATGTGATCCAATACTTGATTTTAATTCATTGCCATAATCTGCTCTCAACGGTTAATGGTTCACTGAAATGAGTAATGGCCTTTTTCCCCCTCACATTAAAAATGTCTTAAAACCCTTGGCACAGGTGAGACTAACCCCTCCGCCAACTCCCCACACAGCCACGGTCTCCATACACTCTCCATCCACCCCAGTATAACACTCCGCCTCAAACTCAAAGTTATATGCTTCTCAGTAAACTACAATAAAAACTTAAACTACTTCAGTCTGTGTGCATTGAATTTATTTAATAGACGAGATTCACAATTTCAGTTGAATTACTGAAATAAATGAACTTTTCCACGACATTCTAATTTATTGAGAAGCACCTGTATTTACAACACTGTTCTGGATCAGTTCAACCTAAATATTCAGATGTGTGCAGTGCATATTGCGGAGGACAAGGATTGTTTCCTGTGAGAGTAGCCTACAATGCCAGTGTCTGTTTCTATAAAGTGGGGCAATTCCAACTTTGCAAGGACAGTCTGGCACTTCTGACTCAAGCCTTTTTTTGTGTTTACATGTGTTGTTTATTTGCCACTGATGATTCAAACGTGAGTTTTGAGCAGTTTTAGAGCTTGTTGTTTGTCGTTTCTCCGATCACAAATGCAGACATGGTTTTATGTTTATGTGGCGCGAAACGGCATGCAACGTGTAGTATGTCATTTTTGTCTGTGGTTTTGTCCCCACTTGTTGAAAGTAATTATAATCTGTAATAATGTCACCACTGGATGCAACCTCGTTTGTAATGGGTTTTATTGTACAGTATGGTGAGGGGTGTAATATTTCCGTCACACACTTGAGGCATTCGGCCAATCACAGCACACCGGATAGCTGGCCAATCAGAGCACACCTCACTTTTCAGACCAATGAGCTTTGTAAAAATCAACGCGTTTCAGAAAGACAGGGCATAGAGGAGAAACAATAATGTACAGGATGTGGAAAATAATGTGGTTTTTGAACCTTAAACCACATAAACACATTGCATTACACCAAATACACAAAATAATGTTCTTTTTAGCAACATCATATAACCCTTTAAGCAAGCAGTCAGCAGTGTCTGTTTTCATTAGAGGGCACTATATGCACACGTGCATCATTTACAGCTATGTTTGGCTAATCATTCGTGATTCAGCTTCACCTCCAGAAGAAGTGAGTATGCTTTTTACAATAAATTTAGCAAATCGCCTTTCCTAATAATGTGCTAGTTAGCAAGTTTCACAATGAACTTTTTGTTCTAAAGTTTACAGTCTCAGAGAACTGCACATCACCCCACAGAGGGAGAGGGGCAGGGATAGCAGAGCTCATTAGCATTTAAAGGAAAATTCACTGAAACGGCTTGCTGTGAAAAGAGCTGTTTTTGACAGGGTAAAAACTGTGTTGTTTTACATTACCATTGAGAAATTTTCACTAAATTTAGTTATAGAATTTTCATTAAGACCCTAAAGAATCATATCAATTTGTGAAAAATGGGCATCGGATGACCCCTTTAATCTAAACTTATTAAAAGGTTTTCATATTGTAGAATGCATAAAAGATAAGTATGCAAAGAAAGTATAGTGTAAAGTCCATTTCCATCTTTATATGATTTAAAAAGTTACAAATAGTTTGCTCAACTTTTCTTGTTTTCAGGTTGCTTCAAGACTGTCTATATGATCCAGGAGTTTTTGTTCCATTAAAATGATTGACATTTAATCAGACAATGGAAGAACAATAGGTTGGATCACTGCCAAATAGAGGGGCAGCGATGGCAAACAGGGCCGTCGGATAGTGAGGTGAAAAGTGGTGACGTTTACAGGGGCCCAGGCTGTGCGTCATCACGAAAGAGGGAAAATCACTCACTGCTCTTCTTACTTTGCAGTTTTAACAAGAATTAATCTATATTTAATTGATACTGTGAAGACATTGCATTTGATTATTTGCTTTCTGTACCTGAACACCTACAAACCTGAAAAAAAAAAAACTTAAACATTGTTTAAATTGTATATCTGTTCTATTTATTTATTTGTGCTGTTTACATGATTTCAAACAGGGCAGGCAAGATTTCAAACAGGCAAACCCCAGCTACGGCTCTGAGGGTGAAGCAAGACTCCTGGTGGCTCTGCCGTTCACGCAGGGTGCAGACGGGATGACTTTGAGGTCAGGAATCAGCCCCGTGTTGTTTGATATGTTGTTCTGGAAATACACATGGAAAAGAGTGTCAGGTAAACGCAGCTGTGATCAGAACGGAAGCAGTTCAGTTTGAAAGCTTGATATTGTGGAGGTGTGGACACTTACATCTGAGTCCATGACCATGACGAGCTGGTCGATTCTCTTCAGTGTTTTTTGGTACTGATTGATAGACCTGTCATTCCAAGTCTTCTTGGACATCATATTGAGCCAAGTACTGCAAAATTAACAAGTAAAAGCTACATTATCATTAGGATAAATATTAAGAAAAAAAAAGTGTTTTAAATGAGATTACGCTGTATCCTTTGCTCCCATTTTAGACATTAAAGTAGCTGGATTAGGAAGGCTTGCACAGACGCTCAGATTCATAGCTGGATAGTAGACGAGGAAGGCCAAACACATCTCATCTGTAACTGAGAACCCCCCCTGCAGGGCAGAAAAGGGAGTTTTACACATCATTTTTCCTCTTTTTTTACGTATTAGACAAATAGAGTTCTGCAGGGATGATGTGTTTTTGCACGTACAGTTCCATTGTCCAGAGGTCAATGGGTTTTTTGAATGGGTTTTTGGTTAAATGCCTGATATAAGGTCTGTGGTGAACATTTTTGTTCATTTTATTCTGAAACATAAAATGCATAAGTACAACCCCTTGAATTTTTTTAAAGCTTTTACTTGTCTTGATGAACAGGTACATCATCATGGTGAACAGGTGAACTCATCTACTCACTAGTCAATTTGTTCAGCCTCATTGTGTTAATAAACATGCTTTTGCAAACCATTCTATCTCAAACGTTTAGGGAATAGTTTTTATTTTAAGACTATAAGAGTTGTCAGAAGCTTAATGGCAGCAATGTTATAGTTATGTGACAATAGTGTAGTTTATTTTCAAGCTGGTTAGAATCAAACTTTTGTTAGCCACAGAGCTTATTATCAGCAATAATCCAAAAGTTTATGGGAAAAGCATAATGAGTTTTGTTAAGGGAACCAGGGTGATACTAACTTTCAGTTTGTCCTACAAAATCACATCACTGCAGCATGCTTTTTACTGAATAGCCAAAAGGAAGAAGCATGAGAAACAGGATCAGGAAATCTTATAAATATGATTATGAAAACTTATGTGCACCCACCAGACTTTGATTTTTAATATAATCTGGATTTTAATGTAATGAAAATCAGTGAAATTTGAAGATACATGATATTGAAGAAAAGATGATATGAGCCTCTGTGTAAATTTACAGTACTAACCCATGTGAGTTTGTTGCGGTTTTCGGTATTATAGGTGCACTCCACCAGCAATTTGTCACCCTGAAAGACCAACATGTTCCTTAACTTCACTTATTTAGTTCACTTATTTTGTAAATACTGTATACATGAGACTTGAAATCCCTGAGAACTTAACAGCATGGTAACTTTTTAGCACTTACCAACTTCACTGTCTTAGTTTTACCCAAATTGGTTGCTTGTTGATATTCAAAATCATAGTTTTCATCCACAGCTAGAAGATCGATCTGTTTACCTCCTCTGAAGAGGATAGGAATTTGCCAAGAAAAGAAAATAATTATTTACAATAACATTAAACTATGAACCACATTAGAAAGAAACGCACACAGGTTGTAATATCTAATTATTTCCTGAAGTCAGTCATTGGTTAAAAATGTTCACCTGAAGTGTCCGACTCGTAGCTTCCGCCCAGCTAAGTGTGTGTGCAGCATCACAGAGAACACCTGAAGATCATGTGGTGTCTTCAGTACCTGTAGAGCACAGAACACAGGATCATCCAGTCATCTGCTGAATCTGATCGAGAGAGTGAGTAGATAAACATACATACAAACCTTTGGAATATAAGCAGTGTCACACATGCCGTACGTGAGGAAGGATTTGGCTTTGGGTGGGATGGCGTACCCAGGGATCACCGCAAGCCCTGTTATCAGAATACCTGCATCGTGCTGACGGAGTTCAGATGTGTAATAGAATCGCAGACCTGAGTTATCAACTCGACCTGTGCAGACAAGAAAGTATTGTTTTATTGAAAGACCTTAAATGTTCATCACAGTGTGGTATTTCACATTGTAAACCACTTCTGACTGACCTGCAGTTTTTTGGGGGTTGTTGTAATGCACTTCAAGCTTGTAGAAAAAATCATCAACTTTTCCTCCAATTGGTAGTCCTGCCACTTCAGGAAATTCAAAAGCTTGAAAAATATAATTTAATCGAAAAGATTACCTCATTAACATAGTGTGACAATTTCAGTAGGCCTAATAAAGTATCATTGCTAATAAAAGCTGAAAATGAATCATCCCCATGAGGTGGATCTTTTCAGTGAATCAGTTCAGAAAACTGCTCAGAATGATTCACTTAAGAATCAAACTGATCCAATTCCTGATTAAATGATGTGTTCACAGCAGTTAACAATTTATTCAGGTAATTAATGGCTTAAATCTGGTTGTTTTCACATGAAAATGCTTTCAACCTAAGTCACAGGTGAGACTAACCCCTCCGCCAATTCCCCACACAGCCACGGCCTCTATACACTTTGCATCCACTCCAACATAACACTCCGCCTCAAATGGCTTGGTCACGCTCGGAGGGCAGCGGTACAGCACGAGATGATGCACGACATCAATGTTTGTGATCAGTGGCTCAATCTGGAAATAATAAAAGTCAGAGATGATTGACAGATCTCTGGATGGTTCAGGATCATGTGTGTTAAGTTCTTAAACTCACTTACGCGATAAATGTGCTGTTTGCGATCAAATGTTGGGGCTTTCAGGGTCTTGCAGTGATAGTAGGTTTGTTTGGCTGGTAATTTGAGCTGAAATGATTTGTAAATGTAAGTAACATGTAAAGTTACACTCGTTAGCACTTTAAATAGATTAACCAATAACAATCTTTGAAAACTATGGTGTAAACCATTATGGGGTCAGTAAGGTTTTTTTATTCATTTTTTTTTATTTTTATTTTAATAAATGTATACTTTTCAACAAGCACACATTAAATTGACCAAAAGTGACATATTTAAAGAAAAGTTACAGAATATTTTTCCGTTTTAAATGCTGCTCTCTTGAGTTTTCTATTCTTCAACAAATTCTGAATAAAGATGTTACTGTTTTCACGGAAATATTTAGCTGCTATTTGAAATGTTGCTCTTAAAATGCCAGCAACAGAAAACTGGGTTAACAGACAGAACAACAAAACAACAAAGTAAAAGTCTTTCTTACATTGATCATAGTCACGTCGAAATACTTGCTGTTTGGAGGGTTGACACGAGGCATGTACTTCAACAGGTTCAGCTCCTTTGTGCCTCTTCGGTTGCTGTGGTACTTGATTTCATCAGTCTGTCCGTATGCATAGATCAGCTTCATGGGGAGATCCTGATAATGTAATAAAAACACTTTTACTTGATGTCTTTACTTGAAATGAGAAGCTCTTTGGCCACATGCACACTGCAGTTAAATATTGTTAAATACTTTTTCTTTGTAATGAATATATATATATATATATAAAAAAAAAACAATGATTAAACTCACAGTGATGGGTAAATCATTTTCATCACAAGAGCTGATGGACCTCTGAAACTTCATGACTGTTTTCCCATCAGACTCGGTCAGAGACAGGAGTTTGTAGTTCTGTTGCTTGTCAACCAAAGGAATTGAAAACCCCACAGCATGACGGTCCTGAATACAGAAAAGAGAAATGAAGTATGTATGCTTTATGATGTTGTAGTTATAGATGTACAGATCCCAGTGCAGTTAAACTGGGCTATCAATTTAACACTCTGACAATCAATAGTTCAAAACACAAGAATAATATCAGATGTCTGTGTCAGATAGATATATATGAAATATATGAATAAAAATAATATAAAGAATTAAATATCAAAAAAGATAGAATTATTTGGAACTCGACTGTAAGTGACAGTTATTAGTCTCAATCTTGAGGATGCGAACAACTAAGAAACCCAAATAGAAGATAAAATATAACTAAATTGGAAATATGAATGTGAGTCATAGTGCAAAAATAATTAGTTGTAATTTCACTGTAAGTGACTTTGACAGTTATCAGTCTTTACCGTGAAGTAACTGCCTTTGGGTCCAACTCCTCCAATAACGATATCGGCTCCAGTCATTCCTCCTTTGGGACTGAAGCCAAAACCGACCCAGCCGCTGGTGCTGACCGTGAGCTCGAACAAGATTGTGCCCTTGATCTCATCAAATCCCCACTTCAGCTGCACCTTGTGCTCAGGGTCCAGGTGTTCAGAGAAAGGCAGAAGAGGGTCTTCCAGAGCCCAGGACCACTGGACTGAAAGCAGAAGCAGAACAAGAGATAATTTGACCATGTTTGCTTTTTCAAAATCTGACAAATGCTGTCTTTGTATAGTGTTTGAGAAGGCAGTGACATGAAACTGCACTTTAACAGCCCTATTTAAGCTGTCTGTAACCCCCCCCCCCCCTTCACCTGATATCAGTTCTCCTCCTCTCACTCCGGTCTGGTGAATCAGGTTCCTCATCACCTGATTTTCCAGTATTATTGGCTACGAGAGAGATACGATCAGCTTTTAAAAGCACTTTTCATCTTTTCATGAAACAAGCATTCAAAAATGTCTTTTTATTAAATAAATATTTATTTTAGGGCTGAGGTGAACAGAAAGTACAGAATAGTGGCATTTACTAATTCATGATGACTATGCCAGAGATGGATTAGTTAATGATGTTACATAAGCTAAAGAAAAGTAGGGGTGCACGATAAATATCGGCCTCATCTGGTCAGTAAAACCGGTTCTCTAATCAGCGGTAAATTCCATGATTGGATGCAATTCCGTGATTTCACATACTGACAAGCTGCGCAAATCCACGTTTATCAGTGTTGTTGTGTTGTTGTTGTTTTTTTTTTTTTTTTGCCCTTTCTGTATCTTCACATCAATGCAAAGGAGTAGAGGTCAGGACCAAGGCCTCATTAACAATTGGGCTAGGCTGGGCTGAAGCCCCGGGGCCATGAGCAAAGAGAGGGCCCCGTGATTTGATTGGCTGTGAAATAGATTGACTAATTCCCTAAATTCCATGCATTACCATTAGAGATAACATCTTAATTTGGTTTACCAATCACTTACATTTATTCTATATTTGACTTTTGAATGACTTGTGCATGTACCTCATCATCCCCACAAATTTTAGGTTAGTTTGATTATTAACCTGAAGGATGTACTATGTTGCTTTTTGTAGGCTATAGGCTATATTCTCTTAAGAGTTGGGAGATAACCCTGTAGAAATATGCAGCTTATTAACAATAGGGCTAGGTGGGGCTGAAGCCTCGGGGCCCGACCAGAGAGGGGGCCCATGATTTGCTGTGTAGTAGATGGACTGGCCGTCGGTATCGCCAGATCCCCACCACGCCCTTGCCCATAGCCATGAGGTCACAGAGGTCCGGACCTCTGTACATTTTTCATGTTCAGCAATACAGTGTTTTCTGAATGACAAATTTGCTGTTTATATGAGTGTCCGCATGTTTAGACAGTTTGCAAGAATGTTTCGCGTCCTCTGCCGTGTTGCCAGATCCAGCTGTTATAAGCGTCTTTGGACTTGTCTATTCCACTTAATTTGACACTTTAGAAAGTTAACAAAGTGAAAAGTTGTTGTTTGGTTTTAGTGATAGGTATATTTAGCTTATCTTATTTGCAAAGTATTTGAAATAATTTTGGTTTATTTATATTTATTTCCATTTATTTTAAGGTTTTTTATTAGTTTTCATAGAAATATCTTGCAACACTGATTGCCGGCACTTAAACTAACAGTAGTCAAAAAATCCCACGGGCAGGTTATTGTTGACATGATGCCATAAGGCAAAAAAAAAAAAATCATGATATTATCTGTTAGAAACGTTATCAAAACCAGTAAAGAATTTAACACTAGTACACAGATCTGTGGGTTAGAGAATGAAATGAAATATGCAAACACTAGCCATTAAGAACTTTATGCTATTTCTTTCAGTATAGTAGTTAAAGTCATGCTAAAAACATTTATAAGAGCACTAGACAAAGTTATCTGTAAGCCTAACTATAACAGTAATATGTATTGTTGCATGAATAATAAACAACTGATAAAATTATCCACCCCTAACCTATAGCCTAGTACCTAAAGTATAAACACATTTTGATGCAATAAATACACTGAAAAAAAATGTTTCATTCATCCCAATTAAAAAAAAAAAATAGGGTAATGATTCACTTTATTTTTAACTTGAGCCAATGAAAAATAAAAAACTTGCCCTAAGAGATCAAAACGTCACATTTGAATTTGGTTTACCGATCAAATGCATTTATTATATATTGTACTCCTGAACAAAATGTGCAAGTATCTCCTATCAGGTGATGGCTGTGCCTATGTCTGCATTCACCTCTCTTCACTTCATTCTGGTTTAGTCTAGAAATGGTCATGCAAAGAACAATCTTCGATAAGTAAAAATGTCAACTATTATAAAAGAATATATAAAAATTAAAATACTGTCATCATTTACTCAGTTTCAAGTTGTTCTGAACCTGTATGAATTTCTATGTTCTCCCCAACGTAGAAGAAGATTTTGAGGAATTATAACCACCAGAAAGTTTCTGGTCCCTGTTGATTCCAATAGGGTTTTTCTTTTCTTTTTTTTCTTTTTTTTTTTTCATACTATGGAAGTCATGGGGGCACAGAAACCAGGAGCGTTGCACAAGATCCCGGGCCCTATGCATAGGCAGTCCTGATGGCCCCCCATGCCCCCCACCCCATGAAAATATCCAGGTAAAATAAAAGATATTCCAGACTTTTCAAGGACCCTCTCTTCCTTTGGGGCCCTGGTAATCAGTACTGGTTTTACCCCCAGTCCGACGCCCCTGACAGAAACTGTTTGGTTACCAGTATTGTTCCAAATATATACGTTTGCATTTTTTTTTAATTATATATTTTATTAGAATTTTGTATACAAGTAAACAGAAGAAAAAACAGACAGAAAAAAAATATACAGAATAGAAACCACAAGCAAAACAGAACACAGACACCAAAAAAACAAAAAAAAAACAAAAAAACAAAAAACAAACAGGGCATATTTAAAAACAACAGTAATTAAGTACACTGCTGCACCACTGACATTAGAATCTCAACACAAGTACTAAACAGAGATGATAAAGGTTGTTGGCACTCTATGAACTCCCTTGCTGCTCCAACTCAGTGTTATATTTGTCAAGGTGAGCCAAAAATGGCTCCCAAATATCTGAAAAATTTATTAAGATTGTACATCATGCCATAGCGGACCTTCTCCATATGCAATATACCAATAAGCTCACTTAACCAGATCCTAAAATGAGGCGCAGTATCTGACTTCCAAAGTTTTAAAAATCATTTTCTTTGCAACTACCATTCCATACATAATTGTGCTTTGCATCGAAACTCTGTGATTAAGTAAAGAAGGAGAAACCCCAAACAATGCAATCATTGGGTCAGGCTCAAATATACAGCTGTACATGTCAGAGAACCACTTAAATATGCTACACCAAAAATTATTCAGTTTCGGGCATGTCCAAAAGATGTGAGTCAGGGAGCCCTCTGCAGATTTACATCGGTCACAAAGTGATGAAATGGTGGGAAAAATTCTGTGCAATTTTGGTCTTTGAGTAGTGAAGCCTGTGCATCACCTTAAATTGGATTAACTGATGTCTGGTGCTAATAGAACAAGATCGGATCCTAGCAAGACCCTCCCTCCAAACATCATCGCCAATCTGCATTCCCAGCTCCCTCCTCCCAGGAGTTTTTCAAAAAGTGTGTAGCATAAACTGTTCGTTTCAGAGAATATATTTACAAAGCCAGAGACCAATTTTCTAGAATCAAGTGGGCCCAACAAAAGCTTATAGATCCTTTTATCTTCCGGAAGAGACTCAAAGTTAGGCACACATTGATGAACATAATTCCTAATCTGCAAATATCTGAAAAAATGTGTTGCGGGAAGAGAAAAACTTATTTTGTAACTGTGCAAATGTGGCAAACTTTTTATTAACATACAGGTCTTTCAAAGTGACCACACCCTTTAGCCTCCAACTGTTAAAAGACCCGTCCGAGAGGGATGGAGAGAATGCATGATTGCGATACACCGGAGCATGGATAGAAGGTGCCTGGTAGTCGGCAGTCTTTCCTAATTGGCTGCCATATTTTTAAGCAATTAAAGATAATCATATTATCCATCTTAACAGTTGCAGGAGGTCTGGGTGTTGAGAAAAGAAGTGCTGGAAGAGAGCCATTTTTGACATCACTCATTTCAATGGCAACCCATGGGGGGTCTCGGCAGATACCTCCATATTATATCCTTCCTGCCAATAAACCAGGGCTCTAGCATTCGCTGCCCAGTAATAATGCAGAAAATTCGGCAGTCCTAACCCACCCATTTTCCCTGGTTTATGTAAATGAGTTTTTGAAATTCTGTGTGCTTTTAAAGCCCCAAATAAAAGGAAGAATTATCGAATCCAACGATTTGAAAAAAGATCGTGCCAAAAAAATAGGTAAATTTTGAAAGAGATACAAGAACCTCGGCAGGGAAACCATCTTAATGGCATTTATACGACCCACCATAGAAAGAGGGAGAGTCCTCCATTTTTCAATGTCCCTCCTCAGTTTCTCCAGTTTCTCAAGAAAATTCATCTTAAAAATTAGTTTCGGGTCTTTCGGCAAAACTACAACCAAGATACTTCAGCCTGTTTGTAATTTTGAACGGGAGATTATGCAAAAATTCAGTGTTGAGATCCGCGCCCAGTGACATGAACTCACTCTTCTGCCAGTTAATTGTGTATCCGGAAACCTCACCAAATGTTTTAATAAGATCCAGCAATACAGGAACTGATTTTCTGGTTGTGATATAAAAAAAGAACAACATCGTCCGCATATAGGGAAATATGGTGATCCACATTACCCAGTCGGATGGGTTTCAATAGAAGCGTGATTCCTGATACTAATGGCAAGAGGCTCAATGGCAATGGCAAAGAGCAATGGGCTGAGGGGGCAGCCCTGGCGTGTCCCCCGCGGTGTAATCGGAACGGCAATGATCTTTCTTGATTCGTGAGAATGGAGGAAGATGGATGCGCATATAGCATTGTAATCCACGATACAAATTGACGACCAAATCCAAACTCCTCCAAGGCCTTTACCATATATGGCCCATTCTACTTGATCGAATGCCTTTTCCGCATCTAGGCAAAGGGCAGCCACCTTCGAGCCCTTACTATACTTATGATACATTATATTCATCAATCTTCTGACATTAAAAAAGGAATATCTATTTGGGACAAAGCCAGTTTGATCAGTGTGAATGATGGAAGATATATATTTATTTAACCTGTTTGCTAGTAACTTGGTAAAAAATTTTAATGTCTGAGTTCAGTAGTGCGATAGGACGAAACGATGAAGGTTCAGCTTCGTCCCTACCTTCTTTTAATAACAATGAAATATTAGCTTCATACAATGTGGGCGGAAATTTCTGGACCTCCAAATGAATGATTGAACATCCTCAAAAGAAGAGGAGCAACCTTCATAGAAAAATTTTTTATACAGTTCAATTCCGAAACCATCTGGGCCAGCAGCCTTGCCATTGGGAAATGATTTTAAAGCATCCAAAATCTCCTGCGTGGTAATGTCAGAATTCAAAGCTTCACAAGCAGCCGCACTTAATTTAGGGAGTCTTAGATGCTCCATCCAGTCAGAAACATTCCCTTTGCTTTTGACCTATATAACTCTTCATAATATTCCCTAAAACGATCGTTTATCTTTTTAGGATCAATAACTAGATCTCCAGTCTTTGATTTAATCTTATGAATGGCTCTACTAGCTTGCAAGCCTCTCAACTGTTGGGCCAACAATTTATGGGGCTTATCCCCCAACTCGAAATGTTTCTGCCTGATCTTAAACAATTGATCACATATCTGATTGGAAAGTATAGTGTTATATTCATATTTGAGTTTAAGAATATTTTGTAAGGTGGAAGGGCTGGAGGAGGTCCTATAGACAAGTTCCAACTGCGATAGTTCAATTTCGATTTCTGACAGTCGCTTACGCCGTTCCTTTTTCAGAGAAGATTCAAAAGATATTATGTGACCCCGAATCACAACTTTAAAAGTTTCCCATAAAGTGGAGTCTGTGACTTCCGAATTGTCATATATACGTTTGCATTTAACAGCACAAGGAAACTCATACAGGTTTAGAACAACGACATAATTATTCCTCCAAAGCAGCCTAATATACCTGCTGTTGTCATTTGTGTCAAAAATGTAAATTAAACATTAGAAAGAAAATCACTCAATGTCCTTGACCGAATCACTTTTGTAAAATAGTGTTTATTAAATGTATACAATGAAGACTGTTCAGGCTGTTTGTAGTTTATTTATTTTATACAATATAATATTTCTTATTCGGTGGTTTAAGTGTTTGTAGGTCAATTTCTTTGTTCTATTGTAATTCATGAATGTTAACTTGTCTTCAGTAAGTTTGTTTTTACGTAGGCTAGTTTTTAAAAAAAAAAAATTTACATACTGAAATTGGCAACAAGTACTATGAAATTGCACTGCATCAAATCCTATCTTAAGCTATATATATAAATATCATTATTTGTGATGGGGGGGCCCTACAGTAAGTCCCAGTGAGGGTCTTAATGCGGCCCTGGCTATACTGAGAGAGAGAGGCTCAAAAACGAAAAGAAATGAGTTAAGAAAGAAAAGATATGAGTTATTCAGCAAAATCCCCAGCTTTCGGGTTATTTCACTAAAGCTAATGATGAAGTTGTGGAAGAGCAAGTGGACCGGGCACATGGAGCAGATAAAAACATGGCGTCATCATTCCCACAGTTTTTAGGTTAGTTTGATTATTAACCTGATGGATGTATGTTGCTTTTTCTGTTTGAACAAACTCTATATATTCTCTTAAGAATGGGAGAAAACCCTCAGGACTGGAGTTATGATCTATACCATGAAAACCAAATAAAAAAAAAATAAAGGAATAGCTGTTTTAAGGATTAATGAATACAGCCGAATTGATCCACATTCAAATCTTAGAAATTTTTCTTACTTTGTCTTACATCTAACTTTTAAAAAATCAAGTAATCACACCTGACTGTGATTGGTCCTGATGAGAAAAGTAACAACATGGCTGCAGTGTTCTGATTCTGAGCAATAGCTATAGTTTATATTTTCTTTTTTTTTTCTTTTTTACCATTATTACACCTGTTAAAATAACAAACAGGCATTATCATTATTGAAATTATTATTGCTAAACACAAATGCAATACATTCAAGCAGCATATATTAAAAGAAAGAAAAATATAAAAATAAAAACAAAATATTTAGAAATAATAAATATCAAAATATAAGCAAATTATAACATAAATGTATTTATGTAGGCTATGTATGTACAATACACAAGCCACGCCCATTTTAGGAAATCCACACATTGTACTAGCTTTCCAAACATAGATATGTATAGATATCTGTGTACAAATCTGTTTCCAGCCGGTTTTACAAGATTTTCGGTTTCAGTGGGCGGAGCACACATGAATATTCAGGAGTTTCCCTGGACATGCATGTAGAACTGAGAATTTTAATTGAGAAATAGATGATAAAATATAAGAAAAAACTGTGTTCAAGGGAAATTTTTTATATCTTTCTTATTTGATATTCAATATCTCAGGAAAGTAATACGGTAAGAGAAAAACTTCTTTCTTTTTTTTGTGATGTTTCCCAACATGTGGGCTGTATGTGATTTAAATCTTTGGCAATATCATGAAGTTATCAAAAGTTACAGCATTTGGAATCAAGGTAGCCTTTTTTTTTTTCTTTTTTTTTATGATCAATATTTTTATTCAGATTTAAAGGTAGCCTTTTTCATAGCCCTTGACAATTTTGAAATTGTTGTTTTGAATTTGAAGTAATGCCTCGTTAAAGTTTAGTCAGAGCCCCAAACAGTTATGCTTGTTTTATTCTACTCTGTGAGACCTTTCATATGACACATGACTATCTGAGCTGTATGATGTTTTTGACATCATAGAGTGCATGGCACAAAAAACATTTCATATATGAAAACATTTTTTTTTTCAGCAGTTAATCAAAGTGGCCATGCATTGTAAAGGTCAGACTGTAAGCTTTCAAATGACATCTATTTTGTGTTGATCTAGGGCAGGCGTGTCAAACTCAGTTCCTGCCACAGCCCATGAGCTTCAACCCTAATTACCTGATCCAGCTAATCAGGTCCTTCAGGCTTCTTTGAAAACACTGGCGGTACATTCTGGTTTATAGGGACTACTTAGCACTTGTTAAGAGTTGATAAAAAAGGTTGTATGCATTCGAAAGCTGAATTTCTAAGCTTTAAAATGGTACCTAGTTATATAAAAAAAGTTATAAAACGATAGACTGGAACTGCTGGTTGTTACGTTTTGCTTGCCAAGTGTTTAGTAAAGCTTTCCAACTGATGTACCCTTCAATTTCATAAGTTTAGGTATGATTTACACATGGAAGATGCAGTGTATTGTTTGATTTTTTACACATTTTAATCATGAGAATATGCTGCAAATAATGATGCTATTTTCCATGATCGGAGCATGTTTCATGAAATGGCAAGCGTAAAACCCATGTAAAAAGTTAAAACATATATGGCCTATGGGGTTTTATGTGTTATAACTCAATGAGTAGTATCTTTAGATCCAAAAGACAGATTATGGTGATTTATTTTCCAAAAATTATGACAATTATGCTTGTTTTATTCTACTTGGTGAGACCTTTCAAATGACATGTAACATGACTATCTGTCATTCTTTTTGGCTACATATCTTAAATATGATCTTGGAATAATATCTTTTTTATGTTTTTTTTTTTTTTTTTTTTAATTTACCAGCAGATTCAACAAGGGTGTTTACATCACCATCTCTTGACTCCTGTGATGTCTTGTTTTGGTGCATACAAATCTTTTTAGTTTGTAACAATTCAATAGTGGTTCATACCTAAAATTCAGGAAAACTTTAGTTTATTACTTGCAGCCATCCTCCATAGCTAAACATTCCTTTGAGTGTGAATCACTATTGAATTCATATTTTTTTAAAAACTGTCTCAAATAATATCAAACACATCAATGTTATACCAACATCTAACAACATCTAATTAAGACAATAATCCAATCTTTATTTATTATTATAAAAAAGAAGCCTCTAATTAAAACCTAATTAAGAATATGTATGTTTAGGAAACTTTATGACTTATAAAATTATGTTGAATGAGTATTTGATATGCATCAAAATAAACCATGCATTTGTAGCAGTGATAATCACTGTGTATTCATCCAGGTGTGCAACACACAAGAACAGATGACAGAGAATAACATCAGTGTAGGTTGCAAAACGTTTATTAGGCCACTGATATGGTGGTGAAGTCATTTAAACTCATTGCCAGAGGAATATTGTTTAATATTTTAAAAGGTAACATAAAAGCGGTAGCATAAATAAATGAAATGGTACAGTAGTTGGTGCACATGTCACTATTGGAAATCAGTGTAGATGTAATCATCCAGATGTATTTTGTGTTAATCTTCATTTGTAAATTTATATTTGTTTGTAAAAGTTTAAATGTTTTATATTGGAAACATGAAAAAACAATGAAATTTCAGCAAAAAAAAAACAAACAAAAAAACAACCAAACATTACACAAAGAATGCCAATCAAAGAATTTAATCATTCGGTCAGGACGACTCCTGACAAAACGTGCAACGTTTGTGGTGAACAAAAAGGTGTACTGCTAACTAGACAAAAAAATATTATAAAACTGTTAGGAAAATGTTGAAACAAATTCAGTTCAGGCATAAGTTTGTACGACGCTAGAAAATAAATTTACCCTTTTTCCTTAAATACAAGGAGCATGAACTAAAATTCTCAGTTGCACGCGCGCATCCCCGGAAAATCACGAATAGTCACATGTGCTCCGCCAAATAAAAAAGGAAAAAAAAAATTATAATTCGTAACAACGGGTCGTTTTTTACCGCTGTCATGTATTTTTGAATACTACACATTTCCACTAGAGGCCGCTCTAAACTCACACATCTGTAGTTTCAGCACGCCCTCTCAGATTGAACTTGACCAAAGTTAGAAGGAAAGCTTGACACAGTCATAAATGAAAACATTTATGGGCACAAAAGCTAAAATATCCACTTGAACCAAAACAAAACCAAAACTTCGTTTTTGTATTTATCCCTACTTTATTAACCATTAGCATTTTTTTCTTATTATTAGTCTAAAATGTGAATCCTAAAAGTTCCTACACTGCAGCCTAACATACTAGAGCGGAATATACAATATATACATATAGCATAAGCCTATTAAAAACCTTAATGCTATATATGATGATAATAATAATAATAACAATAAATATGTGTCATGTGTTTATGTATTATATACACTACATAAATGTTATGTGTGCTATATTTTTTATTATACTTATTTTATTCCCAGCAGCTGTGAGTTTTTTTCAGGCCACTCGATCAGTGAGTTTGCTTTCCGGTTGTGTCTCTTATGTGTAACACACTCCGCTGCAATCAAGCTGAACAGCTCGTGTCTGCTGGAAACGACGAGTTTGGATTTACCAACATTTCTGAACCACTTCATTTGAGTCTGTCGGGTTCGAAGCGAACAAGAGAGTAAAGTGTATTTGGTGATGTAAATAAACTATTTGTGAAAGGACGTTTCTTGGCAGGAAGAAAAAATGTCTGGATGAAAGACGAGAGAGAGTTTATCGCCATTAAACTACAGGTTTCTGTAATGGGACTGGTTAATGTGGGGTATAATGGAGACGAAGGGTAAGGACGTTATTTGTCGTATTTTGGGTTAAACTTTTGTGTCTGATCTGTTTGTCATGTCTTTGCATTAAGATCATACTGGGTTTGAACTGGAGAAAGTATTCCCAAACCCACGCCGATATATTTGCTCTTAAGTGTTTATAACCGTCATGTGCATCATAACCGACCTGTTTAACACTCCGAAATGGGCCTAATATGTATCCTTGTTGTTTTTTTTTTAACGATATTTAAGGTTTTTTTGGTGAACGTAGGAAAATATGGATCATTAAGGGTCTTGTGACATTTTAGTGGGGCCATGACGTCATCTGCAATGCATACTGGGATATGTAGTTAAATTTTAATTGATCAATCATTTTTTTTGTTTAGTTAATCTTAGAACCACCACACTAACTAATTATCCACATAAGTGAGAGCTTAGGTCTCTTAATGTCAATTCTCCTTGGGATAATATGTTAAGTCTTATGGGACCCATTAATGAGCGTATGTCATAATTACATTTATATATTCAGATATTGCTTAAAACAGATCATATTCCTGGTCAGTTATTGTACTTCTGATGCCTTAAAAGTGAAATAGGTTTTTGGTAATTTCAGCATTTCTTTTGTACGTGTTTACCTGTAAATGACCTCAAATAAATTTGCTTTCAATTACTTTTGTCTCTGTATCAATACTATTCCTTAACTGTAAAAACAGACTCACTTTAACTCACATGCCTAATGACCTTTATTTTAAAAGACTACTCATTTCTGTAATTTTATATTAGTTAGTTTATCATTAACAGGGCTAAACAGAAAATTATATTTTTTCCTGTCTGTAAAAGTATTCTCAAAGTATGATAGGAAAAATTGTTTTACAATGAAAATTACAGCTTATCTGTGTGAAGCAGCTTTGATATAATCTGTATATATGCAAGCCCTAAAACAACTAAAGGTGACTTGACTGATTTAAAATTGCGTTGTTTTAATTTAGCCTTATTTTTAAATTAGTAATCACTTTCGGTTTTAATAAATTCACCCTGCTTTAGACTCTAATTAAGTCCTGCTCCCTTGACTGTCTGTATGAGGATGTTTCTAATGATGGAGGATTTCATGAGCTCACTCCTGCTGCAAGACTGATTCACAGATCCTGCCATTATGATTTTTTTTCTGTTATTTTATCACTGTTCCTCATCGTATATCCTCCTTTTGTCTCGCATATCATAATTTGATTTTCATCATCACTTCGTTTTGTTTTTTCTGGAAGACTTGTGTAAATGGTTATGCACATTTATGACAATCAGACGATTTTGGTGGCTGTGGCCATCACTGTTTTTAAAGTGCTGTATTCCCTCACACACAGACTCTATGTCTGAGCATCGAGGAGTCGTGGTTGTGAGTTCCTACATAGAGAGAGCCTGTCTCACTGTTCATACAGACCTCACTGTTTGCCGTTTCGATAGTTTCAGGATGTGTGTGTGTTAGAATAACGAGAGCTTTGTGGGAGGTGTTTTTTGTTTTTTTTCGCAGTGTACAGTGGAATTGATTCTGCTTTGTGTCCATTTGTATGCTTTTCATCACAAAAATGTGCTCTGTGTAGTTCCGTTTTAACTTCATTATCTATTCTTTTTATTTGTTTTATAATTTACCCTAAAAGTAAAGGAAAGAGATTTTGAATAAGATTTTGCACTTAAAAAAAAATAATTAATACAGTGACTTTAAGAACCTTTCAACCCCCAAACTCTTATTACTGAAAAAATATCCCGTTTAAACTAAATGTTTTTTTTTATTAAACTCAGCATTAATTGCATTCAGAAAATACTACCATGATTGTACCCTAGAAATCTACTTAAATTTAATCAATTATTATTTATTTATTCCATTACAGTAATGAGAATGAGGGTTTTTGGCAATGCAGAAAAATATGATTAATTGTCTTATAAAATATTAAAATTGCAGTGGTCAAAATAAGCTTGAATTTCTTTATATAATATATAATTTAATGTTTTTTTATGATTTTGTGCTAAAAATGACCCAAAGCAATGGTGACATTTGTTCATCTGAAAAGACATAAATTCATTGATTATACGCATGTACAAAAATAAAATCCCAGAAACAGTGTTGGATAAATGTTAAAACAGGTTAATGCTGAGGGTCATGTGAATTTAATGGTGTCCAAGAAGAAATCCAGTCAAACAAGTGTAGCTGATTGGGGGTTCTAATACTAATATATGATTGCTTAGCACACTTGGTGTCCTGTCTATGCATGTGTTTTATTTAAGCATGTTTGGTCTCCACACAGGCACAGGTTTTATATGATTTCACAGCAGAGCCTGGAAATAATGAGTTGTCGGTTCGAGAGGGTGAGACAATCACATTAACCAATCAGGTGAGTTTATTTTTATAACACCCGACTCTCCATGTCTGCTCAGAGTTGTTGCATGTGTATGGATGGACCAAAAACCTTCTTTGTAAATGTGATCCATTCTTTTTCTGTTCCCAGAACGTTGGTGGAGGATGGATCGAGGCAAAGAACTCTAGAGGAGAAGTCGGATTGGTACCAGAGACTATATAGAGGTATGCAGTGGTTTCCCGAAAATGGCCTTTTACAAAGGCGACATGCTGTATGTGTATACTCTACTTTTGAAAAGCTTGGGGTCAGAAAGAAATAAATGAATGTAAAAAAATTAGTCATGATTTCCATTTCAAATAAAATCAAAGAATCCTGAAAATACCCTCAAAATATTAAGCAGCACATCAATTTTCAACATTGATAACAATAATAAAAAAAAAAAATGTCAGCATATTATAATGATTTCTAAAGGATCATGTGACTGAAACTGGAGTAATGATGCTGAAAATTCAGCTTTGCATCACAGGAAAAAAATTACATTTTTAAAATGTATTTCAAATAGAAAAGTTATCTTAAGTAGTAATAATTCACAATATTGCTGTTTTTTGCTGTATTTTTGATCAAATAAATGCAGCCTTTTTGAGCATAAGAAACTTATTTCAAAAAACAAATCTTACTGACGGTAATGGCTAAAACAAGATTTACAACATACATATACAAACATAAATGAACGTGTATTTTACACAATAGATACTTGGATACAACTCCAACAAATATTTAAAAACAGAAAATATGCATACTGAAGTTTAGCTAATATCTGTTTGTCAACTAATAATTCCAAACATTAGCTGATTAAGTACTGTACCTGGGCGTCTTTCACTATGTTAAAGTATATAATGTAGTTTTATTATGATTGTCTCTCTTGTGTTGTAATACACATCTGGCAGTGTTTTGAAACCAAAAGGACAGAGAAACTAACGCTGCTGGAATGTGGCCTGTTTTGATCGACAGGAAGTGTTTTCTTTTCCTGTGGCCAGCCAGATTTGAAGTGTGTTAGTGTTGTTCATTTTCAGGCTTAATGTACGGCTGAATGAATATGCTCGCTTTATTTCACAATACTTGGTATGGGAAAAATAGGATTTTTCCTTGCTATTTTAAAAATACAAGAGTTATACCAGTATTGTTTATAGACAATTAAGCCAAAAAAGAATTTGGAAATCTGAACATCCAGTTGTTTATCAATAAAGATGCAGCAGTGTCTTTGTGTTAAAGAGTATCATAATGTGTAGCTGAACATGATCACATTATAAAGCCATCCTGAGGCAGTCGTGCACATGGAGACATGGTAAACAGTTTACTCTCTGTATAAATAGGCTGTGAAGTGATTCCGCCTGCTGCTGGCCACAGACATACATTTCAATTTCCCTCCTGACCCGAACTCACAGCTGCACTATCGTACAAACTCACGTGCTTCCTTAATTTCTCTGTTCTCAGAGCCAAACAAATGACCGCATGTTCACACTTCTCCAAATTCACATTCTTTGCACACCCAAAGCTGTTTTTGATTGAGATGTTAATGCTTGGATTTTGATGTTTTTCTCTTTTTTTTAAATGGAAGTAAAAGGCATTTCTTAAATGTTTATGAATAAGAAGTAGGAAAAATAACTGAAAATATGCCTTTAACTAGTCCAGACTTTCATATAAAGTCATCTGGGGGCAATATTTTGTCTAATGAGTGCCTCAAAGTGAGCAAAATATCACACTGTACTAAACCAAAACTTTAATCTCACATTTCGAGTTGACAAAGTCAATCAAGGCTTATGTTTTTTGAAGACCAAAATGTATTGGCCTTTTTATGGATATTTTTTAATCCTAATGTGTCTGTAAATGTCACTTTTCTTCAACTTCAGCAGGAGGAGGCTTTCAACTATTTGGACTTGAAAAAGTCTGCCTATGCATCTACCAATTCATATGATACCAGCAACCATAATGCATGAGATATCATATTCCCAGATGCCAAGCAAATTTTAGGGGTCAAAAAAAAAAAAAATTAATAGTAAAGGTTAAAATTTAAGAAAGGAGGCATTCCTGTATTATACTAAAAATATTATATGCTATAAAATCTAAAATGTTTTACAAAACTTGCATTTAGTCTCAGATAACACAAAGATCTGAGTTAGTGTACCAACACGCTTATTTAATTCTTATTTGAAAAGGACTGACCCTTGTGAATTTGTCTCTTCGTGTTTTTCTAGATTAAACAGGCTCAACCTTTTACCTCTGGAGGAAATGCAGCATCCCTCGATCTTTCGCTCTTTGACAGTCACATACCGGCCCCGGCCAGCACTGCACAGGTAAGCCTTTGTGATTAAGATGGTACATTTCTGTTGACTAATGCCGCACATAAACTAGTTGGTTTTATTTATCATGTCTGTTTAACACGCTTTTCTGTTCATTCTTTGTGTAACGCTCCTTCTCAGTGCTTTTTCTCCCACTGTTTAACTTCCTGAGAGGAAGTGAGCAGGAAGGGAGATTCCAGTTCCAAAGCATAAAATGTCTTACTCATAATGTAAAAATGTGTGTGCAAGCAAACTCTCAGACTGAGAATAAAACATCCTGTGTCGCTTATTCAGAGGATCAGCGAGGAGCCAAATGTGAAGGATGATGATTTTTAATTAACATGCAGGATTTAGTGTTTGGATTCTACCATATGGTAGTGAGATACTGTGGGTTTGGCCTTCAGTGCTGAGACTGAAGTTTTCTTTGAGTGGGATGCTTTGTTTTTTTGGAGGAACCATGATTTGATCAGCAGCATTTTTAAGAGTGGGAAGCCTTTAGTTGCAGAAAAATTTGAAGAGTTTCAGATGCAAAAGCCTGTACTGTAAGTGCTGTTTGTTTTATGTTTTTTTATTTCACTTAAATAGCAATGAAAAGAACCTATTCATTGCTGTTAAAATGAAATGACTGAACCTACACATAGGAGCCTGGTTAAAATGCTCATTTTAGAAGAAAATTTCAAACGGCATTTAGAGGCGTTTGCATCTGAACTATTCATTTGTTTCCAGTGGCCCTGCCATTGGCTTTTAGTTTTTGAAGAGATTTTAGCAGTATTAAAGACAACATGAAACCACTTTCATCTGACTTCCATTAAGTGACACATTTCAGAACATTCCGCAGGAGCTAATATTAGGGTGAAATATTTTACATTGATAGAATACTCAGGATATGTTGTAGGGCTGGACAATTCATCGAAAAGTAATCGAATTCAGGACCTCTGGCATGATTTTTCCCATGTTGGTAGTATCAGTTTTTCAATCTTTTCCCCAGGGTTGCTAGGTCCGCAGAACAAAACAAGCCTGATTGCCATTCAAAACTAGACCAATCATGGTTTTTTCTCTGAGTTTCGCTCATGTGTCCCCTCCATCAAAATCACACTAACGGCGAGTGCTTTAATAAATAAAAGGACTAAAAAAACAACCCGTGACTGCAACATCAACCTTGAACGCAGAGTCATCTGAGCAACCAGAGCAGTGTAAAAATATGCGTTTTACATTTTTTTAAATGTGAAAATATCCTTTTTACGTTCAAAACTGAAATGTGGCTTTTTTTTCATAAGATGGTTTTTATTTCAAGAAATGTGTGCTTTGATTTCAGGTTGTTCAAAATATTCAATCAATGTTTTCTTCAATTATTTTAAAATCACAAAGATAAGAAATGCACTATCCCACATTTAATAGTTTGAGAATATTTACAGTACAAACCTTATCAATGAAACTACGAGGGCAAATAAATAAATAAATAAAATAATTGCTCATTAATTCTAAGCAAGGTAAAATGTTCAGTTAATCGAGATATTGATTTTAGGTCATATCGTCCAGCCCTAAATGTAGTTAAATTGTTGGCTAAAATTGGTTAAAAATTATGAAATTCTTTTAATTATGAATCATGCTTACAAGAAACAATTACATTTATTGAGACCATTAATAGGATCAATGTTGAGTTGATGTTGTCTTCAAGTTCATCAGAACTGATCATGTAAAACCATCCCTGATGACAAGCAGTTGTTTATGGTGTCATCTCAAAGCCTGAAGCTGATTGGCTAGTCAAGGGACAGACTTTAACCTAGTAGCTGTAGTCTGCGTGTGCTTGATGAATCACTGATAACAGTTGTGAAACTAGCAGCAGTGTGAGATATTTGAGTCATGGTAAAATTAGGTAGAAAGAGATGGGGGTGGGGTGGATGACGGTGACATGTAAACTGGTCCACCATAAATAGTTTTGTTTCTGTGCACTCAAAAAATATTTAGCCCTAAATTATGTTTTTAAATTTGGATTTCATTTGGATTATACTGTTTTAACATGATCTATTAAATTAAATATGATGCATATTTAATCATACAGACAAGAAACAGCCTGCACCTAAATCAAAAATTTCCATTTATTTATTTTAGTAAAATAATCAAATTTTTAAAATGCATTTATGCTTAAATATTGTGAAAACAATTACATTTATTTAGTTAAAAGTGTGAACATGGTTAAAATTATGGCTCCCTATGGAACAAGCATTATTCTGTTGGTTAAAATTTTATTCATTTGGTTAATTGGTTGGTTAAAAAACTAATTAGATTTATTGATCAAAAAAATATATACATTTAAATTATGTATTTAAAATGCATTCAGGTTTTTATTCATACTGAAATATTACCTTCATAATACAGAAACAGAAATGTTCATACAGAAATATTTTTTGTTTTTGTTGTTTTACCTTTTACTTGTTTCATTTATTTACTTATTTAGCTTGTTTAATTCCTGTAGGTTAAAACTGTATACATCCAAATGTATGGGAATTTTAGATGAAATTCAGATGCATAAATGTTAAATTTAGGACAAAAATTTTTTTGAGCATGTACCAATGGAGGACAGAATTGTCTGAAATGGATCATACTACAATAATTAGCGGGTTTGAAAACAATAAAATAATGGAGCAGCTGTGGCCTTGGGAAATGTATCAGAAATGAAGTGGACACTAATGGTGAAGTTGCATGACTGTGTATTAGCACTCTGCTTTAAAACTATTTATTTGATGAATAATGTTTTGTGCTAGTTTTCGAACTGTGTGTATTATAAACCCTTGCAGGTCTCAGCTGGGCCTCAGTGGTTTGATGAAGAAGGTCTTGTCTTTAGGGTCATGTCAGGGTAACCCTTCCCTTTCAGTGCATTATGATGATGTAACGTCTTTCCCCCTAAAGGTGGATGTAGCTCAACCGGAAACCCCAGTCACCCCAGTTACCCCAGGATTTTCCCCCACCACCTCCCCTGATGAGGTACCCTTAATGCATTTGGCATGACGGACGGCCTCGCATGCTCGATTTAGGAGACCTCACTAACAAGACCAAAACCTAAACACCCTGTTCTCGGGGTTCTGAATGCTTTCAGATTGAATCAGACCCCAACTGATCACACCAGAACAACTACAAATCACACATCGATCAAACTGATCAGCACTGTTTCAGCGAAATGGCTACATCACTGTCTATCTGCCAGCTTTTAAACCATACATGCAATGATTCAATCATCTGCTGGATAGCCGCTTCTGATTTATGTTGCAGAATTTGCTTTTTATGTTACAGAAATAGTTGCAATTCTTTCTATTTATGACACAGTTTTGTTTTTCATGTGTTTATTGTTTAACTTGAAAGCTGGTCTGGAATTAAGACTGCGTGTTTAGCTACCTGCAAACTGATAAACAGTATGACGAACTGAGAAAAAGCAGAAATGTTTAACCACATTTTCTAAAGCAAAATTAGCCCTTTATTGAATTAGGTTTAATGCAAGTCAGATAAGTAGAGTCTGAATCTGTATATCGGACAGAAATTTCCAAAACATTGCCTTTTAAATTCCAAACACACAAATCCACATAAACACACTTTCGCCGCATGGTGCTACATTCTCAATGCATGACATGCAGTTTTTGGGCATGAGCAAATAATAAAGTAGGCAACCAAACAGATAGTGTTTTGATTTGGATGCCTGTCTGATTTGTCAACTGTGGTAAAATAACAGAATGATACCTGCAGCTATCATTTGACATGCATTTGCCAGAAAATACATGCCGTGCTCGGAGCAATAGGTCAAAGTTTTTCAGATGTGATATTGATTGTGACTAGATAATAACATGAATTAGGCTTGGATGATGGGTGTGTTGTGGTGGCCCAGATGATGATCCGAAAGCACAGAGCTTATGGTTTGTGTCTCTGTGGCTCTGGGCTTTTGTTTTCATCAAGGCTAGAGGGTCCATTGAGAGTCAATTGTTCAGTGTTGACAAGCTGAAGCATGCATCAGGAAGGTAAACATCTCTTTCCTTTCATCATGTCCATCTATATGTGTATATTCCCATTTCATGGGCTTTCTTTGGAAGTCCTTGAATCAGTTGACATCTGAAAATAGCTGCTCAAATGGAGTCTTTCACGATAATATAATAACAAACCAAAGATTATTAGAGTGCTTTTCGTTGGATGGTGAGTGGGGCATTTTTGTATCAGTTTTTGAGAGTTTCACAGTTTAAAAGACCTTTTCGCTGGTATCCAGGAAATGTTTCAACCTTTTAAAATGATAATATTATTTGTAAATGGTTGAAATGCATTGCTTGCTCTGAGACCACTAGTGAAATGCTCCTTTTTAATGCTTTTTGTTTCTGACTAATTGTAAAAAAATTTTTTTTTTTTTTTTTTTTTTTTTTTTTTTCTTTCAGACAAGTAATGGTAATGACCCATGGGCGGTGTTTGACAATAATGCGTCTGGGGGTGTTTCTAATAACTGGGCAGCTCAGCCAGAGGGCACAGAGACCGGGAAAACCAGCAGCAATGCATGGCATTCTGGAGGACACGTGCATCCGCAGGCCTACCAGGGTGCAGGTAACAACTCAAATAACCTGTGTGGATTATCAGTCTAGACCAGTGGTTCTCAAACTTCTTGCCTTCAAAGGCACGCCGTTGTCCACAAAAATTGTTTTAATCTTTAGGACCTCAAGTTTTTGCGCATTACTTAAAATTAAAATAATTACTTTTTCAGAAATATTAGAAGTTGAATGTTTTTCACAGTTCTCACTCTTTTTGACATAACCAATCAATTTTCCATATCTTCCATAAAAGTCATTCTTGATTTAGTGAGAAAGAAATTAAGGGATACAGATTTTTTTTTTTAAATATTCTCAATTACAATTTCTACAAAATAAAACATTTTTAGAGCTCAAACATAAGCTCTAAAAATGTATAATTATATATAATTTCCCATGGTTGTTTAAAGATTTTTATTAATATTCCATATCTAAAATCACACTTTGTAAAATAAGGCCTCGTATATCCAAGACTTAAAATTAAAATAAGAAATATTTCATTTTAGTTGTTTTTAGCTTATTTGTATTGCTTGTTGTATCTATTTTTAGCCCTCTTGTTGTCTTTAGGTACTGTGTTATCACATTGGACTACGAAACTTACAATTTTTGTACTTTTATTGGCCTAAAAAAACTGATTCATTAACAAACAAGTTCTGAATCAATTTGATTTTTTTAAAGTCCTTATTCAGTAATAATTGGCAATGAATAGAGAGGTCTTAGAAAAATGCATTGGTCAACGAAAGTGTGGGAACCCTGGATGTTATATAGTTTGCAAGTAATAATCATGCAGTTTAATTTCATTGTTAAATGTCTTTCAATGCAATTTGTCTTCTTGCTTGTGTCCTTAAATGGAAAACTGAACACCACAGCCACAAGGCAAAAATACTTATCATAATGTTTATTCCTGACTGGGGAGCTATTACATTCCTCTTTTAAGGGTTTCAGTCCAGCATATTTAGAAAACAAGAAGCTTTTGCAGTTTGTGAGGAGCCGCACAAAGTGCTGCTGTATTGTTACATGGATGTTCTTGGCAGAATTTTATTACCAAAAACAAATTACAAGAGAGTAAGAATACATTCATAGTGGAAAACTAGCATAAGCAGTATATGCAGTATAATAGCAGTATATTTCCTAGTACTTTTTTTCCTAGTTGCACAGATTTTTTTTTTGTAACTCTTGGCAGCAGATCTTAGAAAAGGCTGATATTACTTTCATTAGTAACACACCAAAAATGAGAAAAGGCAGCTGGAATGCATAGTATTTTGTAATATATTGTTGTATAAGAAAGTATGAAAAAATATGAAAGTTGTTTTATGAGTAGTTGTGGAATATGTGGGGCGTGGGTTCAGTGATCTCTATGTTACTTTGAGTCATGTGGTTAAACTAAATGTTTTTGTTGTGCCAGCAAAATGATGTCATCTTTGGAAGATCGTCAGTTTTTTGGTCTGGTTTGGAGTCATAAGGAGCTGAAACGTCACCATTTCCATGTGCTGAAAAAACAGCTTCTACAAGTCTGTGTGTCCTAATATGAGAGACAAGCAGAGCATGGTGGATTTGTTTTAGAGAAGTTTTCCCCCCTGAAAACTGCCTTTATTTCCATAAGCACTCTTTCCCAAACACCGAATTACTCAACTCATAATGTTCTGGGAATTAAATATGGTTTGGATTTTTTCCACTGGAGCGCTTGTGCAATCATTTTCAACAGTAATTGAAAAGGAAAGTGCATAATGCACATGAAGGATGTGTAGAGGTGATATTTGTTGTTAAAAATAAACAAACTTATTGTAACCAAACAATCTTTTCCTTTTTCTGAAGACATTCTACCCCTACCCATGTCTTGATATGACCTCTCAGGTAAACCCTGATATCATTGAGGGCTTTCATGTGGTGTTAATAACAAGCTGCATGGAGCTTCAGGAGGTACCAGAAACTCACACAGAATGGTGCAATGAGACAGTGTTTTGTAGGGATTTTCGTTGCTGTGAATTTTGTTGTTTATGTACACACAGCCTCAGTTTATGATCATTTCTTCTAGTGCAGGGACTTTTTGTACAGGGTTTATTAAACTAACATAGTTAAAGTTTGTGGTGTTTGTTTTATGTTTTGGTAAATGGTGGGCGTGACTTTTTAGCAGAGCCTTTCATGGGGTATGGGTTTTTAGTAGTATTTTTGAAATCGCCTCGTTCTATAGCGATTTTTATTGTTTTCACCTAACTTGTCAGGATTGTAACAGTAACGTTGAATTTGTCCCCAAAAAAAAAAATGTTTTTGCACAAATGTGTGAGTATAACCTAAGATTCATCAAGAGGAGTTAGCATGGCTGATTTGTCCGGAGTGTGAATGTTTGGAATAACTAACAGCTGGTTCTTACCATGTTTGCTTATTTTGAAGTATGTTTGAAGTGTGTGTAATGACGGTGTTTTATAGGTGCAGAAGACGATGAGTGGGATGAGGAGTGGGATGGGACGTTGAAGTCATCGGGGGGCTATGTCTGAATCTGAGGCCTCGGAGAGGGCATGGCTATTAAACAGAGGCGGAGCTCATGGGGTTCATCTAGGGAAGCACATTGGAACCATACAACACAGTAAAGAATCAGAATCACACCGAAGGTCACAGATTTTGGACACACCCCAAGCGTTCAAGTACGCAATCTATTCGAGTTGTGTCTTTTTTTTACAGGATGCTTTGCTGGATTCCCAAGAGCGTGAGGAGGTATTAAAGGGAGTGCTACGTGCATGTTTCAGGCAGTATAGCTGGGGTAATCACAATACATCTGTCGCGTCCGAGGTGCATACGGTGTCCGCAACAGGCTGCCCAGACTGCCGTGAGAAGCATAGTCTCTAAACAAGGGGAAGTCTGTTAACGGGAGTATAAGACCCAGCATTAATAGAACACGATGCGAAGCCTTTTGATTTTAGGTGTACATGGTAGACAAACCTGGCGAATATTCAAAGGTGTGGTAGATAATGGTCCCGGTCATGGCGTATGATGACAATGTTTTATAAACAAGAAGGCCCCGTTCGATTGCTAGATTTGCAACATCCGTATGATGGGGGATACTCAAAAGATGAGATACATAGAGTGTCCCGATTGATAAAACAACCACAGACTTGGGCAACACTGGTTCATGTGAGGGGCGCCATTTACTACACAGAGCGCGTAGTCCACCGACAAGCTACACCAATAGCTAAAGTTCACAAAATCCAATGACCCAGCCAACGCCTGCGATTTAGACATCGATTTTTTGTGTAGATTGGTCCAGTGAATTCGGCTCTGTGTAGTAAATCCAACCAGTGTTGCCAATTCTGTGGTTTTTTTTTCCTGTCCCGCGGGTTGAAGCGACCCCAGTACCAATAACGTGATATTTAGCCCCTAAAATGGGAAATATTACCCAAGGGAACCCCTGCCAACAAATGTACGATTTTAACCACCGGGATGCAATTTTGTAGCGGGACACCTCCTGGGAACCGCGTTGGGCTAGTTTTTGACTAGGATTTGAAGAAGCGACTGGGCATAAGATATGTTTGTGAAACACTGGCAACCCTGAATCTGAACCCACATAGCAATAATATATAACTACTAATTACAGGAGCTTCTATATAAATAAACTGAATCTATGCGCAAGATAAGACCGTAAATGATGGGGGGGTCGATTTATTTTGGGCACAGCCCTACGGCCCATTTTAAAAAGACCTCTTCTCCTTTGCAGATTCCTGTCTCACCTTTCTCTCAATCAGTCCTGAGCTTGTACCATGTCGGTCCAAACATTCCTGCCCGAGTAACCCAGGTTAGCCTTGTTTACGTAATCCACTCTTTAACAAGGTCTAACAAATTGCTACAATTTTGCCTTTCCACAAATTAAGGGTCCGAAATGAAGATATTCAATAGTCTATGGCAGTTAAATTTTGCATGCCCTGCAAAAGAGACGAGAGACACATTTTGCAGTCCTAGTTTCCAATTCAAATATCTTAAACAATCCTATAAAATACATAGTTGAAGACTTGGTTTAATCTGAGCAACTGAATACCATTAAGTAGTTTGGTGCTTAAAACAGGAAACAAACATCTGTCAATGAGGAATAATAGTGTGCTTTTTGGTTTAAGAGATTTTATATTTCTTAGTACATTGGCAAGATATTTGTTCTTGTTTTAATCATAAACTCCTTTTCATTTGTGATCGATTGTAAAAAATTTTCTCATAAAACAAGACGTTCCTTAACAATGTAAGTGTTTTCTGTGGTGCGTTGAGGGCTTTTCTCCACATACTAGAAGATAGCTATCCAGGGCGCCATACAGGTTTGTAAATATTGCTATAGGGGGTGAAAAAAAATCATTTATATATAGTGATTAGGCGTATATCTTACTGGTAGTTTCAGGGGGGAGAGGTTTGTGCCCCGTTGGGCGTAATCCAGACTATCAGCTGGAACTGATGTTGTCGCTCTGCCCCTAAAAGGTCAGTCACAAAATGTACCTCCTCAGGTTACATGAAGTACCTACCGCAGTCACAGGGGGGGGGGAGGATAGGGCCGCACTGTAAGTCCAGAAAGCAGTCAGTGGGGTGGCTGCATGAAAGACAGAGAATAAGCTGTCTCCATGTTTAGTGGATTACCAGGTGATGATGTTGTTAGATGTGGATCCAATGGTTATAACTGCAGACACAGGCAACTAAGCCTGTCAATCACAGATACAATCACGTTTGATTGTTTTTATTAAAGGCTTTGTGATAAATTTTTGGTTCAGCGATTTGAAGCATTCCCTGCATGGCCTGACAAACAGTTGACAGGTTAGGCCTTTTATCACAAACTGTTTTGGTGTAAAAGAATTTTCAATGACGCCATATGACACGTTTCAGGTGTAATACCCATTTTTTAGGTCGATTTGATGAGGAAGTTTCTAAAAAAACAATGCGCATGTAGAAGGCTTTCAGGGTTTGATGTCCGCGAAGGTGCCCGGCATCCGTTTTATGCCAGCAGATGAAGTCTAATTTCACAGCTTGTTCCTCTCCTACACAGATGAGACAGGTAAATATAAAAACTAGATACAGCTGTTTGATTAAGTTCCGTTTTTTCTTTTCTCTCCGTTTCCATCTTCCACCTAAATATTGCAGCGAATTAACTGGAGATTTTGAACATGGCCTTTGTGGGGTGTGAACTTGTTACATAGCATTATGATTCTTAAATCTGGGTAGATTAGCAGTGACTGTTGCAGACAGGAACGGAGAGAAAAGCAGAAAAAATACGAGGACAGTCGTTGATCAAATTATTTTTCTGCCACGGTGGAGAGCGGAGGGACTGCCAACCTGGACCTTGACCTGACTGTAAGTGTAAGTCCTACAGCCCACCTCAGGATCACTTCCCTGATGGAAACTCTAAGCTGTTAAGAAGTTCATGCTGTGTTTTCTTTTGCCTTCAGAGGATGCAATAAGGTGGTGTGGGGCAGGTGAGCATTCCAACCGTTTCACCAGGGGCGACGTGCGACGGTGTGATGAAGACTAAAAAAATTAATCTGACAGTATGACATGACACTAGGACACCCTGCGCAGAGGGCGTGCACAAAGCCCGTGATTAATATGACTTAGTAGGGCGCGCCTCCGAGGTTAGCCTATACAGTGTGAATAATAAAAAATTTTAGCATATTAAACCTATCATTTAATATCAACAAGAAGAATACTACGAATAATATATCCTAATATATTCACAGTGAGAGCATCCATGGAATCAATAAAAGCTTAACATGGTAAAATCACACAGGAACGAAAACAGCTCAAGAGTCTAAGTCCCGTGTTAGTCGTTGCTATTCGAGCCACATCAGCGGCTTAGCATGGGATTTCTGAAGAATCATGGGACACCGGTACTGGAGTAAAAAAAAAAAAAAAAGAGGAGGAAAAAAAGAAAAACCAAAAGTCAGCTTGCACGTCACCGAGATAAATGACATTTTCCAACATAGTAAAAAAGTAAAATTGGTAATAATATTTCTGTAACTGTCTTTTTAATGTCTTAATTTTTTGAGCATCATTTGCCTATGTCTCGATAGTTTTTGTCACTTCAGCACCATAAAAGGGCTAAACAGATTTAATCACTTATAACCAAACTTTGAAAAACAAAGGGTAGAAAACAGCGAGAATTCCTTGATGATTTGGGAGGGGAAAAAATAAATAGATAAGAATCGTCGAGACCAATACCGAGATACGCGTTAGTAAAGATAAGAGTGCCTGGCAGGGAGGATCTAGGTCTTATTGCAAGTGCCAAAATGTGGTTGGGGGGTTGCGCGCAGCCCTTCCAAAAGGGTGAGATCAACGGAGTGGGCAAGGCTTTTCCACACAACTGGCCGCGGGGGGGCACCAGCAAAAGGGGATTATGAAGGGATAAGGAAACTCGGTCGGGTGCCTCGTAGTACAGAAAAAAAACAAAAACACAAACGGCATCTGGTTTAACATCTGGATATCAGATTCGGAGAAACTGTTACATAGTCTGGGGCCTGTGGGTCCTCACCTCACTGTAAGAGGCCGACCATCAGGCTTGGGTAGAGTATGATCAGGACCGTGTAGGATTTGTGTGTTATTCCGGAATGTGGGGTATTGACTCAAAGCAGAGGCTGCGCGCTCACAAGATAGCGACTGACCGTAAATGCATGCAGGAAAGACCGATGAGGACAGCGCATCAGATGGTGGCGGAGCAGTATTAAGAAAAAACAAACACAGTTCTCTCTTGTATATGAGGAGTTAGGTCTCGTACGGCCTCTTGTGTTATACCAGGAAGGTACCCTTTGAACATCAAAACATCCGTATATTACAAGTTGAGTGTCAAATGCCTGGTGAAAGAAGCCTTAGGCTCATTCGGTCATAGCCTTTATTTGCTCACAACGGCAGTTTGGTTGTGAAATTTATTAAAACATGTAAAAGAACCGTTTTCCTTATTTTAAAATGTAATTTACTTAAATTGAATTACAGCTGATTTTAAACGCAGGGCCATTACTCCCAGTCTTCAGTGTCACACGATCGTCCAGAAATCGTTTGGTTTAAGAAACATAAATTCTTATCAAACACCGTAATTCAGCTTATGGTAATATTTAAGGGTTGTGGACGAGGCAAGCGAAAAATACCCTGCTTTTTTCCCCGAGGATTCTCTGATGATATTAAAGTAAAAAAAAAAGAGCAATTTAACTTAAAACAGAAACCTATTATAAACATTAGCATGGCTTATTTTGTCAGTGTAATCCACAAAGTATTTCTTATACAGAAAAAGATACTACTCCACAAACGATTGAAGTAATGCATGTAAGGTTATTATCACAAAATACAATCAGGATCAGGACCCTGAAAAGGCAGCATGATAGGTGAAAGGAGCCATAGTATAGGTGATCCACATTCATTTAGCCTATTTGTTTTCGACCTTCCACTGAAACTTGCAGTGAATGAAAACTGCTTGTTGTTTGAGCCTCCGAAACTGTCGTGAGAAAGTGGCTCTGTGTCTTCATTTGTAGCCCGTGAATATTTTCGAGATCTCTTACCCTTCATGTATTCTAGCACCGAAATGGAAATCGTCTTGTAAGATAATAAAATTAAAAATGCGACAGATAGATTACTCTATTAACACTACCAAATGCAATTCATATGCGTTTCTGACTGTCTCCGGATGTTATTGGACCATAAAACCTTTTTTTACCATACCCTTAAATGCTGCACTGCATATGATATGGATCACATCAAGTTGATAAACAGAGTCAGACTGATAAGTTCATTTAGGTTGGTTTACAAGAATCTCTTTAATATTACATTTAATTCAAATTTAAACAATTCAAATAGTTATGAACACTCTGTTGCTGTTGTCCAATCTGGATGAGAGGCCTGAACTGGGAAATCGCCTGTTGTTTAATGATTAATTGAGTCTACGTTGTAAAGGGAGTTTGCTATTTCTTCAGAAGCCTTTTGATGGCCTGTTTTTAGTCCGTTGAGTTCTGATTCTTGTCTGCGAGTGAGGGTGTTTCCGTGCGTCCGGCATAGCATATTGTAGGAGCGATGTGACGCAAAACTGTATTTTGTGAGCGGTTTGAGTGAGATGTGACCCCTGGGTGTTCTTTTGTGCACCGTCTGATGTAATCATGAAAAAATCCAGTTATATGTCTTTCTTCTAATCCTCTAGCCCGGAAGAAAGACCTTCACTTCCTCGTGGAAACTCACAGATGATTACCAGGCCTTGCTGTGTATGGCTTTCCTGACATAATTGGAGTTCACAAGGTACCCGAACGGTGGTGACTACTCATGCTATAGACATGTCCTTATAGACGCAACTCAATGTTTAAAAACATTAGCGAGTAACTAAACCTCATAAGTGAACTTTTTGTAGGCATCTCACTAGTGTTTTAACAAGCCGTAGCTTGTGTATAAACAAAGCTATTGAACAGTTGGATAATTGATGTTGTATGTTAGTTTTAAGCCTCTATCTTCGCACAGGCTGCCATGAAGCACTGAAAGAAGGGGGATAACGCTAGTGGGCCAAACCGGTAAATCACCACCGGATCCGAGAAGACCGCCATGTCTAAAACGTCCAGCACCTGTCATATACGCTCTGCCAGGTATGTCACGACACTAAGGGGGAGGACTGGGAAAAAGGGCCAAAACCACCTTTAACGATTATTACATCCCCCCCCAGCGGAATAAGATCATAATTCCACTAAGTCTTACTAGTACATGATCTTAACACAATAAAATAAAAAATGCTGAACATAACTAGAATTTCAAAGACAAATGTCTAGAAAGAGGGGAGGGGTTTCTTGTACTGGCTGTTTACTAAGTATTTTATTTTGTTGTATTTTAATTACACTGCAACGTGACTTTATAAAATAAGATTACTTATTATACTGTAAAATAATGTTTTATTACTATATATATAGTGCTGTTCAAAAGTTTGGGATCAGTAAGATTTTTTCAGTAAGCTCAAATAATGCTTGAAAACAGAAGAAGAAAAAAAACAGTAATATTGTGAAATATTATTGCAATTTCTAATATTGGTTTCATATTTTAATATATAATTTATTAATGTATAATTTATTTTTTGTATCACAGGTTCCGAAAAATATTAAGCAGCTGTTTCCAAAATTGATTATAAATCAGTATATTTAGAAATGATTCTGAAGATCTTTGTGACACTGAAGACTGGGTAATGATGCTGAAAATCCAGCTATTGTTTCACAGGAATAAATTATATGTAAAGTATATTAAACTAGAGAAACTGTTTTTTTAAAATTGCACATAATCATTTCAACGAAATTCTGGCTTGTTTCTGTATTTTTTTATCAAATAAATGCAGCCTTGATGACATAAGAAACTTTAAAAAAAAAAAAAAAAAAAAAAAACATTAACTATCCTTACTGATCCCAACATTTTGAAAGGCACGGTACATTATATAGTAAAAAAAAAAAACGAAATATTTTTTTATTTCAATTCTTAATGTTTTTTTTAAGTTCTTGTTGGTGAATGTGTCAATCACTTCAATATATTAATTTTTTTTCTGGTTTATAATAATACAACTGAAAAAAAGAAAAATCCGGTGTAAATTCCAAACTTGAAAGGGATGAATTTGACTCATTCTGTCCACTAATGCAGGCCGCGGAGATGAACCTTTTTCCACATAGCAACCGTATCTATGACTACAACAGGGTGAGGCAGCACAGAACCTGGATCAAGCAAGTCAAATTCCTATGAGATTGGTAAAATGTGGAAACGACAGTCACAAATTAAAGAGCATTCCATAATGGTGGGGAGATGTTAACGCATTGAATTGGGTTTTTTTCTGTTTTGGTCAGATTGCAGAGAAACTAAGAAAACACAGCGGGTGCTCACAGTCGGAGTTCACATACATATGTAACGGCGGATGTCGAGGCTGTCTGGAAGCTGCCCCCTCACTCGGTCTCACTCTGGTCCTCTTACATGATTATTCTGCGTTCTCTGTTTCTATTCATTTATCTGTGTCATGATGTCAGTGCCCATAAAAATTATCCTGTTGATCTCTCGGCCAAAGAGAAGCGAAAAGCTCAAAGTGTTTTTAAAAAGCAGCTAACAGCATATTATAAATATCCAATTACATGGGCCTTTAATTATGTATTAATGTAGCGTAGTGCTGATTTAGATGTTGGCGCAAGTTTCTGATAAATTAGATGGAAAGTATTGCAGAGAGGAAACTTTAACGTACTTTTTATACAAGAAGTGATCTTAAACCTATTCTGAGGCAGCATAATGAGGGCGGCAAGCCAAGTTTGATTGTGCGCTTGTTTTGTTTAGAGAAGCCCTAGCAAAAAAACATGGCTTGGGTGATCCACGTGCAGCTTTAACTGTGGCCTTTCGAGATGCATCATCCCTGTTTGTGTTTGATCACTAAAGCCAAGAACAAGGCCCATTAGGTGGGGGATATTTTCTTTGGAGGCTTCATGGCAGAGATTGATAACATGAGGGCTGGGGCCCTTTTTTCCGCCATAAGAGACATTTTGAGGTTGTTTTTTTCTGCATCTCCCCAAAGGCCAAAATTCACAACAGAGATCGTGCTCAAGCTTGATTGGCTTCCACCTCAGGTGCAAATTAATCACCAATTTTCTTATACTCTGTAAACAAATGAAATTATACTCCATCTGACTCATGCATGTTGCTTGCATAATATTTTGTATGTATAGATCGGGGGCTGTGTGTTTCAGCGCAGATGTGTGTCATTTTGGCACACAGATTGGACAAACGATTGAGAGTTGATTTAATAAATACTGATTTGTATGCTATGCAGTGAATTTGGTTTCTGTGTCGCAACGTGTCTGCCAAATGAATGTAGACTGTGAATAACAAGAACTTGAGATGGGAGCTGTGTCTTAAAACTCTAGCAAGCGGTGGCCTATGTAGATGGTTGACTCTGCTTAGTTAAGAAGGCTGTGTTTGTTAACAGTTAGAATATTGCTGCTTACGAGGTTTCGAAGATGGAGAATCGGTGAGTCATCGTTGTGTTTATGGTCATATGAAATGAGGAAGTGTCAAAATATGTGTTGGTTTTATGTCTCAAAATTGTGCTTTCCACACCCTAAGAGACCAATGTTTTGGGTGTTTTGTGGATTATATGTGTTGTATTTATATTTTATATTCGTTTCATAATATAACAGAAATCGCTTGCCAGCTTTTTTTAGAGGTGTCCCTCGTAACAGGGTAAAATGTACATTTCAGTACTGAGTAATATTAATTAACTAGCGTATGTACTTAAAAGATTGTTGGGGTTTGGGGCTTTAGGGGTTAGCTTGAATGTAAATTAATGGGCCATAATTTTATATTAATAAATAGTAAGTACATGTAACATGGTAACGAAGGATGACACTTAAAATAAAGTGTTACCCCAAAAAATCATTTGCAGGTAAGTGTGTAATATGCAGAACATAAGAACAAATTTCAAATATGACCAGTTACAACACAGTACATGTCCTCAATCATGAAGCGCTACAATATTATCCACACGGCAGATTTCACACAATGAAATTTTTACATTGTGCTACAGTGTTTTTGGCTTCGGTTGTTTGGGAGCTGTTTTGTGAGTGCTTATGCAGCGCCCCTTAATTAGGGGGCTTTTTACCCAAAATAGCTACCTCATTTTACATATTTTTAGCGACAGTTAACTCACTTTATTTAACCTTAACAAAAGCAAAAAAAAAAAAAAAAATCTCTAAACTCAACGTGCTTTTTTTTTCTGCTGCAAAAGTTTTTGTGATGGACCGTCAGGGATTCTAGGCGATAGATCCACCTCAGAAATACAATAATTCAAAGATAATATTTTTAATATTTTACAAATTTCTATTTCAATAAAATGTATATAATACCGGGGCAGTAAAAAAATAAGACGGGGGTCAGTAAAAGTATATTTTTATGTAGCACTGTTAACTTTAATTTGATCAAAAGTGACAGCTAACAGACATGTTATAATACAAAACGCAAAGATCAAATAAATGTTGATCAGGAGATAGTGGCAAACAGGCGTTTAAGAAAGTTCTGTGGGATATTTGTTGCTATTTATGGCTTTGGAGTAAGAAGAGAACAAAATAAAATCTTGGCTCCCATTGTATCTTATGCTAGGCAGAAACTAGAATTCTACTTTTAATGCACATTTATAAAAAGTCTACACAAAATACTTTAATTCTTAAACCCATGGGTATACGTAGAAAAGTATAGGGCATGTTAACACTTTTTTGACCTCACTGAATAGGCAAACCACTGACTTTCCAATTATTCGTTTCTCATTTAACACATGTCTCAGGGAGCAGTTCCTTCTCTTGTCTTTGGTCCATATTAACCCACTAAAATATGGTCTTCAACAGTCCTTCTTGAAAAAAACCTTCCAGCTTCGCATACACAGATTTCCCTTTCTCCTCTGTTTCACAACGCATGGAAGAATACATCCGTCCTGTGTCGCTGTGGCTAATGAGAACTGTGATACTGGCTTGGTATGACTACGTGCCTTGGGCCCAAGCTCATGCGGTTGGGCCTGATTTGCATGGGTGACAGATGCTGTTCGGAAGTGTTCTGGGGTCAGGATCATCCATGTCTGACTCGTTCCTCAGATGAGTCAATATAATCCTGAATACTTTCCAGGATGTACCACACGATAACCGTCCGGACCAAGAGGGGTTCCTTCCTCTTTTGTTATTCCAGGTCGAAGTAGTGGCCTGGCCCTGTCGGCAACAGGATGCACCGCCTGTAAAACATCACTTAGACATCATTTGCATCTTTTTAAGTCTATGCATTTATTCATGGCAGAGAAAGATTTGAGTCACAGGCTACTCTTTATCATCAAGTATGTTTTTCTGTTTTTTTTTTTTTTCATAAACTAAAATTTATTTTGTTTAATTTTGTGTAGGTTAAACGATGTATGAGTGTAACAGTCCACGTGACCTTTTGACTGAGCAAAATATTTGTCATATGCCATAATGTTATTATTAATGCTATGTTACCATAAAATGTCAATGTAAATGTAACCATTTTGTTTGTTCAAGTAGCTAAGAAATTCATATCACAATGGATATTATCTTACAGAGGGGACTTTTGTAGACCTTCATAACTTCGTTAGGTTCAGTAATGTTTTGATGTTTTCATATCAGCTGGTGACCCTTTGAATTTTTGAAAAATTAATTATCTAAATCAGAACTGTTAAAGTAGCATCCTAAAAAAAAATTAGTGTTTTCAAAACACACAAACACAACAAGAATGACATTCCCAACAAAATCTAAAACCTCCAAAAAGCCGATAAAAACCTTAGTTACCGTAACATAAATGATTTAACTAATACTAAATTAATTACAAGAAAATGAAATGTCTTTTTATTTTATCTATTTGTGCAAGCGGCAAGCAATCTCAATTTTTGTTTAGTGTTAAAAATGAAGTAATTATACAACAATTGACTAAACCAAAAAAAAGACATTTAAAAAAAGTGAACTCAATTATAAACAAAAAACAAGAAAACCAATAAAATAGTCTAATTCAAAATAATTAATAAAACTAGTAAAAGTCAATAGTCATGATACTAGAACAGTATATCATGATAAAAAATAACACTGCCAAAAACTTAAATGGTACTACCATAAAAAATAACTTTATATATATATATCATAGAGTATATAATATACTCATTGATATATTTTTTTCTATTAACTATTGAATTTTGTTATTTATTTTATTTATTTTTGTTGCCTATTACCAGGGTTGTTCAGCAGTGCTGTTAACTCCAAGACAACAGTACACAGCTCATGATTCAACACGTATCTGGGCCTTAAACCTGCAAAATGCTATCACCTTTGTGTCGTATAACCAAACAGGCCACATCATACTTGTAGTAGATGCGCATTGATGTTTTGCGTAGACAACACTGGTTGTACCAACCAGCCCACGTGGGAGATCTTCGGCACAGGATGTTGCGCGGCGCTGTCGGGTGTGCTGAAGCTCTGGGGCTTGGCTATGGTATTGCCAGCTGAAGGAGTGCCTCGCTACTGTCCCCCCCCCCGGCTGTAGCCGCAGACACATGTAGACGGTACTGATGTGCTCTCGGCCATCGCTCCCCACACTGCAAACACACATCAAGTGTTTATCAAATGTGTTTAAAGTGTTTTTCAATTACAAGGGCCTAGATGTTTAATGCAACTATTAAACATTATGCGCTCGCGTTTGAAGTACTTTATTCGCAGTCAGTCAGATGATGGATGTTCCTCACTCTGAAGACTCTGATAAAGCATCCCCAGCAGAGTGTTTTGTGTTTCGGCGCGCTCCTAGTCCTCGCAGGTCGATAATAGAGTGGCGTATAGTTCCTTTGCCCTGACGCGCTAGGCTCAGCGGATCACTGGATTGTGTTCACTATTCCCAACCATACATTGCCGGTGTGCAGGTCTCGCAAATCCTCTCTTTATAAGGCCTCGCTTCCAGCAATACGGTCAAAGTTCACGGAAGCCATCTTGGGCCTGCGCTGGTATTGCACAGTCCGTCCGCCACCGATGAGATGTACATTATGCATGGGCTTTCCAATATATGACCATGTTTTGTATTAGGAAGAAAAATGGAAAAAGAGTATAACGTTCGAAGCATTCAACAATCAAGCTCTCTGCTTTTATGAGTTTAATGGCAACATGCCTAAGTCATTTGGTTTTTTCGATCTTATGACCACTCGGCAATTATACTTATAGGTCAGGAAGTGTTTTGTAGGATCGATCGAAAATGATATTTGCAGCATCCTACGTTTAGGCTTTAGAAGGTTCCTGCATTGTGCCCCAACGGTGCTATTTCAGCACAAAACTGAAGTCTTAGACATAAAAGGGAGAAGTTAATTTAGACGTTCATTATCAGAGTTTCTTTTGCTACAGTTTTGAAAGTCTCCTCATACATTTTTCTATAAATGATATAAAAATAACCCAATGATTCTCGCACAAAAGACATCCAGCAAAACATTTCACAGGCCACAACGATAAGCTCATCATACTTTCACTGTGCCAACATATTCACTGGCCCCACAAAAACAGCAAAAAAACAAAACATAATTTAAATTAATTATATTAATATGTTAATTTAAATAGAAAATAAACAATACATCAATTATTTAATATCAAATAATTATAAGTGTTATTCATATATGTAATATTCTTTGTAGAATTTTTTACAATTTCGATATACCAGTTGATAAAAAATATGTGGTAAAATAATCTAAATTTAATAAAATCTATATGAATTCAAAAGATTTTTTTGTATCAGATATAATAAATAAAGATTAGCTGGATTTCATTCATAAAGTGTGTCATGGTGTTTACATGTTTTACTTAGATACACATTTATATATTCTAATTTTAATTATAAAATATATTTACCAAAAAATGAGTATTTCTCAGTCCGCAGGCTTGTATGTGTAGGGTTCAGCAATTTCAATTTAATGGGCAATGAACAGGTTCTTTTGCATTCCCATTAAAATGAATAACTGAAACATTAAATTATAGAAGCATGAGGGAATATAAAAAAAATGCACTCATTTTTAGGAAGAAAATTTTCAGATGGAAACGTTCAGAGCTTAGAGGCTTTTGCATCTGCATTCTATTCTATAATATAGCAGTGTATATATATAATTCTACATTTCATCAAGATATATTGCAGTTACTGTAGCATTGTAGGACCACCATAGTGGTCTACTCTTTATTGACTGTCCTGGAAAGTCATTAGCTACTGCATGTGCTAGTGTGGTTTCTTACCGTAGCGTGTCCATATCGCAGTAGGACTTCAACAGGCATGGCCCCTAGTTTGATGGGCACCACGGTGTAGATCCCAGAGCGCCGCACCCGTTATGTAGATGGAGGCAGCAGTGGGGGGGAGGCACAGCGATGGGGCAGTTCCTGACAATGCTGCAACCTCGGGCCTCTGGAGTAAAAACATGCTACAACTATATTTAACATAATTAATATAAAAAAAACATACATTGTATAAAGGTTAAGCAATTTTAGTTCCCATTATAAAACAATATGAGGATGATGAAGAGGTCAGTACGTTTGGCTGTCATCATAAACTGTCGCTATGATTTTGTCACCCTCTGTTGGTTCAGGTCCAGTAACTGAACGGAAAGTTCAATACTATCTAAAGACTCTAAAAGGGATAGTACACCCAAAAATGTAAATTCAGCCATCATTTACTCATCATCTCATACCCATATAGTACCTATACCCCCGTTGGTATCGATGTATTAATTTTGTGTTTTCCCAAAGATTTAGACCAAAGTTTTATGGGTTTGGAATGTAATTTTGTGAGTAAATGAAAAAGGGAACTTTAATTTCTGCGCGGTGAGACTTAAAAAAAAAAACTTATGCCGTTTATTGCACCCCAAAGATTCACAACATTGAAAGTCATGATAGAAAATGAAAGCTCTCGTCAAAAATCGTGATAAATATAATGTGTTTAAAAATAAAAAATAATAAATTTTATTATTGTATCATAATTCGACCAATCGTGGGGCTGGCATGTGAGATAAGGTAGCGCAAATATGCGCACGTGTTTGTTTGTTCGTTTGAAGCGTCTCTACGATCACCGATCAAAAAAGGACACCAAAGTAGGAGTGAGAGCAATTCGAAAGGCATAAGGATCCGTACAAACTGCCTCTGCTCTCTTAAGCTCTCATGAACGTCACACAATAGATTCGACCTGCACAGTGCAAACATGCCATAAACCTGGATATTTTAGGCAATATTAAAATCCTAGCCGGGACGTGTCCCGTATGAATGGCGCATATGGCCACCGGGACCGTTCATTGGAGGGACAGAAAACATCTCAAGGTCAAAAATCATTAAAAAATACCTTAATTTTGTGTTTTGACAGGTTACTCAAAGCTTGGAATGACATGAGATAACAAAATGACCGGTAAAATGGATGATAAATATGTCATTTTTGGGAAAACTTATCCTAAAACTAACCGCAAGCATTCACACAGAATATTTTTATGATAGAAAAGAAAAGCTATGAGATTAGAAGGGGGTGTCCACACTCTAATTGGCTGTGTATACTATATATATATATATATATATATGTGTATACTATATATGTATATATATATAATATATATATATATATATATATATATATATATATATATATATATATATATACACACACACACTATACCTGCTGGCAAGATGTTGTCCCAACCAGGCTTCTAAACTAGCTGACAGGAACTGGCAAGTCCTGATTTTGCATACTGACTGTTTAAGAAAAAAAACTACTCACGCAGCTTTGGGATAAAGCTTTTTCCAGATTTCCCAGATGTGACTTACCAGGATGCCGGGCTTTCCTGTGCACTGAGCATTGGGCTGGTGGGCAGGACAATGTTGATCATGCAGCCCGGGTTTACGTCTGACTTTTTTCACACCAGCAGGGAGAGTTCTGAATCTGGGCCTGGAGGTCATAGATCAATGAGCCCTGGATGGTGCAACAAGTCGTGGCCTTCTGCGGTAAATGATGCCTCCAGGGCTCATGCAAGCGCTGCTCAATAGATGAATTACTGTGGGGGTTCTTCTCTTCACTCTGTGAAAGGCCAAAAAGACAAACATCACGACTCCTAATCAAACAAGTGATGTGAAGAACAATTCCTGTTAGCTTTTGCAAAATGAGAAATAGACCTTCTCAAGTGGCTCATGCAGATACATTGTGTGTGCTTGCGTAAAAGGCCAGGAGAGGGAGAGGCAGGACAGGAACTGTCCGTGTGAATCATCCCCTCGTTTAACAGCGCATGAAGAGCTATAGGGTGCGTATTAATGAAGGCACGTGGAGAGCGGTAAGGACTCTGGTGTTAATCTCGTTAACCTCAGGGTGCAAGGAGACTTTAGGCTGAAACACTGTCAAGCCGAGTTGGCCGGAGCGACGAGGAATTTACAGAAGCGCTAGAAGGACACAGTTACTGTACAACAAAGCACTAGTGATGGCATCAGATGGTAATAATCTAGTACTGTGTACAACGGTATTTAGCGATTAATGATATACCATGATATTGTTCATACTACTCCAAAGTACACTACTTTGAATAACACTATGGTGTTACCACCCTTGACAATATAATGGTATTTTGAAATATATACCATGGTACTGAAATTCAAGTACATGTATATTAAATGGTATTGTTATGGTAAATGTCCAAAATAACATGGGTAAACCAATGGTTCTCAAATATGGTATTTAAAACCAAGATACCATGTCCAAGAAAAATTTGGCATATGTAAAATATTAGTGCACAGCATGTATGTTACGATGGTACAAAAAACATAGTATTATTATTGTCAACATACCATGGTATTAACACAGTAAATGTCTAAAAACCATGGTACCAACATGATAATTACAGTAGTTAAAAAAAAAGAGAAAAACATGGTAGTATCACAGTACATATACTAAACACAAAGGAGGTAACATGATACAATGCCCCCCCAAAAACTTGGTACATGTAAAATAGTAGTGTATAGTATATGTTTCCATGGTCCATATCCTAAAACCACAGTATTATTGTAACACTTTATGTTAGTCAGGTCAACATACCAAAAATGGTATCATATGTTAATGCCCAGCAAAGCAATGGTACTCCCATCATACTGTCATAATGTCCAAAAAAAAAACAATGGTATGGACTATAATATATGTCCAAACATATCATGGTACATCAGTGGTATTTTTATGGTACAATGCTCAAAACATGCTATCTGTCAAATTACATCAATATATTTTTGTGAAAATAAAGTGATTTTGATTGAACAGCTCCAAAACATAAACAATTACTGTAAACAATTTGTCTAACTATCATTATTGATGCATCATTTATAAGGGGGTTGGAGAAATGTTAAAATCAGAAGAATAACATTTATAATTATTCTTATTTATTCTTATCTTCTTAAAGTTCTAATCAGTCTACTGAATCGCGGTTCGTCCTAAACGACCTACTTAATTCAGTAAGTAGCAGCGGAAATTCAAGTCATTCTACTGGATCGGTTCATACCACTGAGCTATAATACAACAGCGGTTCATCCTAAACATCCTAAAACTCTCTTTCATAAGTCACGTCAGAAATTCGAATCAGACTACTGAATCGGTTCGTCTTATTATTGCTGGGCAATGAACTGCTGAAATAGTTCTACTCCGCCATCCATTGAATCCGTCCTCCTGCACTTCAGTAACTGTCTGGTTCAGCTCAGCTACCCAAATCTGACCTCAGAAGAGTACAGAGGGTAGTCCGGAGGTGCTGATGTGAATCATCGGTACAACCCTCCCTTCTAGTCAAGAACTGTATTCATCCAGAGTGAGCCAAAAGGGTTAGCAAAACCACTCTGGACCCCTCACAGCCAGCATACTTCCTCCTTGAACTGTTGCCATCTGGTCGACGCTACAGAGCTCTGAGCACCAGAACGGCCAGACAACAGGAACAGTTTCTTCCCCAGTGGCAATCCATCTCATGAACACTTGATAATAACTGGCACACACACAACACTATCTACACACATACACTTATTATCTAACACACATACTTAGTCCTACACACCTTCAAATTTGCACATAATATACCTGTACATACAAAACTGCCTATTGTAATATCCCTGCACATACAATTGTCAATTTGTTTATTGTTATTCCTTACCTACTTATTTGTATTTTTTTATTCTTTTATTATGTATTTTTTTGTTCTGTTGGCTGTCATTCTGTTGCACTGCAGAAGCTTCTGTCATGAAAGCAAATTCCTCGTATGTGTAAACTTACCTGGCAATAAAGCTCATTCTGATTCTGATTCTGATTAATCGCATCCCAAAATAAAAGTTTTTATGTACATAATAGGCTATATGTGTGTGTGTACTCTGTATATTTATTAGGGATATACAAATACATAACACCTGCATGTTATATCTTTAAGAAAAATATAAATTATATGAATATAAATAGGCCTACATGGAAATATTTTCAAAATATATACGGTATGTGTGGTGTGTCTTTATATATACATAAAAATATACACAGTACACACACATAAATTATATAAACAAAAACTTTTCTTTTGGATGCGATAATCAATTAATCATATATAAATTACCACTATATAATGTGTATTTTTATATTTATATTTATATATTTTGTAATATAAAATATGTGTATTTTTATATTTATATTTATATATTATTGTAGAATGAGATAAATACCTATAATGATAAGTCCAAAATATCCCCACACCTGTAGTTCTAAGACTTTGACTCGATGACGGTGGTTGCGAAGCTCCTCCTGAAGTTCGGACACTGTTTCCCGCAGGGCCAGAATCTGCTGTTTGCGTTCCTCGTTCTCATGAAGCCAGTATGACACTTCATCCGTACAGCGGAACATGTCCGGGGCAGCGTTGGTCGTCCAGCTGGGGTAGCGTGGCCATGAGTCGACACATGCCATCCTCCAGGACCTGATTGCTGTATTCTCCACACTGAGCCGTACTGACCTGATGCTTGTGCAGTGAGTGGTCATCATCGCTCGCACTCGTTGCCAGAAACAGTACGGCCAGCAAGAGGTGCAAGAGAGGCCTGGCCTCCATGTGATCGCTTCGGCTGACCCCCCTTCCCACCTTGTTGGAAGGACCCTGGGGGAGACGGCCAGGGTACAAGCTCTCTGACCTCCAGTCTCTCCAGTCTTGAGGAGAACTTGTCACACAGGAACACTGAGCACTGAACACTGTATTGACTCTGTTTCTGATGCTCGGTTTCTGATGCAATTCACCTGAAAACAAAACCAAAATCAGTAAAAAATAAATAAATAAATAAAAAAAAAAATAAAAAAAAAAAAAATATATATATATATATATATATATAATATATCTAGATATATATATATATATATATATGTCCGGGCAGGACATATATATATTTCATGTTTATTTTTTTTCTATCATATCATTTTTAGAATTTATTTATTATTAATTTAGATATTTATTATATTTCTAAAATGTCTTATATTTAAATATATAAATATACGAATTATTTTATTTCATGTTAAGTTTTCTATCATATTTTATTACAATTTATTATTATTAATTATTTAGATATTTATTATATCTTTAAAATGTCTCATTTACATATATGAATATACTCATTATTTATTTCATGTTTATTATTCTATCATATTTTATTAGAACTGATTTTTTTTATTAATGTATTTGGATTATTTGGATCTTTAAAATGTCTTATTTGTTTACTCACGTAAATATACTACTTATTTTTTCAAATTTATTTATATTATTTTATTTTATTATTTTATAATTATTTATTATATCATATTTTTATTAGAATGTATGTATTTATTTTAATTTGCTTATGGATCAATATTGGCTGCTTGTTGGAATAAATAAAGTAAAGACACAATAAATGAAAGACATGAAAGACATAAAAAAATCATGCAAAAATTATCAGGCCAACTTTTGACATCATGGGAGCAAGTCTATGTGCCAAGTACCAACTTACATTTTCTTCTGAAAGTAAAAAAATCTAATTATTATTTAGCAGCCACTTTCGTATTCTTTTTCAAACTTTCCTTTGCTTTGCTCAAAGATGAATCACAGTGAATCACTGCTTCTGGGGCTCAAAGAAATATAACTAGGTTATAAGCTAAGGATTTAAGCATTCATTTATGCAACCCACGCACAGTTATGACGTCACCTCAAAAAAGTTCGCTGAGATTGTTCGTGGTCTATGATAATAACGTAGGTCCTTTATTTCTAGCAATCGACAGTGTGACATTTCAGTGCACTCGTGCCAGAGAACTATAGGTCAGCTGTCAAAAACCACACTGTACTCAAGATGCTCTCTTGGGTTTAGGCTTAAGGGGAAAATAACATGATCTATCATAAAACCTCAATGTGATATTTGAAATAAATCCCACAAACACGTCTTTAGGCATGTCCCTGCTCTTATTAGAGGTCTGCCTGGTTGTCCTGATTAAGGCACAGGTTAAAGGTGCTTTGGTGGGCCTGTGTCACATTTCTATGTGCTTATGTAGGTTTCAAGAACACGGCAGCAGGGAAAAGCATTTAACCTGGAAGAGGATGGGCATGCTAAAAATAGTCAGTGTCATGTTTCAGACAAGAACAGCCTTATCTGGGCACATTTATTCAGGAGATACATTAAAACCTCATTGAAACCACTTGAAACAGCCCGAATATGCAATGCACCCAACAAAGTATTTGGACACCAAAGTCCTAAAATGTCTTCATTTATTGCATTAGATTACAAAATATCAAACTGAAATCAAAATGTAAATAGAAAATTATGTGCACACATATATATAACAATATTAGTAAATACACATATATTATAAATTATTAGTAAATTAACATTGGTTTAATGTATACATAAAGCATTATACAAAATAAAATGGGGCTGTCAAATCGATTAATCACGATTAATTGCATACACAAAAAAAATGTGTTTTTATAATATATGTGTATATTTATATGTATATATATAAATACACACACAAATGTATATATTTAAGAAAGCTGTGTAATATGTATTTGTTATATTTGCAATAACATTTTTGTGGCTTTTAAGTACACAAATACAGGGCAACTGTCTATGCAAAATTATACACATTGTTGGAAATTATACAATTTGTTTCAGTCGTATATAGTCTGCTTGCAGAAACAAAACCAATGCATTTTCATGTATTCCATCTCTCCTGTCAATCTGGTTCAGCAGGTGAACTCAGGAGTAAGAACATGCAGATCAGTGCATGCTTTGCCAACACCTTTGAGCAGACCTTTTAATGCTGAAGTATCACGTTTACCAAAGCACCTCGTGTCTCTGATCCAAGCCTAGTGCACTAGATCCAACAGAGAAATGCTGAATATGCCAAACCACATTACAGAGAGCCTGAGAGCCTCGTGTCCTGCAGCATGAATAAAAGAATAACACTGAGAATCAATCATATTGATCAAGCATCCTACGTCTTTGAAGTGACATTTTGATTAGAAGTGTGAATGCAGAGAATACATCTGTTTGTTTGGAAGCCGTTTGATTTACCCTCGACACCAGACCTCATGCATCACACCATCTCACATGAGAGATTTCCCAAACTCTTTACAAAGCTGTTGACGCACTGCTGATACACTGTTACGTGCAGCGGAAACATTGCCCATTAGATGTCATCAGCAAGTAAGCTCTACAGGGAAACGGTGACAAGGCTTCATCTTTACCTGTTTCAGTGGTCGGAGACGTCGTGTTTGTCTTCTGGGGAAATACAGTCACATGCTGCCATCCTCACTCTCTTTCTACACCTTATGTGTTGCAGGACGGCTGATACAGTGGGCATCTTATCCTTGTAATCCTCTATAATTGGATTCCTGATTAGAAGAAAGAGATGAGAGACAAACCAGGCCGCGCTCAAATAAAGCCACTCAGACTATCCTTACAGTACATGTCTGAACAATCACACAGTTAATGCACCAAATTATGTTTTTGTCAGAAAAAGCGTACTGTGTCATATTTGAGAAAATATCCTTTAAATGATCAACATGATTCAAACTTTGCTGAAAAGACTAGCTTGTACATGCTTTTTCTGTTGTCTAATTGATAGCGCTTATATACTATTTTAGTAAATAAAAGGCCTTTTAAGTATCACTCTGAAACTCCCACTTCAAGTCATGGCTTACAGGATGCTTTCTGTGATATATATATATATCAAAAAATAACTTTTATATTGTTACCATTTCAAGATAAGCAACGCAGGTTTACTTGATTATCCATATATCCATGTTTTTAGAAAAGTCATGTCAAATTATGATTCATCAGGCTTTTGAGGAACGTTTTTTCATTCATCTCTCAGTCATCATCATTAAATTGCATTATATTATATTTTTTCGGCCCCCACAATAAAAACTATAGAGCTTTGATTATTAAACTAAGCATTTAAATATCATATTACTAAGACTTATTATTGGGAGATATTGACAACTGATATTTATGTGCATTTATGTAAGCAGTCTGCCATACTATTCGAAAGATCTCATTGATTTACAAGCTATCAGAATTTCATCCATTCAAAATGTAAAAAATTTAAAATTGCATATTTTTGCTCAGGTTGAATAAAATAATAATAAAAAAGGTCAGATTTTTGCTTTTAAACACAAGATGCTGTTTGGAACTATATATATATATACGCTTATGCAGGTTTAGACCTTTGGAATTAGAAATATAGTATCTAAAGTTTCAGTAATTTTGTTTTGTATTTTTTTTAAATTAAATTTAAATTTATGCATTTAGCAGACGCTTTTATCCAAAGCGACTTACAGTACATTCAGGCTATCAAATTTTTATCTATCATGTGCTCCCGGGGAATCGAACCCCCAACCTTGCACTTGTTAACGCAATGCTCTAACCACTTGAGCTATTTTAAAAATTTGTTTTTATATATTTTTTTTTTTTTAATATATATATTTTTTAATAATCTACTTATATTTGTTGTTTATGTTTATTATTGTAATATTTTATTTGTTTTTTTGAAAACTAGCTGAAATAAAACAAATATTTTATTAAGTTTACTTTATTTTGTCACAAGCAATGAAAATGTTTTTATGGTTTTAGTTTCAGTTGCTGCTGATACATGCAAGCCATTATATTTACAATGGACACTGTTACATTTGTGTTCCAAAAGCTCTTTATAATCTCTTCAAATGGAAGAGCATCACCAGACCTTGAGCAACTATGATGTTGTTTTTAATCACTTTCAAGTCTCACATGTTTTTTCCCCCTGAATGACTGAGAATTAAAGTCACTCTTTTCTTCTTTTTCAGTGTATTAATGTGAGTAAGAGTGAAAAAAAAAGAGTAATTGATTTATCACAAGTTACCACGACAACACAACATTAGCTTTCCTCCATTGTTAGTAATTACATTTGCTGCTGATGAACCTTGGGGCATAAATGGGCTTCATTAAGAAAAGAAGAAACAAAGAGAAGCGAAATTAAAGTTAGAATAATTGTTCAGCTTGAGCTAAGCACTTAAGGTAATGCACATCTGGTCAGTCTGATCAATTTGCACGCTGCTTGTATTCTGTTCCAATTGACAGGGAATATGTGATGTGAAATTACGTCATTCCACCTCAATTTCCTGAGTTTATTTTTTTTTTAGTTTCCAGGTGTCTCAAAAGACAAGTAACAGAACCGCAGCATCCCATCCATAATTCACCTGCCACGTCATGTGGATGTTTTAATGTGTCAAAAACAGAGGTGTGAAGATGACCAAAAATTATGAACGGTTTGTTTTTTACATTATTAATTTCCCCCCAATGTATCCACCCCTCCCCACCACAGCAGAGACCCCACCTGATCATCTTCCAGCCTTGAGGGGTTGCCATGCACCTGTGAGTATATAAGAGAGCAGAGCTCATTCAGAATATAAGAGAGAACAAGAGAAAGAGAGAGAGATCCATTCACACCACGCCGGGAAAAAAAGTGGAAACCCAGAGCAGTGGAGGTGAGCTTGATAAGAACTGGAGACCCAAAGAAGAGTCAGAAGGGAAGATTCAGAAACCATAGAACTCATCTATAAATTCAGAAAGGTAAGAATATAGAATTGGAATCATTTTGCATTTGAACCATTGAATCACGGGTAAGTACTGTATCTGCTTATAAAGCTTAATTTATGAACAGTGTCACAAATGTGTCAATTGTATATATATATATATATAAACATTAAAAAATTAATTACAAAGTTAATTAAATGGCATGTATGACTCAGAATTCAACTTCAGGATTAAAGACAAAAACTATAGATATTGATTAGCTTGAAAATTACTTATTTTATTGGAAACAACTTTATTACTACTATGTATTATTTATAACTATTATTGTTATGGTAAGCAAAGCTATAGCTTTCTAAACTTCTTCATTGAATTACATGGAAAATAAATGTGTTTTATTTGTTACCTATTATTTAAATTAATGAATAATTTAAATAATAGATTTCAATAATGATTATTATTAATAATAACCATTTTTACTATTTTTATTATATTTTATTTTTAATTAATTTGTTTTGTTGTATTTTAAAACATGTATTTTTAAACATAAAAGTTTGCCAGATAAAATTATTAAAAATAATTTAGAAAACTAAAAACTGTAATATGTGTGAAATAATAGATTTTAAATTATGTTTTTTGTCTTTATTATTATATTATTATTACTATATTATTTAAATGATGAAATATAAATATGTTGCATTTACATTTAAATGTAATATTTAAAATACTATTATTTACAATTATTAATATTATTTACTATTACTTAATGCTTAAATCAATTTGTTGAATTTAAAATAAAACATATTTTGTATTTTTTAAATACATATATTTTGTATATATTTTCTCATATTTAAATGCATTATTCTATATTAAATTACCTGGGGGAAATTAAAAGAAAACTATTATATTAATAAATTAATTAATTTGATATTCACGCTCATGGTGAAATTATCAAACAATATCCAATAATGAATGAAAATAAAAAAATATTTCTATAACTTGATCAACTTGCTCTGATTTATAAAGAATAATATATGAATAGACCCTTTTTCCCCTGTGAAATGGTGTAATATCTAACAGGACCATCAGAGGCTTTTGACTAATTCTGAGTGACTGAGTCATCATCATCATCCATACCAAAAAACAATTTTTGTGGGACTTTCATGGAAAATCTTAATGAGTCTCAAACCTGCAAGACTAGAGTCTGTGAGCTGCACCAGCTGATTTATTTCAGCGCTTTTCCTTTCATCGCTGACGCAACACTGCAGCTGACGTTGTGCTGTGATATTAATGGACCTCGTGTGTCATGACATCGTCATATAAACCATAAAAGGTCACGTATGAAGGAATGAAGAGAGTAGATAAAAGTCTCAAAGTTCACTTGCCTTCATTCTCATAAGCATCCTGAAGAGACAAAGTCACCAATTACAGAATGATTAAATATACGTGCCCTAATATAAAGAAGCTTTTTGAAGAGACATCCGTTTCTCGTAACTGTACATGACCTTCCCACACGCCGTCATTGTGTGAGGACAGATCCATTCAGCGCAATCAAATCAGAGGTGATTTCAAGTAAAAATACCTGAGCAATAAAAAACTCATCCTTGGCTTTATATATAGCTCATTATCAGCCGTTTTCTTTTCAGCTTTCCATTCTGAGTCATATGAATGATACCTTAGGGATGGAAGAACTGATCTGGTCTGTTTTCTTGTTTTCAGATGCTCTGTCCTTCCTGGCTTTTGGCTGCAGCAGTCTTGTGTTTCACAGTCCCACATGTAGAGGGCCGCTGCTTGGATTTGATAGACTGCATGGGCCTTAAAACTAATGAACAAAAACGGGTAAGATTCATTTTTAAGCCATTAATAACATGACTTAATAGATAATATTTAAGATTTAACTCATGCACACTACCATTCAAAAGTCAACTCAAAGACGTCTCTATAGTTAGATAGTGTCTACTGATAGATAGACAGATTGACAACTGTGCTGCTTAATATTTTTGTGGAAACTGTGATAGAATTTATTTTTAGGGAACTATGATGTATAGAAAGTTTAAAAGAAAACAATTTCTATTAAACAGAAATCTTTTGTAACATTATAAAAGGTATTTACTGTCAATTTTAGCAATTTAATGCATCCTTGTATTAATTTCTAAACAAATGATACAATGTAATAACGGTTGTTAATGAAAGCTGCATTCATGAACAGCATCAGCATCCTCTCTCGTTCTCTGTCCTGACTGTACAGCAGTGTTTCAGGCAGTGCAGATCAGCGCAAGAATCCTCCAATTACGGGAGAGTTTCTGCATCATGAACAGCAGAACAGCAGGAAGAAGAGGTTGAGGAAGAGAGCCTGAGTTTGGGATTGCTCTTATCGGCTCTGTCTCCTGATTCAAACCCGAGCTCAGAAGACGCTACTGGAGAAGGCCCTCACAATGACGAGAGGAGGTCTTACTCCATGCAGCAACTTCCGCTGGGGCAAAACCCATGGGCCGCAAACGCCCGACCCATCAAAGTCATCACCAGCAGTGCCCTGGAGGAGGAGCCTGAGGAGTCAGCGGAAAGCGTCCGCATGGAGCGAGGGCAGAATGGCATGCTGGACGCCAGCAGAGGAAAAATGCAAAGAGCAATGGGAAGTATCGCATGACCCATTTCCGCTGGAACACACCCCACCAACAAGCGCGACGGAGACTTCATGAGGCCGTATTCGGATCAATCCCATAAGTCCCTGCTCACGCTCATACGAAACATCATTGTTAAAGACGCACAGCAGTTCAGAGATTAAGAGAGGACAGAATGTGACAGCATTTTTGGTGTCAAAACATTTAAATGTGTAAACATGCAACCTTAATTAAAAAAATAAAAAAAATAAAATAAATACCTCGCTGAATCAAAAAGACAGGGCATGAACCACTGTCCAATGTAGAAAAAAATAAATAAATAAATGAAGAGAAAACAAACTAGCCAAATCACTTATATATTAAATTCTGGATATCTTCACTTGACTATGAAAGGCCCATGTACTTGACATTTACAATTCATTTATATACTCGACACAATAACTATCACTTCTGGGATTTAAAAAGTAAGCATTTTCAGAAAATGCCAGGTATTTGGTCTACCCTGAGACAGTTTCACTGTAATCGTACTGTACATGAAATACCATTAAAATGAATTTGCAATGGTGTCAGCTGGGATTTCTGTGTTTGGATGCTGAGTTTCCAGTTTGTGGACTGATCTGAATTTATGCATATTGGAAGCAGATAAAAGGTTCACACAAAAGTGCAAAAAAGAGCGCTTTTCCAGCTGAACACGAACAAAACATATTTTTTTGATATACATGTTGGTAACCAAACAGTTGATGTTTCAACATTGTCTTCAATAGGTTTTTTTTTTACTATGGTCATTGTACGAAAGTCAAAATGGCTACCTTCAATTGTTTGGGTTACCAACATTTCTCAAAATATCTTCTTTTAACAGATAGAAGTAAAAAAAGATACTCTGTCTTTAATTTTTACTGCATATTATAACATTTTTGATGGTCTAGATATATAACATTTTTTAATCTGGAGCTAAAAGGAAAAAAACAAGCAGATCCATATAATTTAACTTTAATAATAACTTAATAATACATTTATAATATTGGCCATAGCATAAAATGTATTTCTTGCTTTGGGTTAATTGAGCATTGATACCAAGACCAGCAAAACTAAACTATTATTAAAATTCAATAATTAAGTATTTCAATAGTAATACAGATTTTAAATTAAGAGAATTTTCCAAGAAAAACAAAAGGTAGAGTAAAAAAAAAAAAAAAAAAAAAAAATGATCACGAATTCACAATGAGATATTTTCACAAATGAGACAAACTTTGTGCTTCTCAAATGTTTCTCCCTAAAAAAAAAAAAAAAAAAAAAAAAAAGAAAAAAAAAAATATTGGGGAATTTGCAATCAAAAGAAAGTCAAATATCTCTTTACAAGCTGAAAAAATTTATCATTAACACTTCCTAGACCAAATCATCTGATTCGATTCTGCTAAACGAAACCTTTGAGCAACAAAATTGTCCTCTGGATTGTTTTCAGTACCCCTAACTTTAAACATTAAAAACTGTCTAAAAAAACGGGGTCCCCATTTCAAAGCTTTTAAGAAGTTTTGTGTGGCAACAATGTCAAATGGGCACACTGCGTTGTATCGAAAATGTTTTTATTGTCCTATTTGCAGTTTAACACAAACAAAGCGTGGGGAAAACTTTCATCCAGACAGAACGTAAAACTGTGACTGATATTTCATCAATGCTACACATGCAACAGAACTCTCCATTTCAAGACTCCAGGCTTAAATGACACTTGAATTGCAGAGAGGTTATAATTATGACTAATTTTGACATGTCCTCACAGCCCAGAAAATAATTAAATAATTCCCGAAACACATTAAATTCATTACTGAACTACATGCATGAAGAAATGTGAGATGCATTTATTTACAGAACTATACTGAGCATCTATATCCAGTCATATTATCTCAGATTCATTTCAAGGGATAATTAGATTTAAATAGCAAATGCATTAATACTAATAATACTGAGAACAGCATCTCCTACTACTTCTGTGATAAAGACAACTACTGACTACAGGCATTATAGCATTTACTGTTTAGGTATCTGGTCATTTTTGTTGGATCGCTATAATATCTATGCTCGGACTGTATAATACAAATGAATATTTATGTAATCTGCTGTCATACATTGGCCTCCTTTTTATATGGTCTTTAAAAAACATGTAAAAGTAACACTTAAAACATATACTGTATGCAGCTCACCAACCGGTAGCAGCTCAAAAAGCAAAGCAGTTCTTCAATTCATGGCACTGTAAAATCCACACCAGCCATACCAAAAACATTCCACACAAAGAATGGGACTAAATGCATACAACATAAATGTCTGTAATAAATCTCATCATTTACACCACCTCAATATAAAACCAAAAAAAAAAAAACCCTCATCAAATGATGAAAAATATTAATTATAATTCTTTCTTTATTAACCAGGTCTCTAAAATAGGTTTCTTGAGTATTGGCCAATTTTTCATAATGCACTAAAACTGCCTATCTGACCGTGATAAGTTTTTTTATTTTTTTATCTTTTTTAAAACATTCAATAGAAGGTAGCTCAGGAGGAGCTTCCAGTTTAAGCAAGAAAATTAATAATAATAAAAAAAATGGAAATACAATGAACTGGGTGATGACAGAAATTAAAATAGTGGAAAGAAACTTGTTAAGACTTAAATGTTAGCCATAACTAGTCGAACAAAAAATAACTTGGATTGCAGATTAAAAATAATATATAAATTAATACTGAAATATTGTTGCACTGCTTGTCTTGTTACTATTTGCAGACTGTTTTCTGTTATTATGAACTATTTTGCTTAGCAGATACATAACACAAGTAAGCTAATCAAACAAATAAGATGAATAATTTCAACATATGGCAAGTTTACAGTGTTATCTCCATATATTTATTTATATTCGGTTAGGTAAGCAGCCGTGTACTAAGCAGGATAAACGTACAGTCAGATGATCAAACTGTAAAATCAACCCCTGGCTGCTGTATATTATCCTTTAAATACTCTACTGTCTTTAGAGACACAAGATCAGCACTGAAATACCAGTCTCTGCATGATCTGGAAATATGTTAGTAGCACTCATGTAATTCAAACGGGACACAGCTGGGATTTAAAAAAAAAAAAAAAAAACAGGAGTGTGATGCATGGCAATGCTGCTGCCCCCACGTTCCTGATGGACTGTTTTTTTGTTCTTCGTTGTCTCTGAACCCTGAAGCTAGCAGTCAATCACCAAAACAAATCTGCCATTATGAGTTTTGCAAACACTTTCGAAATGGAGAGATCATGCTGCGTAGTTCTTCATGGGGAAAATGCACACACATACACTCTGAGCTAAACCAGAGCAATCTAAAACAATAAACACCATTATTTACATATATTTATAGATCTTGTACGCAACCTTATATACACAATTAAAATGATACTTGAACTTACAAAATAAAAAGAATAAAAAAGAACTGTCCTGATGCCACAAGAACTGTGTGGAAGCACTGCAAAAATAAGTCTCAATGTAGCGGGCTACCAGACGCTAAAGCAAATGAGTACTGGTTATAGATAGAAAATAAAAAAGTGCTAATTAAATGTTTCATTCCTGCAGCAGCATCGGAGCTCCTTAACACCACTTAGAAACAACTGTGCTTACAATGTAAACACAAGAAGAAGAACGGGGACATCACCGCCAATGATCTGAGAGCCAGATATTCTTCAGATGCAGATCGCTGGTGATAAACAAACTACCAATAAAAAGTTCATTTTACTAAAGACTTAACTACGAGGAACAGAAAATTAGCACCACTGGGAAAAATCATTTGTGCAACTAATGAGCGTCACTGATGCTGATTACACTTAGGTAGAAACGGTACATAGTTTGATTTTTTCAGGCATGAGTATGAGATGAAGAACAGTTCCCCGCTTTTCTCAATATAGAACTATTAAACTCCACTTTAAAAAGAATAAAAAGGTGAATCTAACGAAATATGGGTCAAATTAATGACCATATTAACATGAAACCTATTTATGAGCATAATTTTTTTGACATTATCACATTATTTTTATGACAATTCAAAAATATTATCAGTCTTAATACTGTCATACGTTTTTTTTTTTTTAATTTAATATACATGACATTTTGTAATTTGTATTGTAAAAAATGTGCGTTCCTGTAGTTTTATTATATTACAATAAATAATAACTGATGCGCAATGAGTTTTAAGTGAAATCACATTACAATAAACATAATTCAAGACATCATGCCTGAATGTGTAACTTTATTACAGTTTTAACTATTTTATGTTTGATTATCATGAAAATAATGTCACAAATGGTTAAAAAATCTTAATGGTACTGAAATTAGGACCAAGTTTTGCTTATTCAAAATATATTATTTCTTTCTTTTGATTTTTAAGGGGATAAATATAGACCCAGGTATGCTCAGGTCTTACACCTCTGTTTCAGTTGGATTTTGATAACTGCAGATACATATTTGTTTTAGCTGATTTTGTTATATAGAAGTTGCAGGGTATCAATGAATATGTGGAAAAATATTTGTAAATAGGGAAAACTGAACGTGTACTGAACCTAAATCAGGAATCCAAATGTTCAAAATCCTTTCAGTAGTAGTCACCTTAACAGAGGACAATACAGCGATGTCCGGGGTTTATAGTATAGAGGAGGGCTGACCTCTTAGTTTTCCTGTATCACAAAACAATCAAAATATAATTCAATACTTAAAACCCTCCAGCTCTCTGCACCACAGGCTGCTACTGAAGGCTCCTGAATCCTGAGTTGACGCTGCACTAGTAAACGCACAAGTCCGGGAAACTTCATCTCATAAACGGGGACAGAGCGAACTCTGGGTTTGGGCCGGAACCTGATGTGATGGTTCACAGACGGACTGGGCGGAGGCCCAACTGGGCCTAGGGGGAGGCCTGCACGCCAGAAAGAGTGAAAAGATAAGATTTATCAGCACAAAGAGATGGCTGACGTTTGAAATGAGCCGTGCTGCAACCCTACTGATCGTGATTTCAAAGATTTGATTAAGTTTGCTCTGCAGCATCGTAGCCTGGGAAGCACAGAAAAATAAGTTATTAGCCCTAAATTACAATATTGAGCTGATCAGTGTGTGGGAGAAGACAACAACGGCATACATTTTCATTGAAATAAAAGGAAAAGTGCTACAAGTTAACTTACTCTGGCACCACAGTGGGCAGCTATTTCCTCAAAGGGGGCCTTCTGGAACTTCTCACACACACCTGTCTCCTGCGTTCCTTCTCCTGTTCCTCCACGCCTACACTATCCACTTGAGATACACACACAATTTAACACCGTTCAGCTAACAGAGAAGTTAACAGTGCAATAATGATGTTGGAAAATCTGGAAATTCTTCAGGGACAATTTTAGAAAAAATTCAATTCTCATTAAATCAACCTATCCGATGGTGTTTTTTAGGTTTCAAATGTGATTCTTCAGCTGGTGTTTTCTCTGTATGGAAGAGAAACAAACATCAGAACAATACTGTTCCCATAATTCAACTATATCTGATAAAACCTACTGTGTGGGGACATCCATAAAAGTAAAAAATAAAAATACTGTAAATACCAGTAAAAAATGTTTACAAAAGTGCTTTTAAATGTCTTTACTTAAAAGTGATAACACCAAATGTGGGTTGTATCAGTTGTAAGAAGTGTATATTTTCATGTTTTCCTTTGACCTCCTCCTTTCTCTGGACTGTTTCTGGACTCTACCTCCACCTGCAGAGATATTGTTTCTCCAACGCTCTTTCTTTTTGACAGCCGGTCCTCATCTAAGGGAAGAGGGTGGAATTAATCAACTGTTTTATGCCGTCCATCTCTGTCAGTCGGCTAATAAGCAAAACCAACTTTAGTCTAAAAGCTAATCAGTTAATCTGCAATGCAAATGCCTTGATTGCATTGGCTACAGCTCGAGTAGCTGCTTATCTACAATAAGAATTGCATTGTTTTCTGGAAACAACAGGAAAGGCACACATAATGGCATTAGGAGTGTGCAATAGGACATTTCAAGTGAAAAGAATATTCGGTAGGAAACAATGAATAGCAGTTATCCACTGGGATTTGATTGGTGCTTGATAATTGCGCACAACAGACCAAGAAAATCTTATTTTTGATTTTTACATGGGTGTAATGATGTGGCATTCCAAATGCCATCTATGCACCTGTGAACTGTGGGACATAAGGTGTAGCTAGTCGCTCAGTGTTGTAGCCCGCTTCCTCCAAGAACCTCAGTTATCTTGGCCTGTTGGAACAACAGCTCTCCTTCCAGCTTCTCCAGTGTCTTTAGGAATCCTGGGAATCAACACGAGGAACGGCAATTTATGATAAGCAAATCATAATTATAATACTGCAAAAATATTAATTCAATCAATCAAAAAAGTGTTTGAAAATGTTCTACATGAAAATGTATGATGACCAAAGCTGAATTTTAAGCATAACTTACTCCCGTCTTCAGTCACATGACCCTTCAGAAATCATGTCTAATATGCCGATTTTGCTTACTCAACGAGACATTTTTATAAAACTGAAAACAGATTAAATATTTTTGTGGAACAACGCTGGAAATTGTGATTTTTTTTTTCAGGATTCTTTGATGCAATAAAATACGCATGATAGATGAAAAGCATTTCATTTCAATATCCTAATCTTTTGAAATGTATATATATATATCTTTATTGTCACTTCTGGTCAATTTCAATGCATCCTTGCTGAATAATGGTGAACACCATAATTATCTAACATTAAATAAAACAACTCCGATGACCTCATCAGTTTTGTGCTTACTCTTTGTCGGTGCTTTTCAATGCAAGACATCCTCAGGTAACTAAAGGTAAGGGACTTTCTTTTTGTCTCATTTCAATCACCTGCAAAAAGGGCCTTCACCGATACTGCCTTTAGTCATCTGAAATGTTTTATTCCCACATACAGTCTGCCAAAACTCCAAGACTCCAGAGTGGCACTGACCTCAAATGAACGTTGGCTGGCACGAACGCTGGCACTGTGGTGAGCTGACTGATGAGATTGAGGTAAAGCAGAGGACAGAGCATGAATAGCACAGCGGTTATACACCAGGTTAGCATCTCCTCACTGCTCAGAGCCAAGTCACTGGGGAGACAGGAAGTTCGACACAAGAAGATGAGTACAAATATCTGAAATACACATCACACTGAACCATGTCGCTTAGGACGAAAAAATACACAACCTTCCACCACTATACCCGATGTCGAACATTTAAACAACTATAAATTTCAGTATACACTTTTAAGTCAACACAACCTCCTTGGTTAACCTTGAATACCATGTTTTATGTATTTTTTTGGTGGTAACATTGTCTGACTTAGTATAGTCCTTCCTCAGCTGTTCATGTTCAGACTTTTTTATTTCTCGAATAGCATTTATCAGGATGTACAAACAGAGCGTGTGATCTTGGTGTGGGTATTTTATTAAAGCCAATGCTGTGTAATACGGGGGAGGTAAAACATCTTATGCGGTGCCTTGTCAGCGTTCGGTAATGTGACTGCTATATATCTGCAAGCTGTGTCGCGTTGCGCTATAGTGTGTCAGAGCTTAAAATGTTTGTGTCTAGTGTGGTATAAAACAGAAGAGATTAGAAATTAGACATCTGACGCAGATTGTGGCCCTGGCTCAGGTAACACACTGTACAACACGCCACCTGTGGTGTGCCAACACATATACTTGGTAAACAGTTTTTGGTAACCCTCTAATGCTGCCTCTCGTCAGATTTGGTGACCCTGCATATATTCACAGCTGCATTTCTAAGGTTAAACAGCACCATAACTGATTTGGGTACAACATTTCTAACACAGCCCAACCCATTTTCCTCGATCCGCTGAAATAGAGGAAGGGGAGCATGATTTCCGGTAACCTCAAATGCTGCCTTGTCCGAATCTGTTCAGAATCACACCAAAAGTTTTTCAGGATTTGAGACTAGACATCATTTGTGAATTTTACAATACCACATCTACATAACCTCACGGGTAACATATCTTCATAATAAAAACCAATCAAACACCTAAAATTTTATTTCAGGGGGACTTTTTCAAAGCGTGGAAACACAATGACGGCGCACACTGTAGACACCCCCGCCACGAGCGCCCACAACCAGGAATTAGGTCTCACCACACAACCCCATTCGTTGGCCCAGCTCCTGCTGTCTGAGGGCCCGGAGGAGTCTCAAGTACAGCTTTCTCAAAGTGAGGATGTACATGCCTGCTCTGGTTCCTTACTGCCCACCCACCTCAAGATGTGTTTGCCCTATACAGGTTTTTTTTTGCTGGGCATGCTAAAAAACAGAGAGATATCACTGTAACACACTTAAAACCCTGTGGGACATGCATGCTAGTCTCTCACCTGCAGACCCAAACCAGAAGCAAGTAGACCTTCAGATCAGAATGATAAAAGCAGGAAGTTAGAAAGACACAGCATGTATTACGAAGGTTGTTGTACCTTTGTTCCATTGAAGAGGTTGTCTTGTACGTGAGGCACTGTTCCACCTTTGAGTGTTAAAGGCACAGAGATATCAGAGATGATAATACTGCATGGGAAAATACCAGCAAAACAAGAAACCCATAGTAAAGCTCCAGTATGTATTGTAGGAAGAGGAAACTCTGATTTTTTCTTATGACAGTCAAATGACCTGCATATATACTGGCACAACATTTACCTTATTGTGACATCTATTCACACAAAACTGAATATTCTTTGAGCAGGGCATTAGGTTTTGATGAGATATGTGAAGGTTATTAGAGTTGGTAAATTCTACTTTTTCGCCCCACCTGCTTGGTCTTGAATCCATTTACTGAGTTTTATTACTTACTACTTTACAGTTTAAGTTTCAGTATTTCATATATATACTTATAGTACCTATATATGGTATATATATACTTATATACACTATACTCATACATATATATATATATATATATATATATATATATCTTTATTGGTGTAATCCAATAAAGACACTAACCTGATGGTGGGAGAACTTGGGGAGCGTTGGCATGGCGATCAATAAGGCTGACCAGTATATTCCAGCACACAACAGTCGATTTCTGCATCTTCTAGCAGAGCAAATGAACAGCAGTGGGTCCAGAAAGGAGTTTTGGCAGAGCTGTCAGCGTGTAGCATGTTGGTCGTCTGGAAACCACATGTGACCTAAAAAGAAAGAGAGAAACATGATCTTTACAACATGCATACATCTGTGCTTTGATCCAAATTTCTTTCTATGACGGCATCTAAGCGGTAGAGAGTTTACCTGTCTCAAGGACTTTCAAGACATAGCAAATGACTTGGATCATTCGGTTTGCCCTCAGCCTGCACGTACAGACCTTATAGTAAATACAGTATATGTTGTCACTTAACACATTAATTAGTTTTAAATGTATAAAACAGTGATTTTGCAACTGAAATATTTCAGTTTTTTTTTTTTTTTTTTTTTTTAGAGAATTTTCATTGCCAAACCATAATAAACTGTTTAGGGACACACAATAGGACTGCACCCGCTGCTCACCCTGAGCACCCTGTATAGGGCAGCGGGGGGATGCATTCCTGGAATAGGGACGACCTCCCCATGATGCCAGCCATCATCACCTCAGAACGCTGGTATGTTGGTAACGTGTTTGCCAAATTGAGCCTGTTTTCACAAACACACAGAACCATAGTCCATGAAAAATCTGAAAATTTAAATTGATTTAAAATTGCCGGGTCAGTGTTATGGTCACAGCACACACGACACAGCCGCCCACACACAATACATCCACACAGCACAGCACACACCCACACACACACCACACACACACACCACACACACACCCACCGATAGTTCTTGGATGTACAGCTTCCCTGTAGCTGTCCTCCCTCATGCTCCCTTTTGATTATTTGTACACGTGCAACGAATGTTAATAACGGTCGGTAGGAATCCAGTTGGAGCTCATAGTCCACACTAAGCCCTCAGATGCCGAGCAGCGTGTGAAAACCTCTAACACTGTGGGGCCCTAAAATAAGCAACAACACCAGACAGTGTTATTAATCTATGCACTTTATGCAGTTAAAAAAAAAACAAAAAAAACCTCATCACAGCTGAGCAGACTAAATAAGTACAAATGGAGATATCCGTGCGATCATCTCACAGTGTCCCAATTTGTGACATATTACAAATGTCATAAAGATTGGTCTGCATAAACGACTAGCATCATATTTTACTAGTTTCATTTTGAGGGTGCTGACTCCAAAAATGTTTTCTGTTTTGCTCTATAATCACAAAATATATTGTGCATTTCATAGCATTTTTGCTTCTGACAGCCATTGCAAAGTGCCGAAGAATCTTGTATTAACTCATTAAGCAGAAATCTGCCGCCCAAAAACAGAGTCCCCAGTCTCTTCCTCAGCCAGGTTACAACTATTTATTCAATTCTCCAGTTGATTTAACCTGTATAAATGCTCCTAATGATATTAGTATATGCCAGTTTCTATAACCTCGTTCAAGGTTAGGATTATGAGCAGTTACCGCAAGAAAATGCCCAAAACATGACCAGAGGTTCTCTGGTATGTGGTTTTAACTTCATCCAAAACAGAGACTGAAATAATGTGAAAGCCTGTGTTTATGTTAACGTTCCGTCTCTCTGTGACACTTAAATGGAGTATTATTTGCAACACATTAATTTTCACTACAATACAATATAATATTGCATCCACAGTAATTCTTGGCTACAACTACTTCATAAATCTTTTCCAATTCCAATAGATTTGTCATAGAATATATCACCATAAATAAATCATAATAAAGATATATTTCATGTTTTAAACATAACACCTACCAGTTGAAATTTCTAAACATCTTTAAAACCAATTGTCCCTACCACACATTAAAAGCAAAACAGCACCCAGCAACTAGAGAGTCACTGAATCTGAGCCATCTTATTAACACATATTTGCTTCGCAAGTAAATTTTCTTTAAATATGTTCGTGATGATTTTTTTTTTACAGATAGAAACAAGACAATCACCGGAATAAGGGAAAAAGCTTGTTGTGTAATTTAGAATCCTAAAAGTAAAGCACACACAAATTAAAATGATACTAATAATACAAAATAATAATATCGTGCTTACAATTTAACACTTGCTACTTACAATTACAACATTTGCAACTACTTAAAATCTTCAAATTCACACCACACACACACCACACACCCACCCACCACCACACCTAGATATATACCTATATAGATACAATATATATATCTATATTGTATATATATATAAGATATACACATCATACACATACACACACACACACACACACACACCACACACACACACACACACACACATACAGTATGAAGAACATTTTTTATAACTAGGAATTTTTAAATCTCCCAAATGGGTTTTTTCATAGTTCTAGCTTAAAGCGTGCAGGTGGCATCGCCCCCTTGGGTGCAGCCAGCAGTGCTGCAAGAGGAGGTGTGAAGGGCTTTTCACACTGTATATTATAGGTGTGAGCCCTGACTTGACGTCAGAGACTAGAGTCCGGCTGTGTAAATGTATATTTTTGGCTGAAATCTAGATTGGGTCAGATGCAATGTCACAGTTTGTTTCTCCCAGAAGAAAGGCTTAACGTCTGGGGGGAGAGTGACCCAGATACTGAGCACAGGCATAAAATGAATGGTGATATGCTTTACAGCATGTCCAAAAAGACAACAGTCCTGCTCCTGTGCAATGAGACACCACCTACACTACCTTGATGGTTTTGCATATTCACGGCTACGTGATGTCACATGAAACCCAGGGCTTTTTTGTAAATCCATACTCACCAAACAGAGCCACTGGCAGCGATGGCAGCTGACTCCAGAAGGAGCCCTCCACTATCCCAGCACGCACTGTGGCTGAGCTCTTTACTGTTGGCATCCAAATGGCCCAAGAGCTGCTGGATGACCAGATGAGAATGCTGGGACTGCAGGAGATGGAAAGAAAGATAGACAAAGAAGAGAGAATAAATAACATGGTAAAAAAATGATAATAAAAGAAATAAACAGATATATAGTATATACTATAAATATATAGTATATACTTATAAATAATACATATTTAAAATATAATTTTTTGCTTCACTACTGTAAACCAATGCAAAAATACTAATATATTATTACATTTTAAAAAGGTAAAATAAAGCTTTAAACATGTTCCGACAAACTTTTTGTACCACCCAAAATTATATATTAAAAATTTTATATAATCTAAAATATATTAAAAAATTTAATACAATTAACAAAATAAATACAAATCAATGGCATGAATTTTTTTCATTAGGTAAACATCAGTATACATTTCATATAATTCATTAAATTATCCTTTTTTTCTTCCATTTATTATTTTTTTATAATAAATAACAAGCAAGCTTAGATTCTGAACTCACCTGAAATGGAGTACATGATGATCTTAAAGCAGCGCACTGCAAATGTTTTGCCTTTCCCACAGCGAGTGATTATCAAGATGCCTGCAGTGAGAGAAACAGACCTTGAGCTTGAGAACTGAAGCCCAAAAGTGACTGAAAAATGAGATTCACTCCACCCGCAGGGAGATTAATTAAAATGAACACACTGAAAAACGTGTATTTAAGTATTCAGAGTTACTCTTAGTCCCTTATCGAAATGCCAACATTAAGAGACTACAATTATAAGACAAATTCACTTAATCTTAAAATTGCATACAGCTATAACTTAAAAAATAAAGCAATGCCCACATAGGGTGTACAAAATTAAATTCTCAACCTTCATAACCTAAGCTGACAGGCGCGATATGTGGTGGGTCTCTTACATAAGCACAGGGGTGACTGCGTTCTTGATGTTGCCCATAGGCGGAACGGCCCAGCAGTTTCCCGAAAGCAGCGCTCTGTCAGCTCGGCTGGGCTTTTCCTCTCTCTCCTTCTCACTGGCCTGCAGCGGGGAGGGAGAGCGACTGCAGAGAAAACAAAGAGAGGGAGGCTTTTTGTTTTCAGCTCTTCTCAACTGAGGATTTAAAACAGAGCTTCTGAGAAGAACCTGAATAAAATGTACTGACAAATCATCATAAAAGACAACAACACCTGTAGCCAATTTTTAGCAGTCCATTTCAAGGATTTTTGAACTAAAAATGTTATCATTTAGATACATTTAGAAAAACAGTTTTCCTGCTACTGTCACTTTAAGACAGGGATAGGCAACTCTGGTCCTGGAGGGCCACTATCCTGCAGAGTTTAGCTTCAGGCCCTTATAAAAAACTCACCTGCCTTTATCTATCTAGTAATCCCGAAAACACTGATTGCTTTGTTCAGGTGTGTTTAATTAGGGTTGGAGCTAAACTCTGCAGGACAGTGGCCCTCCAGGACCGAAGTTGCCTATCCCTGCTTTAAGACATCTTTATACCTCCATTATAACTGGCTAATCTCCACTTAATGCAAATTTAGTTCAAAATGTAAATCAAGACGTTATCATACATATTTTATATTTATTCATCCTAAATATGTTCTGATGGTCTTTTAACAAGAAAACAGGACAAAAGTGTTTGAAAAACACTATTTGCATAACCTGAAAACAATACAATATTGCATACAACAAAAATTATTTCTACAGCTATATGAATCTTTCAGCTTAACATTAGTTATTAATTATAATGTTTTGAAAAAACATTTACTATTGAAATTTCTAAACACCATTGTCTAGAATATTAAAAGCAAGACAGTCCAGCAAAATATGCTACAGCAACTAGTCACATGAATCTTAGTTTCTTAAATAATTACAAGTTATACAACAACAATATTGTACGCTAAACTTCTCAGAACTACAGAAAACTCTTCCAGCTTAATATTTGATAGCAGTTCTAAACATTTTTTTACAGCAACTATACTGTTCATTTGAGACTTATCAAGTCTGATTATCATACATATTTTGCTTCTCAAGTAAATTTTTAAAAGAAAACATCATACAAAACAGAGATTATGAAAATGCTTTTTTGAATAATGTAGGAGCCTGAAAGTCTGACATCATGTTATGTATAATGGAAAACTTACTGTATGAGCTTCACAGTGTGTGTGTGTGTGTGTGTGTGTGTGTTGAAAATGCTTTTTTGAATGGTGTGTGTGTGTGTGTGTGTGTGTGTGTGAAAAAAATTAAGGGCTGGGGGTGTCTCAGGGTTTGTCTTATCATTAATTAATCACACTATTCCTCTGCCCTCACACATCCTGCTGTCAGTCAGCCTGCTGCTCCACTCAAGGTCCCTCGGTTATATAACCACATGACGCTGGGCTAAATCTGCAGTAAACTCTTCTCACCTCAGCTAAAATCCTCCTGCCACACGTCAAGAAGGATGCTGGACTGTTTAGTTGACCAGAAATAAAAGTGCATTGTGTTTTACTCCACTGCTGTGCTTGCACTAAACCAGCCTCGCTGTCCTGCCCATCTGAAATGTGCACATCTCACAGGACGAGGTAATTATCAGCTGCCCCTTTACATCAAACGCCAATTAGCACATAGCAAACAGCAGAAAGGGGGTAATTAAGGTCTCCACCCGTGGTCTAATAATGGCTGTGTAAGGGGCACATCAACAAGAAGCCAGCTTTAGTGATTATAATGGAAGCGATTCGTAGATCAATTTTGATTTCAAATTTCAAACATTGCAGCTTTTTGTACTAAAGCCAAATTTAAAAGATGTGCAGGTGCATAAATTAGTTGTAGCCATAATCCTTACTCATCATATATACATATATTGTGAAAAAGTTTTGTACTGTTGCCATGCTTATTCATTTGTAATGAATAATCTTAACTTGTGATTTGATTTTTTTTTTCTCAAAAGTCACAGTAAAGACTTTCTATTTTCAACTTTCTATTTATCAAAGAATCCTGACAAAATGTATCAGGGTTTTCCATAAAATATTAACCAGCACAACTGTTTTAAACACTGATAATAATACATTTAGCTTTAGCAGCAAATCAGCATAGTAAAATTATTTCTAAAGGATCATGTGACACTGAAGACTGGAGTAATGATGCTGAAAATTTGGTTGTGTCACCACATTTATTTTAAATTGTAAAAAAGTGTCTTAATGTATTTTTGATATTCTAATTATTTCTAATTTTTCATTTTATTCTAATCTACTATTGAAATTTCTTAATAAAACCTAGTAACATTAAAAGAAGGATAGTCCAGTAAAATATGCCTAACAGTCAAAGTAAAAATACATGAGGAAATTCAAAGGAAAGTCACATGATCACTGCGTGATTTTCCACTTGGCTCTGAGTTGTCAGCAGGGACAATATCTCAGGTTATTTCCCTTGTAGGCATCTGACTGTAGGTGCAAAGACAGTGAGTGGCTGATTCTCACCCGCACAAATAGAATAAGCAAGCAGAATGGCAGTTGAAATGCATGAAAAGGGTGGGGCTTATAGGCTGAACCAATCACAACTGCTTGTAATTACTAGATAATTTCCTACAGATTATATTACTTGGATTTCCTTTTGTTTTCAAGTAATTAGTAAACGTAAATGATGCGGCTCAATGGTGGATTCAGCCGCGAGATCCGCCAAGCATCCCAGGAGGAAGACAAGTTTGTGTCCCATATGAGTCAATTATTAGCCAGTTTAATCCCAAGACTCTCACTCACCTCTCTGTGCCTTCACCAGACTGCAGATTGAAGAGCAGTGAGGGGACAATCTTGTCCATGTGCTGAGGGTCCCAGATGTTTGCCTGCAACTCATCGTTTACGGTCTTCCTCACTACTCCCTGTAGACCTTTTAATTCCAGCCATTCGGATTCTGAGATGAGGAAGTGTTCAATTAGATGTGAAAAATGTGTGTATAGCGTGTATATTCTCTTTAATGTTCTCTATCTATCCATCTATCTATCTATCAGGGGTGTACCATTACACAAACATGACGGTTTGTTACGTACCTCGGTTTTGACGTCATGGTTTGGTATTGTTTCGGTACAGCAGGGGGAAAAAACTAAAATTTTTATTATAATTTTTTTTTGTTTTTATTAAACAGTGGTTTACTGAACAAATTGCTCTTTCTTTAAATAAATTCAATTTTAATTACATTACTATAAGATTTTCATTTATAGTAATTTTAATTATTATTTATTTTTAAATATTATAATTAACACTTAACTTAACAAAAAATTGTATGAAAACATATACATCGCACATAATGCCATTTTTAAATTAACTTCTAAATTACAAAATTTCTATTTGTTGTTGAAATATATTCATTTACACAGTGGCTGTCATAACTTGTTTCATAACAGATTTATTAAAACACAATAATTAAGACATCACTAACAGGTAAAGTAAAATTTAATGAGTATATAGTCTAATATTTCGCAAAATGCTCTTCTCTAGACTTGATTTCTCTATAGTACTAACGAGCTGTGGACACTGGACACTGATGACTTGCGTAAGGTAAATGAAATGTAACGTGACATTTTGTTTACAAGCTGTTTCATTGGTGTCTGATTGAGTGACTACAAGAGGCTTGATTTGTTTGTTTATGTTTATTTCATGTTCAAACTAGTAGTAAAGAATAAGGGATGATCACGCTCACTCGAACTCCACACTGCCGTTTAAAGTAAGGTGTATATACAGCGATCTGTCACGCAACATCAAAAAGAGTAAAAAAAAAGAAATTATTATTTGAATTTCCTTGGCAAAAATTGGCATAATTTGAAAGATAACACTACCAAAAAATGTTGGTACAAATACAGTTACACCCCTACTAACTAACTGTCTGTCTTTCTAAACTGACTGCACACTGCCAGATGTGTGCATGTGTGTTTGCTCACTTGGTGCGGATGTCGGGGTCCTCATAGTTGGAATGGCACATCTCACTAAACCGTGACACAAAGAAATCGTAACTGCGATGATACGAGGGGGTGTCCTCCTCGATGTTAGCAAACTTCACAAACTGCAAAATGAGAGCAATTCAATAGAAATAAATTAATTACATACCTAGACAAACTAAAGCCAAATCAGGTTAAAATCCCATTTCCTTGAATAGACTGCAAATGCTGCTCCACCCAGAGTCAGTGAGTGGGTGATTATGAGATGGTATTATCAAAGATTAAATATTAATGTGATGTTGTTTTGTTCTACATTAACCCCAGTCGACAGCACTGTCACCTCATCATCATTATTAGACAATAAAAGCTTTTCTGACACCTACAATAATAATGAATATCCATATACTGTAGGGGAATAGGCTTCACTTGCACGGAAGTTAATTAAACTAATAACATTAATACATTATTTTAAGATTAGGACAGGTTCATTAGGTAATGCAGATTTGAAGTTAGTTAGAAATGCCATGACACTCATGCATCATATATTCACATATAATTTCACAGATTCAGATATTTGCATGTATATTAATATTTCAATGTACATGAACAACTAATCTATTATATACAGTCTTCCCAAATTTATTTCAGTTTAAAAATGAAACCAATCTTTTATCATTTGACAGGTTTATCTTATTTATAGGTTTCAGCAATTTTAGATCAAAATCACCAAGGTCATGAATAAAATAAAAATAAAATGCCTTAATATAGAAATGGTAGAGAACTGATAAATGAGACCCTGCCACCTAGATGATTTAATGACTCATTTTAAACTAGTGCCTGCATATCAAATCTGTAATTAATTAATAACTGCATCGCAAACTCTGGACCTACATTTCCTTCCTATTATGCAATTTGGCTTTTGCAGAACCCGATGCACCTTCAGAGAACAGATGTGGGTGCAGTTATGACTAACGCATCTCTTTCCTAGCATTTCCAGGTAAATAAGGTCATTGCGAAACACCACTGAGAAATAAAATCAGTTTAAAAGGGGTTTTTATATATGACTGATTTCTGCAGCATGCAGGAGCTAAGGTGGTTCTTGATGATACAGAATAAAATAAAACGGGTTAGTCACTCTCAGTTTAAGCATTGCATTTTATGTTTAATGTGGGTGCATGTTCAATGGCCTAGATTACTAATTTTGATCTATATTGGATTTGATTTTATTTCCATGTCCTGATTGCATTTATATGCACCCTAGTGTGTGTGCTTGTTTGCTGCTCATCTTCAACATTCATCAGCAAATGTTTTATATAAAACAAACCTTCACTGCACATGGGGTCCAAAATACAGAGCATTAAAAGGGCAATATTGCACACTTTTACTAGCAGAATGTGACAACAGAATGTGTATTGATTTAGTTGATGGATTTTTTTCTTACAAACTAATTTTCATTTTAAGTTTCATTTAAGTTTCTTAACTATCCCATCCTTTTGTGATCATTGGATAAACATTTTATAGAAAATGCACTCATAAAGACTGCAGTCAGGTGCAGTACCCTATGCGTCAGTGAACTACCATACAACAGTGTGTACATACAGAGTTTGTTCCCAGGATTTGCAGGTTGGGTTTGTCTGCCTCCAGGAGTTTCCGCACCATCTTCAGGAAACTCTCCACAAACAGGTTGATACTCTGACAGTGGCAGGCCATTAGCAGCTGGTCAAGGGCTTCCATCGCAATACACACATACCTGAAGAGACAAACACACACTGAATATGGGCAAGAGGAACAGGAGAAAGAAAAACACGTGCATTACAAATCACAAGATGGGTATATCAGATCACGCTTGTTATGTATTTCAGTACCCATAACGGTGTCTAGCTACATCACGAGACAGTCTCTCAGACAGGTACGCCCCGATCCGATCCAACTTCTCTGGAGCTGACAGAGCGTAAAAAAGTCAGCTTCTCCATGTTGGCCTTTACCAATCCATCCTACAGACACACACACACAAACAGAGAGAGAGAAAGCATCAATATCATTGACACATCACACTTCGAAGAGGGCAAGATGAAGATGTTTCAAATCTGTAAAAGTGTGTTATCATTCAAAAGTTTGGGGTTGGTAAGTTTTTTAATGTTTTTCTTTGATGAAAAGAACAGCATTTATTTGAAACAGAAATCTTTTCTAATATTATAAATAGTTTTACTGTTACCTTTGAACAATTTAATGCATCTTTTCTAAATAAAAGTATTTTTTCAATAAACAAAACAAACTTTTGAATGGTAGTGTATCATTGTCAAAATTCACATCTAAGCATACAAGGGAATTCAAGTATCAAAATTATAATAAAAGTAAGAAAAAAATAAATTAATTTTGAGATATGCTAAAGATCACATTTAACAGCATTACTTGTTAGACCTTTACAAATATAAAAAGGGGAAATAAGCATGCATAAATAAGCATCCATAATCAATCCATATCAGGCAGCAACCAATATGGCACCAATATATTGTGCATTCCTGGGAGCATATTTGCATTTAGACAGAATGTAGATGGAAGGACAGAACACGCTTCCACAGGATGACAAAACTACAGTCTTCACAGAAGAAAACTTATGCATTCTGTATAGTAATGGGAATATTGCTCACAGCTGGTGACCTACAGCAACAGTAACTGTCTTGAAATAAAGACAGTGAAGTTGTTACAAAAGTGTTGCTTTGATAGCTGCAGCATTTTAAAAGGGGTGAATTTAGAAATGCATCTTCTCTAAAAAGTCTAAGCTGGAAGGGACTTTCATCTTGCTAAACTCATCTTTCCATTTGTTCCCCAAATTTATTCATTTGCATCACTGGTAAAAGATGAAATACTGAAGTTAAAATCATGGTAGATAAACTTTCAAGTACCTCACTGACTAAGTAAGTCTTGGATAATTAGTCAACAGTTAAATAATCCAAACTTTAAGGAGACAAATGTAACATACAGATTTAAGGAAACTACTCAGTCCATCTATTTCTATGGACAATGAGTTTTTGTGCTGAAGAAGAAGGTTATCCATAGGAGTTCTTCTGTAGCTGGATAATCATTATAGTAATGTTCAACCCCTCTGGTTTTAACCCACACTGAGCACTAATTTACTGAGCTACTGCAGCGCATCAGGCTCACAGATATGAACTCAAGAAGGCATTTCAGATATCTCAGCTTTCAGGTGGATAGTTTTTGAGAAAATAACATAAAATGGTGTTGAACGCCTGCATCCTCGGACACCTGCTTAGGTAATTGCCTCTTACACACTAATGCTCTTTCTTTTAAGTGATCTCGAAAAACAAGCATGCCAAGAACATAAATGCAATCGCAAATAAGTGGTTCGAGAGGCAAACGAAGGCTGTTTGACTGTAAATAGACTCTCTGTGATGGATGGAGTTGAGAGAGAGGGAATGCCATCACCTCTGGGTCTTCAGGGAAGATGTTGTCCACCAGTCTCTTGTAGCGTGGCCTCAGCGCTCCACAACAACCACACACCCCTGCAGAGAGAGAAAAATCAAGAAGAAATGTGGTTAAGGATTCATTTCTGTAAGCAAAGTGGCATTGATTTTAAGAAGGGTTCTGGGTTGTCATCAACACCAGAGATCTCAAGACATTGACAAAGTGTCATATTCCTCACGAGCCTGGCATCTTTTATACATATAACATTTCTTGAAATGGGAGACGAGCCTTTTCTAATCTATAATGTTAGTGACCAAGACAATATCTGAAACATTTTTAGCTCATCATAATATTCACTTTTCCAGAAATAAAGGCTATGACCTCGGAAATATTCGTTTAGTGTGACAACAAGAGGATGTCAAGCCATTAGTGGAAATTAGAGGGATGTTCACAAGGCAATGTGTGGGCTTGTGGACAGTCCTTCATGCAGGTCAGAAATGGTACAAGCTACATCTGTCAAACACAGACAACATTGAGGAAAATCATGCAGCATATTACACATCGTCTGACGTCGGCTGCCAATATGCAGAGGGAAATCTGTGATCCGATTGGCCTATGCATCTCAGCAGTGATGAACTTCTTGAGGCAAGCATAACTTGTGTTTCCATCCACAGTACTAACTGAAAACTATAGTAAAAACTATGGTAAGATAAATCCCTTTCTGAAGTGAGATCTGGCTCATGTTGAGAACAGAAAGACCTTAATCTCTGTATGACGTCAGCGAGGGGAAAATCTTCCGATCTGTGAATAGTTTTTCTGATCTGTTCCGCTAAAATGGTTGTTAGAGGAAAAAGAGCCAAGGCGCCTCTATTTTTAGCTTCTGTTCCATTTTGACTTCAAAGAGTAGCTTTTTATCCCCGCTGCTCAACTTGTCTATTGCCTTTAATGTCCCTGTTTTATGTTGAACACATTTGTGTTACATCCTCAAACCTTGCCTTCCTTTCGTCTGTGAAACACACAAAAGAAAAGTAGAATATTCAGGCTGCTCTTTTGCATACAGTGAAAGTGACTCATTATTCATTGAAATTAGCTCCCCTATATTATTACTTTAGCATATTCAAAAATTATTTGCAATACAGGACAAAGTCAGTCTTTGCCATTTTTAAAATCTTGAAGCAAACAAGAATATAAAGGGAATGCAATTTTAAAGATAGAGTTTTCTGAAACAAAGCTATTATATGACTTTAGAAGACTTGGAATATAGTGTAATTATACTGTGTACCACGTCTTAAGCTCACCAAGGCAGCATTTATTTGATCAAAAATACAGTAAAACATTCCATATTCAATTTAAAAAAAAACTTTTTCTATTTAAATATTAAAATGTTATATATTCCTGTGATGCAAAGCAGAATTTTCAGCATCATTACTCCAGTCTTCAGTGTCACATGATCCTTTAGAAATCATTCTAATATGCTCCTCAAGAAACATTTCTTATTATTATCAATGTTGAAAACTGCTAAATATTTTAACATATTTTTCTATTCTTTTTTGAATAGAAAGTTCAAAAGAACACCATTTATTTGAAATAGAAATCATTTGTAAAATTGCTAAATAAATACATTTAAAAAATCTTACTGGCCCCTAACTTCTGAACGATGTGAGACCTCGAAAATCAAATTTCAGTTTGAGATTCCACACACCAAGGGTGTAGAATTTAATAGGGATGCTAGGGACATGTCCCTATCAATATCCAGCGACTACTAAATTGTCCCTAGCAATAATTTTGATCAAATAATTAAATCTATGTGTAATTTTGGCTTCATCTGAAATAACATGACTACTATCCAATGACTACTACATTTTCCCAAGCAACAATTCTGATCAAACAATTAAATGGTCCATTGTCTGCCGTTATGTCAAACCTACACCCTTGACACAAACAACTTCATCTAAGGCTACAGAAGACTTATGGACTACTATGATACTTTTATGGTGATTTTTATTTCTTTTCTGCGGCTTGAAAGCCCCCAGTCCCCATCCAACTTAATTTTATGTAATAGAGCACCTATGAGATTCTGCTAAACACTTTTGTCAATCATACACATTTGGAAAGACATGAAGGTGAGTAAATGATGACAGAATTTCCATTGATAGCTTAACTACTCATTTAGATTTATAGGTTTTATGATAATGCTGCTGCCACGTGAGTGAAGGAGAGCTGCTGCACTGCGCCGTGACTCTGTATCCACATGAACAGACAGAAATGGCACCACACTGACAGCCAGTGCTACCACCCCCTCACAAACAGCTGTGTTTCCTTGTGTCTCTCTCCTACTAATTAAATCTCCATCTAGCAGATAAAGACACAGTGAGGTGGTCTTTAATGCAGAAAACTTTATTTTTGCATCTTTTGTTCTTTATTGTCTAAGGCTGGTTTGATAAAACACATGCAGTGTTATCTGTAACACCAATGAAGCCAATAAAGCACACAAACTTTAACCTTTGTAGTTATAGACACTGGCACACATGCTTGACTAGTCAAGGCTGAGGCTGCTCTGTTTTCACTGAAACTAGATCGTATGGTGATCCACCACAAGACAAGCTCAACATCTTAAGCAAACACACCGGCACACTCTCTACATTTGAGTATAAAACTACACAGCTGGCTCTTTACATAAAATGAAACCAATACATATGGCTTATTCTTTTGTAGTATATACTATACTTTATATTGCACCTGTTCAGAGTTTTTTTTTTCACCAACATCACAATTTGATGCAAAATATATGTTTTTGCTGAATTAAAAAAAAAAGTTATAAATAAAATAAAATAAAATAAAATCAAGGCTTAACAGGAAGGATGTTTTCTGCTGGCCAGTCATTGACTAAATCACAGAACTGTTTGGGTCAAGATTTTTTATTTTTTTTAAACTGCACATTTATTCAAGGATGAACATGAATTAAATTTTTATAACACTTTTATATTGTTATATTTTCTAGAAAAGATTTTTTTTTTTTTGTGCATTGTTCATCACCAAAAAAAAAAAAATTTTTTAAAGACATTTTCTTTGTAAAATAACTGTGAAAAGATGGAAATTATACAGCCATAAATTAACTCAATTTATAAACACACTGGAAAACTATGGCATACAATGCAAAGAATAAATGATTAACTTGTAGTTTCCTCATCTATTTTAGCCAGCTAGATCTCATCACAGAAAACCAAAAATATGTTTTCAAGACATAAAAAAAAAAAAAAAAAAAAATAATGATGCACAAGATCAATGAATATAAGATTTTCAATGTCACCGCAGCAGTGGCCTCAAAGGCCAAATTACATTTCTGAAAACTGGTCATCTCCCATTCTGAAACCAGAGCTGTGTCTAGTTAATCTAGTTATTATTGACTAATTAGTGTTCATCACTTCATGTAGTCACTGGTGTTCTTCTCTAGTTGTGTGTGGCTACGTAGAGTTTGTTGATGTCTGGCAGGTTTTTTTCACACTGACAAATGATGCATTTCACTTACTGCACAGCAGAACACTACACTATACTCTCAGACAGCAGAACGGCTCATATTCTGTGATTTATCAAGCAGTCATTTCTCTGTAGCATACAAGACTATAGTAAGAGTTTAGCCACAGATGGGAAAGCGTGAACTCTCTGTGTTCTTTTCTTGCACCAGAATCCGTGATGTTGACAGAACTGTCACCATCGATTAATCTGTGGTGTCAAAAGGTCAACCAAACTGTGTCACAGGGGCAAAGTTGTGGGCAGAAATCAGTACATCCGAACACATTCTCTACAGACTGAAACTGAGAGAGAAGAAAATGCTTATTAAAAACAGCCAGACGGAAGGCGATTAGAGAGGGAGGGAAGGAAGGAGATGATGCTAATGACGGTCACTCAAACAGCAGGAAGCATCTCCAACTGTTTCCTCCATCAGAAACAAATCTGCTCCTCTTTCTCATGCCGCATGGCTTCGAGCAAAAGCATACATGCACCATCCTTTACCCAAATAAACAGGCTTTTAAAGCGAAAGACAAATGTATAGATTCAGTGCCTTTAAAAGCATCTAAGTTCAGGGCTAAAAATATATTCTAGGATCTGATCTGTTCAGGCATCAGGTTCAACAACTAATCTTGATTTATAACAATGTCAGACTATCAGCATGCCATATGAAATTGTCAATAACATTCATTATAACCAGGGTCCAATCTACCAACATTAAGCGTAGAAATTAGCAGTTATAAAGAACCTAAAATAGAAGAAGAAATATTACATTGTAGATAAATAATAAACAAGTCTAAAGAAAAAAATAACATGAACTGCAGATTTATAATAATTAATAAAGTTACAGTGTTCGGCCTTTGTTTCAAGGCCAATTGTTTAGACTAATAAACTAATCCAAAAAGTGAAAGCTTTAGGACGATCTATGAGTAAGACAGTAAAATATTAATATTATAAGTCCAAGTTGTTAAGTAGCCAAATAGCCTTCACTTTAGCCATAATAACACAGAACAACTATCAAGATATGAGGGCACATGAGGATTAAACACACAGTTTTTCTATCACACGCACACTCACAGACTGTCAGTCATCAGCTGTCAGTGCTGCTCACGAGGCATTTTAAGGGCTGAGTCTCAAGGCTGAATACAGAAACTGTCTGCTTCCTCTCTCAGACACCTGTGTTAATTCACAACCAGCACAGCATTCCCAGCTGCAATCAAGCCTTGATTATGTAGAGAAGGTTCCTTGATTACAGAAGAAGAATGTGTTCACTGAGATTACTCAGGGTACGTTCCAAATGCTCACCAGAGCCCTATGACAAAGTGCACTTTAGAAGGTATTCAGCCTGTTAAAATGCTAAATTCTGGGATTAGGAATCATAAGGACTGTGTTTGCTAACCTTACACCATTGTTTGAAAGACACTGAGAATCAGTAGTTTCTACATATTAATTTCACTATTTGTAGTGAAATCTAACTACAAGTACAGAGGTACATCTGCACAAACAAACACACACACACACACAATCAGCAATGTGAAGAGCTCAATGGGTCAACAATAGGAGATGCTGTCCTGCCCTTCAGTGATGTTATATAACACACAGCTAGAGGCCACATTCTTCTATTTTTACATGCAAGGAGAGAGGGCCGCCTCAATAGACATCTCCAGTAAACACACACACATCTCTACCTGAAGCCATCAGATGCCCATCAGAGACAAACACATGATTTCAAAAGGCTAAGTCCAACAACAATATGAGCAATGATGAAAAATATTTGTATTTCTACAATAATCATTAGATGAGATTAGACTGTCATTGTGCAGAGTACAATCACAGATCCAACGTAGTGAATAATATTTAAGTGTTATAAAGTGTTATAAAAATCCATCCCATGTGTTGAGGAGAACAAAATGCTAATTTCCTGGGAAATGGGTGCAAAATATCGGTAATAAAAATGGAACTTAGAATTGATGTGCATTTTAGCGATTGCATCTAGCATATTTTATGCGATTCTGCATCAAATTTGATAAAAATATAATATAATATAATATAATATAATATAATATATAATATAATATATATATAATATAATATAATATAATATAATATAATATAATACAAAGCTTCAGGAGAGATCCCAACCATCTTAAACCATTTACTGAAACTGTACTTCCTCAACTTTCTGACGTCACACAGATGAGATTATTTTTGTGAAACTGGAAACTTTCTATGCATTTTCTGAAAAGCTGCTTTGAATGATTGTAGGTGTCAAAATAATCATAATGAAAATGGTTTAAACTATGACTGTGTTTTAGCGCAAAAGCCTTAGTGGGACCTCAGGGAAAAAGCAAAACATTACGAGATTTATAACAAGAAATCTATTAAGTCTCCTGAGCTATAAAAGAGCAATAGTGACTATCTATGATTGCATTAATCAGTTTTCTTGTGACATGATAACTTGTCATCACGAGGTGAATTATGTCCTGATTGATAAACATCCAGTCGTAATGTGATCTGTTAACACCACAATCAGTAACCGCACTGAAGGGTCATCAAACACACTCAATGTGCTGTATTTTCAATGACCTATCAGCTAATATCTCCTAGACAAACCAGCAGATCAAACAAACACACACTTAAAAAACTTAACAACATAAGAAACCCTGCGATCAAACAAACCTACCATAAAGCAATCTCATGACAGCGTCTGTTTGGCAGCATTAACTCTTTGGTTTATCAGGACTTACTGAATGTACTAAGCAGAAGTCATGCCCGAGTGCTCAAGGAATGCAGTCTGGGAAGATTCCGGTTTCCCTTTATTACGCACAAACCTCTGCAGAACACACACACACACACACACACAAGCTCAGCGCTTACCATACATTGTTCTTGATGTCAGTGAAGCTGCTCTCTCTTCTCAATTGTTCCCTGCAGCGTCTTAGATGCAGCTGCAGAGAGATTTTTGGAGACACTGAGCCTACACGCTCACACACATGCGGTCTGCTGCTCTGACGGCTGAAAGTGATGCGATACACAACAGGAGCGATCGCACATGCTAGAGGACAGTGATGGGGAAGCTATGCTGCTGGGATGACCTTGGCTTTTGCACCAGCAGGTCTCAAAAGAATAACGCTCATTTTGCACGCACGAGTGTACACCTTCTGTTCACCAATCAACACTCAAAGAGGGAGGGGCTAGAGAGAGAGAGGATGAGGGAGTGGGATGTGCTCATTCATTCTCGGCAGAAGCTCCTCCCGCTTTCTTAGATTCTCAACATCTCTCTCTTTCTCTGGTTGTGTTCGGAATCAAATACTAGTGTAGTGCTTATACAATGTATACTGCAGGTTTTTACTACAGGAAACTTGGGAAAAATTTAAATATAAATATGCAATTTTTTTTAAGAAACATCACTACAATGTCTTGAAAGTAAAAAGCAGTCTGTCTTGTCTAGTCAGTATTGTCATATATTTTTTGTCATAAAAAAAAATAATAATAGTTGTTTATGTTTTAGAAAGGAGTAACCAAGCTCACCAGGTCTGCATTTATATGATCAAATCTACAGTAAAACAGTTATATTGTAAAATATTATTACAATATTTTATATTACAATAAAGGTTATCTTTTTGAAAATATTTTCAAATGTAATTTATTTCTGTGATGCAAAGCTGAATTTTCAGCATCATTACTCCAGTCTTCAGCGTCACATGATCCTTTAGAAATCCTTCTAATATGACGATTTGTTTCTCAAGAACCATTTCTTATTAGTATCGACATTAAAAAGTTGATATAATTAATTTACATAAATCAAAAATTGTTTGAATATTCAAAACCCACTGGCGTTTATGAGATCCATATAAATGTAAGAGAAATGGTTATGCTTTAAACACCTTTTGAAGCTAATTCTGCCATTTCAAAAATGCAAGCGTGGTCAAAAAATAGCCAAAAAATAGGCCAGAAAATGTTTTTCCATCAGTTCCTCATCTGAAACTCTTGATTCAGAGAGGAATTAAATTCCTACATGACCCTGGAGTTTGTCTAAAGGCAGTAGTTAATTCAGCCAGGAATTTTCAGGAACATTAGAGAAAAACACTGTCATTTCCCAATCAGATGGCAATTATATCCCCCTGAGAAATAATTACCGCCAAAATAGGGCTTTAGAGCAGTATGTTAGTATGCAACTCCAAGCATAGCTTTTGTCTCTCTCTCTCTCTCTCAGACAGCATGGTTTTCCTCCTGCAATCCATCATTCTCCTCCTACACTCTCTCTCAGATATATATGTGTGCTGTGGAAAACATTCGACACACAGACAGCACAGCTATCACACATGCTTAAAATCCTGCTGGAAGTGGCACTGCACACTGCAAGAGATATGCAATACCACAATAAACAATGACAGACATCATGTTATGATTATCTCCAAACTTTTTTTTTGTTAAATAAAGCTAAAATAAAATAATAATTTTATAATTATAAAATAATAATTAATAATAAAAAACTTGCCCTGTCAAGTAAATGAAATATTTGAAGTACTTATATATAGCTAATTCAAAATACTAAAATATTATTATTATGGTTATTATTATCAATAATAATAATAATTCTTATCAATAAATACTCTAGTAGTACATAAGTAACACTAAAAGTCAAAAATGAAACTGAAGATTCAGTCCATGGTAAAAAAATAAAAATAAAAATAGCATCTATGTTTTTTTGAATGTCAAAGCAAATCTGACATTTTGGCAAATGTCAAACATACAAAAAAGAGAAAATACTCTGTTGACACCAGTTGACACCAGATTTTTGATCAAAAATATGACATTAACCTGTCAGAATGGTCAGATCTTGAAAAGATATAAATCCACTAACAGCCGAGTGACATTTACACAGGAATTTGGCTCGGCTAATTAGCAACTAAACATGCTTAATTAAAACCATCCAGACCGCAGATGCCAAGTGTCAGTCACAGATGGGGTTTCCATGACGACACAATAGATGCATCTGTCATGATTTCAGCATCCAGGTACCTCTGCAATGTCATCATTTGAGAGGAATTTGTTTAGAGGTACTTTTAACTTGAGGCTTGTAAAAATTAATTTAGCAGCCACTCAGAACAACTGCATAGCAACCACCCACAACAACATTCTTTCATCATGGCATCAGTTTTGCATTGGCAGACGACACTTTTAAATTTTGCACTTGTCTTCTCACCCAAAACCATACAATATTTACCTCAAAAGATTAAATAAAAAAAGATGTAAATTCTTAACTAAAGCATATACTTAAAAACTGTGCAATTACATCATACTAGAGTTGCATCATGAGCACAATACCATTCAACTGAGAGAATCTGATTCTATGAGAAGAATACATCAGTATCCTGGCAGAGACAGGACCTCTTACCACGACTCGGGCGGTGATCCAGCAGGGTACGACAGTCCAGTGCCAACCTCCGAGTGGCAACAGGTTCAGGGACAGCCATGGCCATAAGAATACCAGCTCCAACACTCACAAACAACTCTTAAAGTCACCAAAATATCCTCCTTTGGTTATCTAAATAAACCCATGGATGAAAGTAATCAATTTAAAAGCAGCCTGCTCTCTTGCAACTCACATAATCCTCTAATGTGCTAAAATACAAAATGCAGACAGCAAATTAGCAAATGGATCCAATGCTGAGCATTCACCTCAATTACAAAATTCTCTGAAAAACCTTAGCCTATCAAACACTACAGGAACTGCAAAAATAATATTATTTAATCCTTCAAAATTTGCTTAAAAAATTTAAAGCAAGCAAACAATGTCTCCTGTAAAGTGCCTGGTTCTTGATGTCTCTCAGGTTTGAAGGTCTCTCTTTTTAAAGTTAATCACAGGGTCTTTTGCAAGCTGTTCAGTTCATGGCATCCCTTCAGCTCTGAGCAGATTCCTGTGCCTTGCCACTGACAGCGTCTCCTCGGTCAGAAAAACTCCCACACTCTCTTTCTCTCTGGAGTTTACTGGGACAATGACGGAGGAGGAATAGTGGAACTCATTGTGCCAGTGAGATGTTTATTAATGAGAGAGAGAAAAATGCCAACCAGCCAAATCCAAGAGCTGTCCTTGCAAACAGGACTATAAGTAGGCCCAAAAGGAATCTATGCCCACAGAATCCAGCACACACACAAAAAAAAAAAAAAAAACTCCACCAAATCCTGCAGAATTGAAGGGAATAACTGTCACTTACAAATGCTTTCAGCTACAATTAATAGCACAGCACTCAAAATTTGCATGGAAAGAAAAATGATGTTTGCAGATTGCATTCAGGCCTAACTATAAGAAACAGAATCTTAAAGATGCAATGTGACTGAAGTAGCAGCAGCTCTTTTCTTGTGTATTGTGATGTTTATTAAAAAGAAAAGAATAAAGCAGGGAATTGGTTCTATCCATCGGTTGTTGATTGAAGGCAAATCTGAATGCGAGCTTACTGTACGAAAGGACAGTGTTCAGATGAAGTGGAAAGGTTCACATAAAGGCACATTAGCGAAATTTTGTGAGGAAAAAACAGGCCATTGTCTGTAAAGACATGTATAAAGCACAGCTCACAACTAGTCACTTTCAAACCAAGCAGCTTTCTGTTGGTCAGCGTAACAAGTTTGCGTGATTAATGCCTCATTCATAATCCCCCATTGCACAGACTCCTACTGAAATAACTGGATTCTATCCTGCAAAATTTCACAGAGCAACAGTAAATGCTACTAGTCAAGTCAAGTCAAGTCAAGTCAAGTCTGCTTTATTGTCAATTCTTCCACATGTACAGTACATACATACAGAGAATCGAAATTGAGTTACTCTCAGACCCCCGGTGCATACAGATAACACTAACAGTAGAGCCTAAAAATCTAGATCAAATATAAAATATAAGATAAAAACTATACAATAAGGAAATGTAAAAAAGACATAATAGAAATAAAATAAAATAAAGTTAAATAAAGCAGTGCAAGGCACATGGCAGATAGAGTGCAAACCAGTGAACAAAGAGTGCAGATAAAAAGATTTTTAGTGCATTAAAAAAATGTTTTATTCAGTCTGATTAAAAGTGACAAAGGGCTCAAGAGCAGTTATTTTATTAAACTGACTGATGAGGCTGATGAGGTGGTAGAATGACGTCAGTTCTATGGTGAATGAGGTAGTGAGCAGGCCAATGCTGCACAAAGTGACTGGTGCATGACATCGTATGTTAGAGGGAGGGGGGGTGTAAGGACCTGGGGGGATGTTGGGGGGGGGGGGGGGGGGGGGGGGGTGGGGGGTTCATAGTTCAGTGGTGCCTGAGGCACAAGGGGGACGGGGGGGCAAGTTCGGGAGCGAGTTCAGCTTCCTGACAGCCTGATGGATGAAGCTGTCCTTCAGTCTGCTGGTCCTGGCCTGGAGACTCCGCAGTCTCCTCCCTGATGGCAGCAGACTGAAGAAGCTGTGTGACGGGTGAGTGGGATCACCTGCAATGCAGAGGGCTTTGCGAGTGAGACGGGTTCCATAAATGTCCTGAAGGGAGGGGAGAGAAACACCAATGATCTTCTCAGCTGCTCTCACTATGCGTTGGAGAGTCTTCCGGCAGGACGCATTGCAGGCGCCATACCACACAGTGATGCAGCTCGTCAGAATGCTCTCGATGGTACCTCTGTAGAAGGTGTACATGATGGGGGGTGGGGCTCTGGCTGTCCTCAGTTTGCGGAGGAAGTAGAGACGCTGCTGTGATTTCTTGGCCAGTGCTGCAGTGTTGTCGGTCCAGGAGAGGTCCTCTGTGATGTGCACACCCAGGAACTTGGTGCTGCTCACTCTCTCCACAGTCGCACCGTTGATGGTCAGAGGAACATGCTGAATGTGCGCTCTCCTGAAGTCAACAACAATCTCCTTCGTCTTCTCCACGTTCAGAGAGAGATTGTTGTCACTGCACCACCCGGCCAGGCGGCTCACCTCGCTCCTGTAGTTTGTCTCATCTCTGTTGCTATTGAGACCCACCACAGTCGTGTCATCCGCAAACTTAATAAAGAGGTTGGAGTTGTGTGACGGTGTGCAGTCGTGTGTCAGCAGAGTGAAGAGGAGGGGGCTCAGCACACATCCTTGGGGGGCCCCAGTGTTCAGTGTGATGGTGCTGGATGTGTTGCTGCCGACACGTACTGCCTGAGGTCTTCCAGTCAGAAAGTCCAACAGCCAGTTGCACAGCGAAGTGTTGAGCCCCAGCTCGACCAGTTTGTGAATGAGCTGTTGAGGGATGATTGTGTTGAATGCTGAACTGAAGTCTATGAACAGCATTCTGACGTATGAGTCTTTTTTCTCTAGATGTGTGAGTGCTGAGTGGAGGGTAGTTGAGATGGCATCATCGGTCGACCGGTTGGACCGATATGCAAACTGGAATGGGTCCAGGGAGGGGGGGGAGGGCAGACTTGATGTGGTGCATGACTAGCCGTTCGAAGCACTTCATGAGGATGGGAGTAAGTGCAACAGGACGGTAGTCATTGAAGCAGGATGGAGATGGCTTCTTCGGGACTGGAATGATGGTGGTAGCTTTGAAGCATGTGGGAACAACAGCCTGACTAAGTGAGATGTTGAAAATGTCTGTGAAGACATCATAGAGTTCTGCTGCACAGTCTCTCAGTACATGCCCAGGAATGTTGTCAGGACCCGGAGCTTTGCGTGCATTGATCGTGCTGAAGGATCTCCTCACGCTGTCTGGGGTCAGCGTCATCATCTGGTCACTGGGAGGAGGTGGAGTCTTCTGTGCAGTGGTGCTGTTTTGTGCCTCAAAGCGAGCGAAGAAGGTGTTCAGCTCGTTCAGCAGAGAGATGTTGCTGTCACAGGTCCGCTGTGGGGGCTTGTAGTCCGTAATGGTCTGTATCCCCTGCCACAGGCTCCGAGTGTCTCTGCTGTCACTGAATTGATGGGCTATCCTCCTGGAGTACTGTCTCTTAGCCTCTCTGATGCCGCGGGATAGGTTGGCCCTGGCTGTTCTCAGGCCCCCCTCGTCTCCAGCTCTGAAGGCAGCGTTCCGCGTCTCCAGGAGTCTGTAGACCTCCTCTGTCATCCACGGCTTCTGGTTGGCCCGGACAGTGATGGTTTTTGTGACTGTTACATCCTCAATACACTTGGTGATGTAGGCAGTGACAGTCTCCGAGTACTCCTGGAGGTCAGTGGAGTTATTGTAAGTGGCAGCCTGCTTAAATGTTTTCCAGTCAGTTGTATCAAAGCAGTCTTGAAGAGCCTCTGACGATCCTTCTGGCCACACTTGAATCTGTTTCTGAACTGGTTTGGCGACTTTAATGAGCGGTCTGTGTGCAGGCATTAGCATGACAATGATGTGGTCTGAGGCACCAAGGTGGGGGAGGGGGAGGGCTTTGTAAGCTCCTCTCTGTGTGGTGTAAACAAAGTCTAAAATGTTATTATCTCGTGTTGGAAAGTTAATGTGTTGGTGTATTTTTGGAAACACACTCTTTAAGTCAGCATGGTTGAAATCCCCAGCCTATGATGAGAAAAGCATCGGGGTGTGCTGTCTGCTGCTCACTGATGTGCTGGTGCAGTTCATTTAGTGCATCGTTCCTGTTGCTGTTGTTCGGGGAATGTAAAACGAAACGAGCAGTATGGCAGTATATTCCCTCGGCAGATAGAACGGCCGGCACTTAATAATCATAAACTCCACCAGGGGTGAGCAGTGTTTGCAGATCACAACAGCATCGCAGCACCACGCGTCATTGATGTAAACACAAAGCCCGCCGCCGCGGGTTTTTCCTCCCGCGACGCGAGCTCTGTCTGCTCGATAGCACGTCAGCTGGTCGAGCTGAATGGCGCAGTCCGGAACACTGTCAGGCGCTGAGCCATGTTTCCGTGAATACAAACACACAACAGTCTCTTACAGTCCTCTGAGTTGAACGTAGTAATCGGATGTAGTCCAGTTTATTGTCCAAAGAGCGTACGTTAGCCAGTACGATGGTGGGGATAGATGGCTTGTGTGGGTTAGCCGTTAGCCTAGCCCGGATACCTCCGCGCTTACCCCTCTTCTGCTTCCTCTCACGCCGCTTGTGGCGCCTCCGCTGTGGGCGAGATGCAGTAGTGGGGGTCGGTAATGATGTAGGCCTCCGGAGCAGTACGAGATCTCGCAGCAGTTCCGCGTGCGCGGAGTTTAACTCTAAAAATGCGGCTCTGCCGACATCCAGCAGAAACTGACGATTGTATGCGCGCTTAAAGACAGATAGACGCGATGACGACATACAAAAACACTGCGACTCACTAGACAAAAAACACGAAAACACCATTCTGTCGGGACAGGAGAGAAGCCGCTGCTTGTGGACGCGCCGCCATCTTGGTAATTCTACTACACATAAACCAATACATGTCACCAGAAAGTCTGCCATTTTACCAGAAGACTGATTAATAAATGATTCATTGTAAATAATGCTAAATGATTAAATGCAAATTAAATTGAAAACATTATAAGGTCAAAAAAGAAAAAAAGGCATCCATATGTATTGATAAATTGTTCATAGTAAGACCATAAAGAAACATTAGATTAGAAAACTGATGCATTTCCATTTCATGCTGACTTTAAAAGATCTGCTAAAATTTTTAAGTTGTGGTGTTTATGCATTGACAATTTAAAGTTGTGTCTGGGAAACTGGCTATAAATGCTTCCATCAGACACACTAACGTGGACAGTTAAACACAATCACATAACCTACTCTGCATGCAACCAGCTATTTAAAAGTTTTTCATGCAACTCTCGTATAAAAGCCAACATTTTATACCTGCAAACCTTCTAAAACAGCACAGACAAAACTGGACGAGTATTCAAACCCAAATCACTTTAATTTCTGTTTACTATTGTAACCGGTTTCGAATATAAATAATGTAGTTACTAGTTTACCATGGTAATTTTTGCAGCGATTCATTACACGTTTGTTCGATTAAAAAATTATAGCATACAAATGCATGTATGTACTTCACATGAATTGGACCCTGAATAATGTAGAATCATTGAAGCTCATACCTGTCATGATGACTTTTTACGCCAGATGTCAGGCTTGCACTCAAGCGGTTACTACGGCGCACCGGCGTCCAGCGCTCCAAAACCGGACTTCAAGCCAAACTAGGACGCTCTTTTCCGCTCACTCGAAGTAGGAAAGCCGCAGGATGGAGTGGGGCCTACCGCTGGAACACATAGGTGAGATTCAAAACAGATCCCGCTGCACTTGCACTGCTTACTGCTTACATTTACAAGCACAATGTTTCCGTTTTTGTGAGTTTCATGATATCAGATAGGTTTGTGAAAAAAAATATTGTTTTTCTTTATCTTTCAAGTAAGTGAGTACGTTAGCCCCAGAGTGGGCACTCTGGAGTACTTGAGTCAGTTGGGTTACTATGAGCGATTCCTAAGAAAAATGTAAACATTTTAGTAAATAATCACGCTTAACGGCGTTTTTTTCTTTTCATTTATTTTATAAACTAATTTATTAATATACAAATAATCTAAAGCACCTCTTAATGAATTAACGTTAACGGTCTAGACAGGGTGTGTAATTTTAATTTCCTCACCGCTTTTTTTCAGCTGCATAGTCTGGTAAATGGTGTTCTCATGCTCCGTCAGCGAGCCAAAATAAAACATGATAACGGACTCGTGTTCACTCGCGCTGCTGCTTCTGTGAATAACGGTCTTTCCAAACACATTGATTCAGACTCACACTTCCTCTGAGATCCTGCTGCACTGTTACAGGACAACTGCAGGGAGGAACTCGACATTTCCAGATGAATTCATCAAGCATTTTGTGTCGGTATGTCATTTTAATAATAATAATAATAATAATAATAATGTGAATTAATATTAATAGATGATCACCTGAGATTAATTAATAATGCATTTAGTGTCAGCAAATATTTTTAAATAATAATAAATGATGATGATGATGATGATGATAATTATTATTATTTTGATAGAGGAAAACTTAACTAGATTAATTCATCATGCATTAAAAAAAAAAAAAAAACATGGTTACACCTTTACTTTAATTTACTTTAATTTCTCAGTTAATATCAGTGGTATGATATATTTTAGATGCAGCCGAAATTACAACACAAAGGTTACATGCACATATATTTAATTGTTTGAACAGAATTATTTGTAGGGACAATTTAAAAGCAAGCCGATGGATATGTCTCTAGCATCAATACTAAATTCTACTTTGTTTTAAATGTTTTTAAATATTAGTTGTTGTTTTATTGTCATCAGACTTCTCTGCTCTTTAGTTTCCTGGAATCAACGGCAAAGAATTTATATTCCACCGAAGCTAGATGAAGACATTATGCTGATAAAGACACTCTCTTAATTGATGCCAGGCAGTTATGTCAAGTCAAGTCACCTTTATTTATATAGCGCTTTAAACAAAACAGATTGTGTCAATGCAACTGAACAACATTAATTAGGAAAACAGTGTGTCAATAATGCAAAATGACAGTTAAAGGCAGTTCATCATTGAATTCAGTGATGTCATCATCCAGCTCAGTTCAGTTTAAAATAGTATCTTTGCAATCATTTGCAATCAAGTCAACGATATCACTGTAAATTAAGTGTCCCCAACTAAGCAAGCCAGAGGCAACAGCGACAAGGAACCAAAACTCCATCGGTGACAGAATGGAGAAAAAACCTTGGGAGATACCAGTGGTTCAATTCCAGGCTGCAGCAAAGTCAGATTGTGCAGAGGACTCAACTGGTTCCTGTGGTCTTGTCCCGTTGGTCGTCTGAGACGAGGTCTTTATGGGGGATCTGTATCTGTATCTTTCAGGGCTATAGAGGTCCTTTCTAGGTGCTGATCCATCATCTGGTCTGGATACAGACTGGATCTGGTGGCTACGGTGACCTCGGAATAAGAGAGAAACAGACTAATATTAGCGTAGATGTTATGTGAGCAGTGATGCATTGTAAAGCACAGCTGATACAACCACATGATGGCAGCATGTTGTATCTGGGCTTGACTATAGAAAGTGTGCGAGTGATGCAGATACATCCTCAGTCTATTTTCCTTAATCAATAGATTTGATTCTAAATTAAATCAATATCATTTATATATTGATTTAGTTTCAGTTGTGTGATAATTGTAAATGCTTCAGTTTGAAGTTTGAAGTCAATTGAAGTTAACTAAAATAAATATAATATACAAATTCACCTAAACTGGCTTACATCATGTTTCTAAATAATTTTCTGGCATTGTTACACTGGCCAGGAGCTCTATTCTTTTCAGATGTTTTTAGCAGAGCTAATGCTCTCCTTCACCTTAAGTTACCCTCACCCAGTTTAACCTCTCTGCTACTTGAGTATATTATGTTCTTTCTACTGTATATTCCCATCTATAGCATACCAGTCAACTGTTCACGAATCATGAACTCAGTTCATATACTTTAAGATGTATCATGCTATTCCACCATGATATAATGCTTACCATGTTTTAGCAAACAAGGTAAAAATCAGTGAAACACATCCCTTTCCTGTTTACATAAGATCTTCTCAGTTTACACTTCATGGCAGGGAAAGATGGAATTGATCTACTACTCTTTAATAGTTCATCACTTATGATGCTTCTTTTAAAAAGTCACGACTGCATAAAATGGATCCCGCTTCCATAAATGAAGCTGTTTTCAATCGATTAAAAATTTATTAGCAAAGATAAGGTGCATTGCTAGCCTACATTTTGCATAATTCATTTGGCAAGTTTGCCAAAACTCTTGTGGTTTGCCCTCCTTGTGCACAAGAAAGTAACTTCTAAGTTTTAACACACATGGCTCCGGCCAGGATCAGAAATAGCAGTTTTTGAAGCCTTAGCTGAGTGCCTGGCTGCACGTAGGGCTCAGGATAGATCTGCTGCTGTTTAAAGAGGACTGGATTGAATCATGTGTGTATTAACTGATTAGTGAGCTCTGGGAATCCCATTAGAGTCAGGCTACCATTGCCAATGCTGATAAAGTCCCTCTAGAGCCCACCATAGGCCACAGTCCATGGCAAAATCTCATCCTCTCAATAATGAAGCTCCCATGAAAAGCACTCATCTTTTTTTATTTTTCATTTTCACTAATGTGATGCCGTATTTTCATAGAAATGACTGTGGCTTTGTTTAACTGCATTAACTCTGACAGTAGAAAGCCTACATGTTATCTCATCCATGGTAACCATATATGTTCAAAAACGTCCAGCCATATTACTCTGTCTAGTGTTTCCTCGTTTTCCTTATGCAAAGCTTCACTTGTGGCACTTGCTTAGGCAAGCATTTCATATACTTAGGTTTGTGTTTAATGAGGTCCCTAACCCAAATGTTTCACTTATTTTTCTAAGCAATCAGACCACTTTTGCTTAGTGGATGAATCATCAGATCCCACTAGCCAAAGTCTAGAAATGCCTTTACAGCAACCACCAACAAACCCCTAACATTATGGCAAGATTAGTGCAGGAAGTACGACTCACATATACTCATGTACATATCAAATTATAATTGAGAATGTGCGCTCATTTACGAAAGATTGAGAACTATGAAAAACTTCTTCAAAAGAGTACAGTACACTATCAAATTGTTATTTTGGATATTCACCATGATAATATCATGCTATTCAATGCATCTCAGTAAACATGTCTATATACTGTAAGTATGTCTATACACCTTTAAATAAATTATATTTTATTTATATATTGATATATATTATGATGTATCATGCAATCAAATAACAACAATACTGTATCATGGTATGACAACTTATTAACCCTCTAACTCTAGCACTTCACTTCTTTTCTTAAAAAAAAAAAAACTAACAGTAGCTTCTCTAATCTTTTTGTATTCTACAGTATATGTTTTCTTTTTATTTATTATATAATAAAAAAAAACCTTGCTGCGTGTACTGCGTTAAGCTAACCGAGACTAGTTATAGCACTTGCAGATCATTGCTCTTTTGTTGATTTTGATTGCTTCCATTGTCCTCATTTATAAGATGTTTGGATAAAAGCGTCTGCTAAATGACTAAAGATAAATGTAAATTTGTCTGACTGTATTATTTGGCATTTTTCTGATTTTATCTTGTGAGATCCCAAGACTTGCCCCTCATCAGGTCACTGTCTAAGGTCTTGTGCATTGTGCACAATTAGTCAATTCTATCACAAGTACTTTATCCAGCTTATAGCCAACCTTACCTGATCCTACTGACCTGCCTAGCTCAGTTCAGCCAATCAGATACTTTCTTTTAGTATTGATTACTCCTCTACCCAGCCTCTATATTTAATCTCTCTATTCTTTTAAACATAAATGCAGTGTCCACATGGAATTCCATCCTTTCTGCACTTATTTTGTATTCTTTGCATACAAATCATTACTAATTTACATTGTTTACCTCTTATAATAACATCATATTCCATGAGAGAGCTATTGACAGCAATCTCCCAGAAGTTTTGATAAGGTACTGACCTCTGACCCTGGAAGGCTCTTGTTAGCTCAGGTCTTCTCTAGTGAGCATCGTGTGATGTCAGTGATAGATGCTTTGAGTAGCCAGGGCATGAGTGCTGAGTAAGTAATCCTATTTGCGCAACCTGAGCTTCCTTCTCGCTTTCGGCATGGCAATCTCTTGATCACTTCTCAACTCAATGAATCAGAAAATGTGTTCTTCTCTCTTCATCGCCAAGTTGGAATATAGATTGTGTAGGTATTTTGCCCTTGACTTTCTTTTGCTGCATTCTGTGAAGATGCATAACAACAATATGTAGGATGAAGAGAATCAAAGGAAAGACTCTTTGATGGAGCTTTCTCAAAGAGCAGCAAAATGTACAAAGAAGCCTAGGGAAGTTTATTATCTAACAGGTAAGCAAAATCATTTTTATTTCCATCCTGTAACATGATGTATAAACCTCTTTTGTATATTTACAAAAAGAGATTTTACAATATCCTCCTGATATGTAATTTATAATATTTTCCAACCAATTCTTTTATTAGTGTAAAATAATATTCTTGACCAAATTACTGTATTTTATATAAGCATTTTGCTTTTGTTTATCCAAATCTATTTTCTAGTTTTAGAAACAAGTTAGCAAAATACACTTACTATGATATTCAGCTTTATGAAATCTGTAAACTGATCTATGCTTTCTGAGGAAGAGCTGGTTTAAGTTGGGATCACAGGTGTGGGTGGGATGGGTTGTGTATGTCGAGATGAAGCCACACAGAAAGGGATTGTTTACAGCAGATAACACTATTATGTAGCTCAGTGCTTAATCTGGCACTGTCTTTTAAAGCACATGGTGACATCACAGGTCCAGTTTAACAGTCTGATGTGTCAACAATGGGATAAAATGTCGTAACTTAACTAATACAATAAGCAACAAAAAAAAAAATCTAATTCAAAAGTTTTTACTTTTCATTTCAGAAGCAGAACGGAGTGCTTTCAGCTTCCTAGAAAATACATATGATGTGCTGTAATTCCCTTTTTGTCTCTTTTCAGACATGGATGAGCCTTAATGGGCCACCTAAACTCTGAAGGGAGATTCAGCGAGTCCTTAACTCATGGGTAATGGTGGTGAGATAAACCTGTATATGCCATGGTAACATTCAGCGACACGACTGGCATCCACATGATGCCTCCACCCTCTTGTATACCCACTCCACAGTCACCAGGCTTGCGGCGCAAACAACTGCTGTGGCAAAACGCTGTGAAACACATCATCAACCAACGGGGGCTGAGACAGCAGTTTGGCGTTGAGCCAGCCCGGAAAATTCATGTCACTGATGCCTATATCGAGGAAATCAACCGACAGATACGCTGCAAAGCATCACGGGGTATAACTAAATGGCGTTCCTCGGTTGCCAGAATTCATCCATCCTTTTTCGAGGAACGTAGCTGTTCATCCAGTACTCAAACTAGAACATCTCGGGACTATGTCAGTGATGCTGACTTTTTTGTGCACTGGGGCCACATTATCCACGGGGTATATGTGCCAACATTGAGACACATCTTTAAATCCAAAGACCTTGAGAAACTCTACCAGCGCCATTCCTCACATACTAGAAGAACCTCATTAGTTGTCACAAACATTATTGATGCAGCTGCCAAACTGCACCTTCTTTTGCTCTACCTGGCCTTTGGTGCCAGACGGTTCAGACATACTGCTAGGCTGGTTTACGGGGTTTTTTTCATGGCTTGTGCAATTGCCCTGTGTATTTTGGTACTCACCTGTAAACGCTCACACTCCCCAAGATGGTTGCATTACGCTGGTATGGCTAGCTGGCTGTCACAGACTACTCAAGTGCTGAGTGGGCTGGCATACGGGTTGGAAAGAGACCAGTCCTGGTATGTACTTTTCACCCTGTTTGCCACATACACCCTATTGACATTGCCACTGCTCTGGGCTATTGGAGCTGGCACACTCACCTCAATACTTCACCTCACTACAGAGACAATACGTCACATCAGCGAAGTGGGACTGCTAAGAAAGGTAGAGATGCATGGATGACAGATATATGGATGGATCAATGACCAATTATATGGTGATAGATGTATGAGTTCCTTGGCTTATCAAGCAATTCATCTGTCAGTCTAGTTCTCTCAGTCACATCCATTTCCTTTTCCTTTCTTTTGTAAGAGTTTGATTCTCATTTGCCCTATTGGTTTTTCTTTAGATTCTCCCCAAGGCTTTACTATACACAAGCATGAATGTGGCAGGCCTGTTCATTCATTACCTGACTGACCGGTCCCAAAGACAAGCCTTTCTTGAGACACGCCGCTGCACTGAAGGCCGCATGAAATTAGAGACAGAAAACCAGAGACAGGTAAAAGGATTTGAAGTCTATATGCTGTGCTGAGATTCCAGTATCCTTTGTCCATTAACAAATTAGTGTTAATATGAACGATTGAAAGAACATACTGTATCTCGTATGTATAAACTTGGTGTAATGAAAATACCTGAGGTAAGCTTTTATGTCCTTCTCAGGAGCGTTTGGTGCTGTCGATCCTGCCCCACTTTGTTGCCTTGGAGATGATTGCCGATATGTCTTCTATGGATGATGATCTTGATCCACAGCATTTTCACAAAATATATATTGATTACGTTTGTGTGTGTATTTATACAGTATATATATATTTATGTACTGTATGCATATATATGTGTGTGAATAAGGTGGTGAGAAGAGGTGGTCCGGTGTGTGGTGCTCAGCTTTCTCTGTGCTCTGGTGTGCGGTGGCAGGGTGGGTCCGTTGTGCTCTCCCGTGTATGGTGGGGCTGGCGGTCACACGCTGATCTCTGCAAGCAAGACAGATCAGTAGGATTAGCTGGCTCTGCTGGAGACATCGCTCACCTCTGTGTTCGTTTGCTGTGCTTAAGTATGCAGTCCTTGATGATCCGCAGGTGTGGCCGCTCAGCCCGTGACGAGCAGGAGCAGGTGTGACTGCTCGGTTTTCCAGGGTGACGCTGATGAGAGCTCGGGACACGTGTCACACTATCCATCAGTATAAAGATGTCAGGTATCTCATAACTTCGAAAAAGTAATGTTTCAGTATTTTATAGGTGAGAACATTTGGTTTTCAAAAGCAAAGCTGTAATGCCACTGGAAATGTACAATATGCAGTTTGGAACTCATGGCAATATGCAATTCATGACTGATTGGTTTATATCAGAAAAAGTGTTAAAAATCGTAAGCCTTTACACTGAATATTGTTAGCAGTTTTCAATTGTAATGAAAAATAATACTAATTTCTTACTGTTATTTCTCATCATTTCTACACTCATTATCTTTCCTTCCCAGTATCCTCTTTGCTGATATAAAGGGCTTCACACTTTTATCCATGAACATGTCTGCTCAGGAGTTAGTGCGCTTACTCAATGAGCTCTATGGACGTTTTGACCGGCTAGCCGACGTAAGCTTTCAATTTATATCATTTTTTTTAAGTTAGTGCTTCCAATAGAGCTTGATCAATTAAGACCATTGACAAACACCACAATACATTATATAAAACTCACCTAAGACTTGTTTAGCTGATGATTCCAATGTTTGTGTTTTTAGGAATATGACTGCTTGAGAATAAAAATCTTAGGGGACTGTTACTACTGTGTATATGGGGTACCAGAGCCTCAGCGAGCACAACAACAAATATTGCTTTAGAAGAGTGCATGTCATGAACAACTGGAGTGCTAGATAAACTGAACTTCATTTTGGTTGCCTAATTCTTGAAAACTGAATTAATGGTTACACACATATTTTTGTACTTAAACTAAGATTAGTTTACTATATTCCTTAACTTATTTGTACAGTAAGTCATCAAGAATCTTTATCTGTATATCTTTAGATCTATAAAGAAACAACTGAACATTGACATGGATATGCGATTTGGGATCCACTCTGGCTCTGTTCTTTGTGGGGTTCTGGGTCTACAAAAATGGCAGTTTGATGTGTGGTCTTGGGATGTAGGCATTGCCAACATGCTTGAAGCAGGGGGGATCCCTGGGTGAGTGACCAAAACTTCATAAACGAGATATACCAGCAGTAGACATCTTATAAGCACATCCCAATGTTACATTTAAACAAACTAGTTACCAATGCTTGAACAGTTTGACTTGGCTTTTACAATGAACTGCAATCGTGTGTAACTCTTTTGATCATCTACATTGTCAACAGACGCATCCACATTTCACGTGCTACTTTGGACTGCCTGGATGGAAGCTACCAAACAGAGGACGGGCGTGGATATGAACGCAATGAGTTCCTACGAAAACACAAGATTGACACTTTCCTTATCTGCCACAAGGAGGAGGATCAAGATGAAATGGAAGCAGAACATTTAAAAACTCAGCAAAACCACCGCCCCTGGAACAAAGAGGTTCTATTTAGCAACTTCATTGATTTAATATCAGGCTCTATGTCAAGAAAGATAAACATCGATGACGATTTACAATTTTTGTATAATGGGTCTACTTCTCTGCTGAACTTTAACCTTACAGATATTGGCCTCCTTCTCCCATGGGTCTTACACACAACTTCCTACATCCTCAGTGTGCAGATCTACATCCAAGGCGATCAACAAACGGATAGAGCATGCTATAGATCTTCGCAGCAGTGAGCGCATGCGTCAGGAGCATATCACTTCAGCCACAATGGTGTTTAAGGATACACACATTGAGGAGAAGGTATAAGGGGCAGGATGTGACCTGTCTGTAATATGAAACAGTTGATTAGCTGTTAAGGTTAAATGTCAAACTTAACAAAAGGGGTATTTACAATTGGCTGCACTTGGCATTATACTGTTAGGATCAGTGTTGTAGTCAAGACCAACTCATTCAGGTTTGAGTCAAGACTAAGGCTAAGGCTAAAATAGGATAGAAGTCCAGACTGATTCCACATGGTCCAGACTCCATGACAAGATCAAAAACTATAAAAATATGGTTTTGGACTTGAGACTGAGTCTTGTCATGGATGCAGGAGCATGTGGACTTGACCCTCTTCTGGTCTTGACTTGGACATGAATGAGTTAGTCTCGACCTGTGTTGGTGGTAACGCATTACAAGTAACTTGTACAAGTAAAAGTATTACAAGTAGGGGTGTTGCCGGTAAGAGTATCAGTACCAAAAGGTTCCCGGGGCAAATTCCAAATGGAAGTGGGTACTTTGGATTGAGCAGGGCACGTGCGTGTTTTATAAGATAATTGAGGTATCCTATTGAAGATGAAAGCAGTGTTTCATGCAATGTCCGTTAAGTTATGGTAAATACTGGTTTGGTGTTTCACATCATGGGCCCTATTTTAAGGATCTAACGCATGGTCTAAAGTGCACAGTGCAGGTGCACTCAGGGCGTGTCCAAATCCACTTTTGCTAGTTTAACAACGGGAAAACGGTCTGCGCGCATGGTCTAAATAGGTTGGCCCTATTCTCTTAATGAGTAATAGGTGTTTTTTGGGCGTAACGTGCAATAAACATCAGAGTGTCATCACCCATTTCCTTTAAGAGCCAGTTGCTCTTGTGCCATGGCGGATTTGCTATTTACACTGCGGGATTTGCAGGCGCAAAGACAGAACACGTCTCCAGAGATGAAACGGAGCTGCTCATGCGTGAGTAAATAGCCTAATTTTGATACGTACAATGGCTATCCATTATGGCATGTAGGCATTTTTATATTCATGTAGCCTTCACAATAATAATCTTTTACATTTTAATCTTTTAATGTTTCATATTTAAAAATGTTTGCGTGCTGCTGTGTGTCCCTGTGTGTAATAAGAAAAGTGAACGTGCATTGTGGACCCGCAACGAGGTGCATTTTCTACTAATGCGCTCTTTAAATAACAAAAAAATTTTGCTAACCTGACTATAGACCAGGTTTGAGTTGGTCTATGGCGCAGTCTATTTTTAGTTCCTCAAAATAGCAATGCGCCTGAACACACCTCTTTTTTAGACCAGCACACCCATGTGTGCACAAATGGGTGAAAATGCATTTGTTATTTAAATAACACGGTGCCGTACGGGAAAATGAGAACACTTCACAACTAGCAAAAACACTTGCGCTGTGCCTTGCGCCGCGTGTATGATAGGGCCCCATAATTTGAAGTTGTTAAAATTGTTGTTTGGCAGAGTGAAACCTCCATTGGTACCTCTCTGTTTCTCTCTGTGAATGGCCTGTACAAGGCCAAAGACCACAGCGGCGAGAGTGGTCCTCCCACTCCGTTTGTCTTTGTCTCTATCTACAATCCCGTTGCTTGACAGTTGCTGCCTTTTGGTGCTGATGAAGTATGCTCGGACATGTCCCTTTCTCTCACTGACACCCTTTATAAATATCTCACCACGCACCTCTAGCACAAAGCCCCAGTCTGCTAGAATATTACTTGTGGCCTCAGGGACCTGAATCTTTCCACTGACTCCAGTACTGTCCATTTGACTTGCCAAATTCACTGTCATGCCCCAGATATCATACTGGGGTTTGGTGGCACCGATGACTCCAGCAACAACAGGACCATGGGCAATTCCTAAAGGGGTACACTGAAGTTACTCATATATACTCATTGTTATTGGCATGAATTACTTGTGTCTGTGCTTATTCATTTCACGTTCGGTGTGAAAGGGCTTTTAGATCTGCCTAAAATATATTTTTTTTATATTAAAAACATACAACCAAGCCCAGCCCAAATGAGAAAAAGTAACCAAGCAATGCAATTAGTAACTTTTTTAGGGAGTAACTCAATATTGTAATGTGTTACTTTTAAAAATAACTTTACTGCAATTTGTTATTGACTACAACATTGCTTTGGGTAGGCTAACAGATCATATAAATTGTTTAGCAATTCAACTGATCAAAACATATGAAGTTTCTGACTTTATATTTTTCTTCATGATTCAGTTCTCTCAGGTAAGGGATGAGATGTTTAAGACCAATCTAGTATGCTCCTTCATCATGTTTCTTCTTCTCATGGCTGTCCAAGCCCTCATTCCTGTACCCAGGTAAAGAGTTTACTCAATTGATGTTCAGCACCTGAAAAATATTGTATTTCTGTCACTTTGACAAACCATTGAGCTTAGATATGTTAAACCTCCCCTCCATTCCCTTTTTTCTTCATTGTTGTATTACAGGACAGCACTGCAGTTCTGTCTACTCTTGCTGGGATATCTATTATTGCTTATGATGGTCTTGGCTGAAGAGTTTAAACATTCTCCCAGTGTCCTTCAGCAGTTCTGCTGCTGGATCCATGAAAACAACAATATGCGGAACCTTCTCACTGTCATAGCTATAGCCATCAACTTTGGCATGGCTCTGTTTGACATGGTGAGACTTGGAAGACTTGGAGCACATATGATTTGTGATCTACCAGTTTAAATGTCATCATTTTGCCTCTATAGCATGCATACCCAAACATAATACATGTAGATATTTTGGGTGGTGTGGCATAGTTGATGTTGTTAAGTAGTAGTTGTTGTGTTGTTGATTCAAGCACCACTTGGCATTCATTGTAATTCTTCATCTTGTGATTATCCAGATATGGTGTCACTCTATTGAGACAAGAGAAATAATCACCAGTGAAACAGAGGAATATCAGACCAGCCAGAAGCCTCTTACTGCCTGCATGTATCCAGAGGTGTGGCTTCTGTCTGAACTGTTCTGTTGTGAAGACTCCGACTACCTGTTGTTGCATTTCATGTCTATTATATCTATGCATACAGTTCTTCCTTCTAAGTGGAGTGGTTTCTATGGTGACCTGTGTTGTGTTCCTGAGGCTGAGCTCTCTCTTAAAATTGGCTGTTCTGTTGTTGGTGGTGGTGATATATACTTACTTCATTGAAGTGTCCTTCCACATGCTGTATGTACATAATCCAGAGCAGGAACAATCAGGCAGGTGAGTGTCTATGCTAGATCTCTAGCATACTCTCTTTAGAAAAGCCTTTAAAATATGTTCATATGGTTAAAATTTATTTGCATTTTATGCTTACAAGGTCTCAATACCTCAGAAGAAAGGGAGTCTCAGTTCTGTTGATGGCAATGTTTGTCATAGCTGTGTTCTACAATGGTCGACGGGTATGAGTGTTCAGTTTTGACAACACATTGCCCTGAAGCATTGTATTCTCTATAGCATATAACTGGCAAGGGAAAATGTAGAAAAAATGAAATATACATCCTTATTCTGTGGGTCTTGCTTATTCCCTGATTCAGTGGGAAGCAACAACACGGCTAGACTTCCTGTGGCGTTTGCAAGCTCAGCAGGAAGTGCAGGAGATGAGAGATCTGAGGGAACACAATGAGTGTCTGCTGCACAACATCTTGCCTGCACACGTTGCTCGTCACTTCCTAGAAAGGAACAGAAATTATAAGGTACGTCAGAATCATATGTAAGCCACCATCACTGACGATGTTAATTATGAGTGAAAATGTGAGTGGTGCTTGCCTTTGTAAAACTTGCTCCCATGATGCTAGGGTGGTCTTATAATCCCCCAGGTGATAAAGAGAGAAAGTCTGATAGCTTAGATGAATATAAATATCACGCCTCAACACAGTTTAAGGTATCATTAACTCCCATAGCAATTTAAAGTATCATTTAGATCACTAAACCTTTAAAGGGATACTCCACCCCAAAATGAAAATGTTGTCATTAATCAAAAAAATGACAAAATGTTGTCATTACCCCCATGTTGTTCCAAACCCGTAAAAGTTCCGTTCGTCTTCAGAACACAATTTAAGATATTTTGGATGAAAACCGGGAGTCAAGTGACTGTAGCATAGACTGCCAAATAAATAACAGTGTCAAGGTCCATAAAAGGTATGAAAGTCATCGTCAGAATACTCCATCTGCCATCAGACTTGAAATCTGGGTTATATGAAGCGACGGGAACACTTTTGTAAGCGAAGAAGCATAAAAAAGTGTTCCCATCGCTTCATATGGAGTATTCTGACTACAACTTTCATACCTTTTATAGACGTTGACACTGTTATTTACTTGGCAGTCTATGGGTGTAGTATCCCTTTAAGCTATGGTAATAATGATTCACCACTAATAACTAAAAATAGCAAATAAAGGCCCAAACTTCATGTTCATCTTTTATCTTTGTCCAGGAGCTGTATTCTCAGTCCTATGATGAGGTGGGGGTAATGTTTGCCTCCATCGCTGGCTTTAATGAATACTACGAGCAGAAGGAGATCAATCACGAGGGAGTTGAGTGTCTCAGATTGCTCAATGAGATCACTGCAGACTTTGATGAGGTAGGACTTTGATAAAAGGTTGTATTTTCTGCTGTTGTTTTTATCTTATAAACCTAACATTGTTTTTGATTCTCTCTTTGAAAACTGTTGGAGGAGACATATTTTTTGGACATTGAGAAAATCAAAACCATTGGGAGTTGCTACATGGCTGCGTCTGGTCTATCACCTGATAAACAGGTAAACCATGTAAAAAAAAAAAAAAACTTAGTCTACTTCATTGATTATATACATTTAGAATTTCCCATCAGCTGTCTATGCACCATAATTGTTCTGTGTTTTATCCTGACAGTCTCGTGTTGTAAATGACTGGCATCATCTCAGTGAGTTGGTTCTGTTCGCTCTGGCTATGCAAGAGACCTTGAAAGAGATCAACAAAAAACATTCCTCAAACAATTTCCAGCTCCGCGTTGGTAAAGGGTCAATGAACAGACCTCAGTCAGAGTATATGCCATATTTAATGTGATGTAAATGAGGCTGTAAATAGAATAGTAAATTGTACTTGCAGTCGTTGTGCACCTAGGTGCCGGTCACAATACATTTCCACAAAATATGGGTCATACGACAGATTGAGCAGACTGTACTTATGTTTCGTACAGTCTTGTTTTGTTTCATGTCACATTCAGCAAGATTTCAGTCTATTCTTATAACACTGAATGCCTTCGAAAGACTTGCTGTTTTTGGATCTTGACAGACCCTGGTGACTAAACACTTTCATTCTAAAATATTTTCTTTTTTCCATCTCATTAAACATGTCAGCTTCTCTGATTAGGAAGTCTACACAGTCACATGTAATTCATGCCAAATAACAATGAGTATATATGAGTAACTTCAATGTACCCCTTTAGGAATTGGTACATTGGTCCTGTTGTTGCTGGAGTCATCGGTGCCACCAAACCCCAGTATGATATCTGGGGCATGACAGTGAATTTGGCAAGTCGAATGGACAGTACTGGTGTCAGTGGAAAGATTCAGGTCCCTGAGGCCACAAGTAATATTCTAGCAGACTGGGGCTTTGTGCTAGAGTTGTGTGGTGAGATATTCATAAAGGGCATCAGTGAGAGAAAGGGACATGTCCGAGCGTACTTCATCAGCACCAAAAGGCAGCAGCTGTCAAGCAACGGGATTGCAGACACAAGTAGAATAATGACTATTTTTTGTACCAATTTCATAATGTATATTTTCATGAACTTCACTTGGGCCACACATTTAGTAAGGTTCTTGATACACTACATGCTTTGAAGATTTGCACATACAGTCATGGCCAAAAATATCGGCACCTTGGTATATGATCAAAGAAGGCTGTGAAAATTAATCTGCATTGTTAATCCTTTCACAAAAATCTAACCTTTCATTGGATAATAAGAATTTAAAATGGGGGGAAATATCATTATGAAATAAATGTTTTTCTCTAATACACATTGGCCACAATTAACGGCACCCTTTACTTCAATACTTTTTGAAACCTTCATTTGCCAGTTTAACAGCTCTAAATGTTCTCCTATAAAGCCTGATGAGGTTAGAGAACACCTGACAAGAGATCGGAGACCATTCCTTCATCCAGAATCATTCCAGACCCTTCAGATTCCCAGCTCCATGTTAGTGCTGCTTCTCTTGAGTCAATTCCACTCATTTTCTATAGGGTTCAGGTCAGAGAACTGGAATGGCCATAGTTCACAAATTAGTGAAGTGGCTTTAAGAAAAGAGCTAGAGCAGTGAAAATTCCCATTTCCACCATCAGGGCAATAATTAAGAATTACCAATCAACATGAAATGTTACAAAACTGCCTGGAAGAGGACGTGTGTCTATATTGTCCTAATGCATGCTGAGGAGGAGAGGGGCAGGTGTGGCCTAATGGTTAGAGAGTTGGACTTGTAACCAGAAGGTTGCAGGTTCGAGTCTCGGTGCTGGCAGGAGTTGTAGGTGGGAGGGAGTGAATGAACAGCGCTGTGTTCCACCCCTCAATACCCATGGCTGAAGTGCCCTTGAGCAAGGCACTGAATCCCCAGTTGCTCCCCGGGCGCTGGATATAGCTGCCCACTGCTCCTGGTGTGTGTTCACGGTGTGTTCACTTCTCACTGCTGTGTGTGTGCACTTGGATGGGTTAAATGCAGAGCACCAATTCCGAGTATGGGTTACCATACTTGGCAAATGTCATGACTTTCACTTTTTTCACTTTCACTTTAAGTGTTTAAGGTGTCTCCAAGGACCACAGCTGGAGAATTGCAGAAAATAGTTGAGTCTCAGGGTCAGAAAACCCTAAAAACAGCACCTACATCACCACATGTTGTTTGGGAGGGTTTCAAGAAAAATTCTCCTAGCTCATCCAAAAACAAACTCCAGCATATTCAGTTATCGGACACGACTGGAACTTCAAATGGGACTGGTCAGATGAAACAAAAATGAGCTTTTTAGCAACAAACACTCAAGATGGGTTGGGTGAACACAGGGATAAAAAGTAACCCGTGTGTCCAATGAAATATACTGCTGTATTTTTGATGTTGTGGGCCTATATTTCTGCTGGAGGTCCTGGACATCTGGACGTCTTTGATTCTATCAAATACCAACAGATAAAAAAATCAATAAGTGACTGACTCTGTAAGAAATCTTATAATGGGCCCTTTTTGGATCTTCCAACCGTATAATAATCCAAACTCAAACCTCAAAAACAACACAGAAATGGGTCACTGAGCACAAAACCAAGCTTCTGCTATGGCCATTCTAGTCCTCTGACCTGAACCCTATAGAAAATGAGTGTGGTGAACTGAAGAGGAGAAGCACCATCATGGAGCTGGGAATCTAATGTGTATTAGAGAAAAACATTTATTTTATAATGATATTTCCCCCCATTTTAAATTCTTATCCAATGAAAGGTTAGATTTTTGTGAATTTTTAAAATAAAAGATCAAAAGGATTAACAATGCAGATATATTTTCACAGTCCCCTTTGATCATATTTACCAAGGGTGCCGATATTTTTGGCCATGACTGTATATATATATATTTTTATCTTTACTACAGCCAATTTAAACATGTTCAGATAATAGAAAATACAGTTTATAAGAATTGTTCCTCCTCCATGCCATGATAGCATAAAAATACTTCATATATACCATAGATACAAACTGTTACTTCTTTGTGAGTTCTACAATCCCTAAAATTATTTTGTATCTCATTAGGATTAATAAAGAAGATTCAGAAAAATACTACATTTTTTAATGTCTAGAATTTTTGTTTTTAAGGGTAAAATTTAGTTTTATAATATAGTACAATAATCTTTAATTTGTCTGAATATCATATGGTTGTTTCTGATTTTCATTTATATTAAATATACTATATTTTAATGCCATTTAAAATGTAAAAATACTTGTGTAACAGCCATTTTATGTTGCCTTTGGACTGAACTATAGTTAGTACTGTTTTATCTACCAAAATATGCTTAATTATATAATTAATGTTTAATAATCAGAGTATTTTATTGAAAACAAAATGTCAAACCTAAAACCCACACACATTAACTGATTTTGTAGTCTCTTGTAGCAATTGTTTTATATTCCACTGTAATGTACCTTGATAACACAATTATATTCTTGGTGTTATGCATCTATTTACATGCATTTGTATAATGAAACAATTTGCATATATTAAAATGTAAGAATGAAAATAAATTAAAGTATATGCCTTTTGTCAGTTCTTTTCTTTGTGCTAGAAATCAAGTTTTGCTCTCAGTAGAGTTCTTATTACATAACAAAGTAAAGTCAAGTAGCCCATCCCATCATTTACAAAAGCTTTACCATGGTAACCACTGTTCCCGCCAAAAATACTAGTAACTGTAGCTATTGACCACAGTTGCTTTTTAATGTTTAAAGAAGACAAAAAAGGTTAAAAATATGACAAAAGTTTTTTAAAACTTGTTTGAAGCACATAGCCAATGTGGTTACCATGGTATTTTTGTAATAAACATCTACGAGTGAACGGGTTATTAAGTTTAGAAATCATAATAAGTTATTAAAGTTAGAATTAAAAACATACAGCCTCTGTTTCTTACCAATGTGGAGGTAAAAGTGTTGTGTTCATTTCTTACCAATGTGGTATAATTTGAAAGCTTAGAAGTCCAAGATTCATCCTGTGGAAAAACCGTTTTGAAATCGGACATATCGTTACCATGGAAATGGTACTTTAAAATCTTATGGCGGTCTCCTCCCCCTTAGTGGGCAGTGTCAAGTGTCATATTACAAAATGCATTACAGTCTTTTAGAATCAAAACTTTTTATAATCTTGGCAACAAACATATCATTGAAAGGTCTGAGTCTCAGGATTTGGTGGTTATTTTGAGACAGAAGTAAAATTGACAGAAATCTAGAGAAAAATTAATTAAACAAAATTCAAAGTAGTTTTGATGGCCCCCAGTGGCTGTTTGTGGTATGACGCCCTAAATTAAATCTCACAGGAACCTCAATTTTTTTCATATCAACTTCAAATTTGGAACATAACTTATTTAGACACAAGGCTTTAATTTTATACCAATTTTAGAGTAAACCCTGTTATGTAAAATATTTATAATAAATAAAAAAATTTTTATTAATATAGCACATTTTATTTACAGTACATTTAAACTTCTATAACTTTTTGATCCTTTATTTTTATTTATTTTTTTTTTAAAAAATTCCACTTTTGCCAAAATCTGATAATTTTCTTCTTTAAAAAGAGACCAACCTTAGGTCTATATTCCAAAGTGTTCATAAATTACAACAATTTAAGTTTGGATAGTGCACTTTAATGCCTATTTTAAAAAATGGGGGATGACAGTTAAAGGGTTAAGGTTAAAAAATTACACTCTCGAACCCTCACACTCTGAAAGGAAACGTAGCTCTGAGTTCGATTAACTCCTCCTGCACATATTCTCTACTCTAGAGGAATGTAGACTCGATTAGTTTGGGCTGGTATTCTGCGCAGGTGCTTCTGCACGCGGGCTGAGTGCAGTTACTCATTGCATTGTAGTTGTTGGCCTTTCTGACCACAATTAATTATCCTTTTCACTATTATATACGGAGAATGGCTGATTCACAGGATGACAAACTCTACAAAGCCGAATACGCGAAAAGTTGTCGCATCTCTTGCAAGAAATGCAAAGAAAACATTGCTAAAGACTCGCTGAGAATGGCCATTATGGTGCAGGTGAGGAATTATGTGCAACTGTGATTCAGTTATACTGATAGAATAACCTATGCATTTTTGGAAATGCATTCGGTTTCGCATTTATGCTCTTAAATGCATATTGTAATCAATGCGATTGCATCTGAACGTATGTATGAATGTGCCTCAGGTCCAGGAGGAGTTTAAATGATTCGCAGTCATGAAGTGAATGAAAGCAATCAGCAGTAATTTCCCATACGTGCTTTTGGTTTTGTGGGAACAAAAATGAATAAAAAAAGCAAAACAAAAACAAAGCTGTGTTCTTGCAATGCATTGATAATAAACTAGAAACAATGTGTTTAAAATGGCCAAATCATGTATATTTTTAATTAGAATTCTATGCATACTGACTTTAAACTCAATGTTTACATTTGGTTGTGATAGACTACTGTAACACCATTGACAACAAGAGTGCTTTAAAATACACACATTTAAGATGTGATCTGTTTTATTGTTAATTCTCAGCTATTATAGGAACAAAAATGACAATTTTTCTGATTGAAGTGATGTTGTGTTTTTACGAGCCTTAATTTTTCACTTTGCAGGTTTTTTCTATTCATTGCTGCGTAATATTTGTGCTATTTCAAGTTTGATATTTTTATCTAGTTGGATTTTACTCATCTGGCACCTGTCTGTTTTTCACAGTCTCCCATGTTTGATGGCAAAGTGCCTCACTGGCACCATTTTTCCTGCTTTTGGCTCCGGGCCGCAGTACAGTCCCCCCCTCTGACATATCTGGATTTACTGACCTCCGCTGGGGGGACCAGGAAAAAGTGAAGAAAGCCATTGAGAGTGGAGGTGCTACCGGAGGTGATTTGTTAATATTACTTTTGACCTAATCACTGATTTTTTCTTTGTTGAGTTTGCCATATGGGCTGCAAAGCAGTTAGGTTTAAGTCACCAAGTCCTAAATTAATTCATTAATCCTCATTGCTTTGCAGGGAAAGGAGAGCAGAAGGGAGCAGCTAAAGGGGAGAAGACACTGAATGACTTTGCAGTGGAGTACGCCAAATCCAACAGAAGCACCTGCAAGGGGTGTGATCAAAAAATCGAAAAGGTACATATTCCATCACCTTTTGTTAAAGAAATGATGCTTTTTGAACACAGGAAGTTAATCTGTTCTTCCCTGCTGGTGTTCAGGACCACATACGTGTGTCAAAGAAGACACTGGACCCAGAGAAACCTCAGCTTGGTCTAATAGATCACTGGTACCACACTGGCTGCTTTGTGAGCCGCCGCGAGGAGCTATTTTTTAAACCAGAGTACAGTGCCACCCAGCTCAAGGGTTTCGCAGCTCTATGAGATGAAGACAAAGAGGAGCTCAAGAAAAGGCTTCCTGCAGTGAAGAATGAAGGGTGAGCTTTTGATTTCTTATTTAGGTTGCTGTCATGAATCAAACTATATAAGCACCGCTTTAGGATGCTTTTTGCTGCTTTTAGATTTACCAAAAAAAAAAAAAAATATCCACTATTAAGTAGGGATATGCCGGTATCAAATTTTCCTGTTGCGATTAATTGCTAATACTTTTATCACAGTATACGTGATAAAAGTGGTCATAATACAGTATAACAGGTTAAATAACTCTTGTCTTATAACAAAAATAACATTTAAATACAATACAGCAATACAGAAAAATATATAAAGTTAAAACAGTTACACAGATTAAAGTGCAAAAGAACTATAAAGTCCAATAGGTATCACTTTACAATAGGATCTCATTAGTTAACCTTCATTAATGCATTAACATTCACAATTAGCATTAGCTACATTTGCTACAGAATTTATTATTCTTTGTTAAAAAAAATACACATCTTAATTCATGTTAGCTCATTAAAAAACATAGGTGCAACTTTCGATTTTAACAATGTGTTATTAAATATTGGAATACCTAAGATTAATAAACGTTCAGAAGAATTTTTCATTGGCAGTTTATGTTAACTAATAAAGCCCTAATGTAAAGTGTGAATGAAGTTGAACAATAAAGAATCAAAACACTTTCAAACAATATCTAGGGCATGTTGTAGTCCAGATTAAAATGAAAAAAAAAAAACGTTTGAAAATGAATAGCCTATTAAGTCTAAATATTTAAGTATTTGTCTCTGTGATGAACACTATAGCGAATACACAAATCTGAATGGCTGATTAAAATTATTTAAATATGTTTTAGAAAGTAGCAGCTCCTTTATTTATGGGGTTTCCAGGGTAAGGGCTGCATTTCCTGCAGTTTAGAGAGGAGTTTAGCGCCATCTGCTGTCAGAGAGTGAATGTGTCTATCACGTGTTCCTCATGTGCCCCTCGTGCGTGTTTGTTTACATCAGAGCAGCACACGTGTCTTTCAAGCAGGTGTGCATTTTGTGCCAGGTGATGGGAAAAGTATTCTTAAAATGCATTCCAAATTCTGACTAATTTGTAATATATATATTTATTCACGGTATTTAGGAGTGCCAACGATAACAATATCGTGCATATTCAGTACCGCGATATATCGCATTACCGAATACCAGCACTGTCTACTATTAACTATTTATTTAATCTGGACAGGTTTGTGTAGCAATTTCTGTTAGAAAGATTGTGCATGGATCCATCATACGTTTCAAAACAGCTATCTACAGAAGTGTATCGCAAGTAGGGCTACACTCTTAAATGAAATAAAACAGAAACTGCAATGTGACTTTACAATAAGTGCGATTATCAAATCATAAGGGCTGCAGTTTCATTAAATAAATATATGCACTCCATGTTTCAGAGTGAAATGAGGCACTGTGTTCTTTACATGCACGTGATTCAGTATTTTCAGTGGCTCATCTCTGGATGTGTGTGAGTTTGGGTCACTCATAACGTTTATTTGGGTACACAACATGCACCAAACATTTTCCCAAATTTCTAACGAGAACTGAAGTGCTTCTAAACTAGGTATTGTCAACAAAAGACATTTTTAAAGGCTCCCTATGGTTTTCAGCCAAAAAAGATTTGATTTGTAATGTTTGAAAATGACTGAATTTATACAGCCATAAGTTTTACTATTATACTTTTGCTGTTGTACTTTAAATTAAGAATTATTATATTACTTTTCTTAAATTAAGTGTATATATATATATATATTGTTTTTTTATTATTATTATTTCTTTTTTTTACAGTGATATATATAAAACTGAAAGTTTCTAATGAAGTTCCAATCCTGCAGTGGTTAAAACAATGCTGTATTTGTTCGATACACAGGTTTGAATTTAGCAATAGTAATAATCATAATAAAATTATTTTCTTTATTATTATTGTTATAACATTGATATATAATCACAGAATTTTGGGCAAAATAGTGCAGCCCTACCAACAAGCACAGCAAAACCTGGAGCTTTTTTTTTATCTACCAAAATAAACTTAATTATATAATTAATGTTTAATAATCAGAGTATTTTATTGAAAACATAAAATGTCAAACCTAAAACCCACACACATTAACTGATTTTGTAGTCTTTTGTAGCAATTGTTTTATGTTCCACTGTAATGTACCTTGATAACACAATTATATTCTTAGTGTTATGCATCTATTTACACGCATTTGTATAATGAAACAATTTGCATATATTAAAATGTAAGAATGAAAATAAATTAAAGTATATGCCTTTTGTCAGTTCTTTGTGCTAGAAATCAAGTTTTGCTCTCAGTAGTTCTTATTACATAACAAAGTAAAGTCAAGTAGCCCATCCCATCATTTACAAAAGCTTTACCATGGTAACCACTCTTGTGACCACAGTTGCTTTTTAATGTTTAAAGAAGACAAAAAGGTTTAAAATATGACAAAACAAGTTTTTTAAAACTTGTTTAAAGCACGTAGCATGTGTGGTTACCATTGTATTTTTGTAATAAACATCTACGAGTGAACAGGTAATTAAGTTATTGTAATAAGTTATATGTATGATAATAAGTTATTAGAGTTATGATTAAAAAACATACCGCCTCTGTTTCTTACCAATGTGGACGTATAGGTGTTGTGTTGTTTAAGGTTATAAAATTACACTCTCGAACACTGTCACACTCTGAAAGGAAACGTAGCTCTGAGTTCGATTAACTCCTCCTGCGCATATTCTCTAATCTAGAGGAATGTAGACTCGATTAGTTTGGGCTGGTATTCTGCGCAGGTGCTTCTGCACGCGTGCTGAGTGCAGTTACTCTTTGCATTGTAGTTGTTAGCCTTTCTGACCATAATTACATTGTAAACTTCTGCTTTTCACTATTATATTCGGAGAATGGCTGATTCACAGGATGACAAACTCTACAAAGCCGAATACGCGAAAAGTGGTCGCGCCTCTTGCAAGAAATGCAAAGAAAAACATTGCTAAAGACTCGCTGAGAATGGCCATTATGGTGCAGGTGAGGAATTATGTGCAACTGTGATTCAGTAATAATGATAGAATAACCTATGTACCTTTGGAAATGCATTCGGTTTCGCATTTTTGGTATTGAATGCATATTGTAATCAATGCGATTGCATCTACACGTATGTATGAATGTGCCTCAGGTCCAGGAGGAGTTTAAATGATTCGCAGTCATGAAGTGAATGAAAGCAATCAGCAGTAATTTCCCATGGCCATACGTTTACACTGGCATTTAGTGATGCTTTGGGCAACATTTGTAAAAAGATATTGCTTTTTACTTTTAGTTTCGTGGGAACAAAAATAAAAAAAAGCAAAATAAAGCTGTGTTCTTGCAATGCATTGATAATAAAATAGAAACAATGTGTTTAAAATGGCCAAATCATGTATATTTTTTAATTAGAATTCTATGCATACTGACTTTAAACTCAATGTTTACATTTGGTTGTGATAGACTACTGTAACACCATTGACAACAAGAGTGCTTTAAAATACACACATTTAAGATGTGATCTGTTTTATTGTTAATTCTCAGCTATTATAGGAACAAAAATGACAATTTTTCTGATTGAAGTGATGTTGTGTTTTTACGAGCCTTAATTTTCACTTTGCAGGTTTTTCTATTCATTGCTGCGTAATATTTGTGCTATTTCAAGTTTGATATTTTTTATCTAGTTGGATTTTACTCATCTGGCACCTGTCTGTTTTTCACAGTCTCCCATGTTTGATGGCAAAGTGCCTCACTGGCACCATTTTTCCTGCTTTTGGCTCCGGGCCGCAGTACAGTCCCCCTCTGACATATCTGGATTTACTGACCTCCGCTGGGGGGACCAGGAAAAAAGTGAAGAAAGCCATTGAGAGTGGAGGTGCTACCGGAGGTGATTTGTTAATATTACTTTTGACCTAATCACTGATTTTTTCTTTGTTGAGTTTGCCATATGGGCTGCAAAGCAGTTAGGTTTAAGTCACCAAGTCCTAAATTAATTCATTAATCCTCATTGCTTTGCAGGGAAAGGAGAGCAGAAGGGAGCAGCTAAAGGGCAGAAGACACTGAATGACTTTGCAGTGGAGTACGCCAAATCCAACAGAAGCACCTGCAAGGGGTGTGATCAAAAAATAGAAAAGGTACATATTCCATGACCTTTTGTTAAAGAAATGATGCTTTTTAAACACAGGAAGTTAATCTGTTCTTCCCTGCTGGTGTTCAGGACCACATACGTGTGTCAAAGAAGACACTGGACCCAGAGAAACCTCAGCTTGGTCTAATAGATCGCTGGTACCACACTGGCTGCTTTGTGAGCCGCCGCGAGGAGCTATTGTTTAAACCAGAGTACAGTGCCACCCAGCTCAAGGGTTTCGCAGCTCTACGAGATGAAGACAAAGAGGAGCTCAAGAAAAGGCTTCCTGCAGTGAAGAATGAAGGGTGAGCTTTTGATTTCTTATTTAGGTTTGCTGTCATGAATCAAACTATATAAGCACCGCTTTAGGATGCTTTTTGTGCTGCTTTTAGATTTTACCACAAAAAAAAAAAAATCAGCTGTTCCAATCCTGCAGTGGTTAAAACAATGCTGTATTTGTTCGATACACAGGTTTGAATTTAGCAATAGTAATAATCATAATAAAAATAAATATTTTTTAAGTATTGTTTTAACATTGATGTATAATCACAGAATTTTGGGCAAAATAGTGCAGCCCTACTAACAAGCACAGCAAACCTGGAGCGCTTTTTTTTTTTTATTTTATTTTTTTTGTATCAGAAAAATCACAATTACATTTTTTCCCCCCAAATCCTGCATCCATAGTCTTAAGTCGTCATTAAAAATAGTATTTTCTTTCTCAATTTAAAGAATGTTTTTCAGAAGTATAAAGCACATACAGTGCACATACAAAATACAGGTCTGGTTTTGCACATTAAACCATCTTCGAATTATGTTTTCAATCCCTTTAAGATTCTTTTCAGTTTTATCTTAGGGAATGGACTAAGTGTAATTGTTCAGGATCTTTGAGCGTTATTGCCTCCTTCATCGTCATGTTGTTCATCGCCATCACCGATGCCCCTGCAGCACAGGAAGATGGCCTTGAACGCATTTATGAAGGTTTTCATCTTGTAGGCGTAGAGGAAAGGGTTAACAGCTGAGTTTGCATGGGAGAGAATGATAGCCGTCAGTAACAGCGGCAGAGGCACGGGACATGACGGACACAGCAGCAGGAAGCAGTTGATGATATGTAACGGAATCCAGCAGGCCGTGAAAAGGAAGAGGACCAGGAAGAGTGAAGTGGCCATCTTCATCTCTTTCTTCATCTTTGCTGCTCCCTCCGAGTTGGCCGCGCCGCCCCGCTCTGCTGCAATCCTCCTCATCTGACGCTTGACCGTGACGAAGATCTGCGCGTAGATGAGGAACATCACCACCAGTGGGGTCAGAACACAGGCGAAGAAGTTGAAGTAGACCATGTAGGTCATATCCACCACCAAAGAAGAAACAGTAGCCAGACTCGGGTGGAGGCTTGTGCCAGCCCATCAACGGCACCAGACCAATCAGGAAGGCCAGCGTCCAAGTGAAACACAAGACCAGCACTGCGTTGCGAGGTGTCATGAGCCGGTGGTACTGGAAGGGCATGAAGATGGCAATGTAGCGCTCAATGGCGACCGCCAGCAGGCTAAAAATGGAGCTCTGGGTTAACATGATGAGTACAGATAACATTAGCAAACACAGATACAGATTGTGCCGTGGAATGCCCAGGTCTGTCATGATGGCGCAAGGGATCGCCAGTGAACCAACGCAAATATCTGCCACCGCTAATGACACCAGAAAAGTAGTTGGTAACTGTTTGGAGCTTCCTGTTTAGTCCCACTGCAACACAAACTAGAACGTTACCCACAGTGGAGAGGAGGGCTATGACAAGCTCGGCTATCATGTAAGCCAGGTTTATGGATGCTAGGATGCTTGGCGCTGCTGTTGTTGTAGTAGTAGTAGTGGTGGCGGCGGAGGCGGCTTGGGTTAGTTTACCTTGCGTAAGTGTCGACATGGTGGAGTGGGCGAACTGCAAAAAGGTGTTATTTTCATAAGAGGTGACATTCATGAAAGTCGTGTTGGTGTAGAGTAGAGTCGGCAGGAATGTGAAGTTGGCAGAAGGCTGGTTCATTTTGACCTGTAAACAAAAACAAGCAAAAAAGGAAAGCGAGAATTGAAAATCGGATATTAAACTTTAATGATTTTGTCTGTTTGCTTCTATTATGCCTTTAATTTTCACTGTCTGAGATAATGTCTTCCAATGTTAAAGTAAACAAATAATAAAAAGCATTAGTTAAAAGCATGCAGGTTATCTGTTTATCACTTCCGTTTACATTTACTAATTGAAACGTTGACTTACATTAATATATGTAATAATAATGGTATTAATATAAATCAGTTTTTATTAAAATTGTAATATACAGCATTAATTTAACATTAATATTGTGAAATATTACAATTTAAAATAACTTAATATATTTAAAAATGGTCTTACAGAAATCATTCTAATATGCTGATTATTGTTATCAAGTTTGAAAACAGTGCTGCTTAATATTTTTGCGGAAACATACATTAACATTCAAGAGTCTTTGATGATTTTCAAAAGAATTGCGATTATTTGTAATACAATCTTTTGAAATAGTAAAAATGTCTTAATAGATCATTTAAAGCATCCTTGCTGAATAAAAGTATTAATGTTTAAAAATTATAAATTTAAACAAATATACATACAAGTATAACAAAGATATAAATAAAGTGGTTTTAAAAAAAAAATTACATAACATGAAATTATGAAACACCTGTTTAAAAAGTAAATATTAATGTACCTACCAAGTCTCTGTTGTTTGTTTCGTGTATTATTGCTTTGAGATGTCACTTGTCGCTTGATGTTGTTCGCCTGTGTTCTGCCAATGCATTTGGCTTCTTTGGATCTACTTGTGTACTTCCATCCATTAGCAAAAGATGCCACATCTATATTCATTAATTTTCTCTCTCCCCGTGTCGCTTTTCACCCGTAGCTGTGATATGGGCTTTTATAAGCCTTTCATTCTAATGGGAAGAATGGTCTTGTTTGTGTTTTTCCCACTATGGGTCATTGATTTGACCTCTGGTGTCCATTATCGCCACCCAAATGGGCGTTAATTACATTCTGGAGGGGAAATAGGCACAACGATGATGTTGAGATCAGCTTAAGTGTCTGTCATGAGGTGATTAATTAATGATCCGCATTATGATGTCTGCCGGATAGAGGATCCTGTCCAGACATGACTGTGACTCAGGAGACTGATAATCTTCTAATGAGGTCCACTAGAAGAGCCTCTGGGTTATAACACACACTCATGGGTGACCAGATTCTCTCTGAAGGATTAACTCAAATCCACAAGGTGGAAGGTTTTCACCATTCGGATCAGGTGATAAGATCTTGGATCATGGATCAGGGTTTGTTTTTGAAATTTTAATGCTCCTTTTTTTTGATGTAAAGAAATAATAAAAGTCAGTTGTTCATTATTATGTCTGGCTGTACATCTGTGTACACCTGAGCACTCTGAAAGGGTTTATATGATAACTGTACTTTAACCTGCTTATTACATGACTACTTACAAATACAGAACACCACTAGTTCAGTGTTATTGTAGTATAATTTATATAAAATTAAAGACAGTATTTTTAAAAAAAATGTTAGCATTCACTTTTATATTTGTGGATTTCATTTTTTAATTTTAGTTTAGTTAATTGTCTTGTTTTGTTAGTTTTTTATCTCTTCTAATTAGCTTTCCTTTTAGCTATTTTAGTTAGTTGGAAAGCATTAATATTTTTAGGTGGAAATAGTTAATCTAATATTAGTATTTTATTTTATTCAAGCTTTATTTTAATAAATGTAAAGAGATTTGTAAAAGCTTTTTGTTAACAAAAACATTGTTGTGTAGGTTATTAGTTGCCTGGGTAAGTTTTACAGTTTAGCAACATGATACAGAAGAAATAACAAGTGAAGGTCACAACTGACCATTAGGAATTAAGAGAAAAATTTGAATTGAAATAATTTGGTTTTTATAAAGCATATTATAAAGCAAACTTATAAAGCAAGTTATGTCTTTGGGATATCAATGCAATACATTGTATTTTCATAAAGTGTTTTATGCTCATGCGTTTGGTTGTCTTTGTTTTAAAAAAAATCTTTCTTAGGAAGAGAAAAATAGATGATGTAGATGGAGGAGTCTCCAAGAAACAAAAGAAAGAGGATTAAAAACTGGAGCTGAAAATGAAGGTATGAGTTGTTTCTGATATCATATGGCTTGGATTATTGTGAATGATTTTTTACCTAGTAACAAATGAATTTGCATCAATATAATGTAGATATTTTGATGCACGCTTTTCCATTTTAGCTTGGATAATCTTCCATCATTTAGCGTTTATCTTAAAAATGATTATATGGTATTAATGTTTTGTTTTTTATAAATTTTATTATTTGCATTGTGTTCTTTTTCTGTTTTTCAGATCTAAGAATTTTATTACATTAGTTTTGCTGTCTGTAGAAAAGAGACCATGATGTTTTCTCCCAACATTAAATTGATTGCTCTTAGATTTTTCTGTAAATTAGAAAGTATATCAGTCTGAAAATGCTTTTGTCTGGTTCTTGATGTATACTAGGAGCAAAGCCAGCTGATCTGGGGAATTAAGGACAAGCTGAAGAAATTCTGCTCCATCAATGACATGAAGGAACTGCTTATTGCCAACAACCAGGAAGTTCCCTCTGGGGAGTCAAATGTAAGAAAAACTGTACTGATGTGCTGATTTTACCTCAAGCTCACTATCTTGACTAGCAATTTCAATAGCAGAATCAAAAGTCAGATACCAAGGAGAATCTTTGACCATTTTTCACTATTTTACTTTATGACTCTGTGTATCATGAAAAACTATGTGTGGCTATTTTAATTAACAGATCATAGACCGCCTTTCAGATTGCATGGCGTTTGGGTCTTTGAAGTCTTGTGAGACTTGCAAAGGGCAGCTTGTATTTAAGAGCGATGCATACTACTGTACTGGAGACATCTCTGCATGGACCAAATGTGTATTCAAGACTCAGACGCCCGATCGCAAAGACTGGGTCACTCCTAAGGTAAGTGCTGTAGATCTGTGGATATGCATGCAGGGGAATTTCAGCACCTACCATGTCCTCTAAATGTTATTCTCCCTCAGGAGGTTCAATGAGATTCCATTCTTAAAGAAGTTTAAGTTTCAACGGCAGGACCGTGTGTTTTCCCAAAGATGCCCCACCTGCCAGCCCCCACCCCTTCGTCTGCTGCTGCTACTGTGACCTCAGCCGCCCCCCGAGCGTGTCTATTGCCACCAGTAATAACCTCGCTGAGGTGTGCCTGCAGGTCAGTGACTCTGACAGAAACCTTGAGAAATACTCAGGTTTATTTAGTGGTCAGTCATTTTAAGTCTTTGAACAACGGATAACGACACAAATAATGTCAAAACAATATATCGGTCGGCTCTAGCTTTAAAGACATCTTTCCACAGTTGAATCACTAATTGAGCAATTACATCAGGCATGATTTGTTTATTTTATGTATATTTCTTGTGTGTGTATGTATATATATATATATATATATATATAATATATATATATATATATACCTATAATTTAACTTTACTTTTATATACATTTTCATTTTTGTTTGTTAGGAAATCTATTTTTGTTATTATACTTTGATTCAGTTTTAGTAGGTTTAGTTTAATTTTAATGATTTTATTATTTTCTCAGATTGCTAAAGCAGCATTTCTACTTTTGTTTGACGTTTCTAGTATATACTATTCATATTGTATTTAAGCTATATTCTAATTAACAAGATTAGAAAATAGTTAAATATTTTAATAATTTTAGCTTTAGTAAAACAGCAAAAACAATAATAGCACATTTTATTTTATTTACTTGTATAATGTAAGTTGTAAACACTGGGGAGGCTACCATGGCTTTTTATTCATTGTAGTAAATTACTTGCACTGTTAGAGACAAAACGTTCGTCGGCAGAGAGAAATTTTTATTTGCGTCTTGATGTTTACATTCTGAATTTTTTCATGTTATGTCCCAAAATTCATATTAAAATTGCTGATACTCTATTTTTTTTGTATTATTCTCTTAAAAACTGATAGTATGGAAAGACAAGTTAAGCAGGCTTACTGTTATGTTAAAGCCTCTTTCAATTTTTACGAGTGTAAAGATTGTTTTTCCTCAATGTGTCATCTAGATAAGCCTCTGACAGGACTGAAGCTGCTTTCTGTGGGAAAGCTTAGCAAGAACAAAGATGAGCTGAGCTGAAAAATGCAGTGGAAGAACTGGGTGGAAAAAATCACAGGCTCTGCCAACAAAGCTGCTCTCTGCCTCAGCAGCAAGAGTGAGTGATTTTTGATGATCTCTAACTCTTTTTCCAAACCCCAAATTGTGAGCTGCCTTGCTGTCAAAGTAGACAGACTGCTGCCTGACAAAAATAAGTTATGCTCAGTATGATACAAACCGAGGTGTGCGTGGTTAACTAGGTGTCTTGTTTGTACTTGCCGACTAGTAAATTTGTCCCCTCTGGCTTGGCGCCAGCTTGTTTATTTGTTGGCGTGTCGCTTCGAACTCATTAATAACTTGCTCTGTTTCCTTTTGTGTCTCAGAGAGATTGAAAAAATGAGTAAGAAGATGGAGGATGTGAGGTGAGGGACGCAGGTGTGCGTTACAGGTGGGTGGCAGAGGACTTCCTCTCTGACATCAAGGAAGTCTGGAAAGGCCCTCCAGGAGCTCATCTCCCTGCATGCCATCTCACCCTGGGGGTGCTGAAGTTAACGAGTCGAGTCCCAGGCTGCAGCCCCGGCCTCCAAATCCACTGGCGCTCAATTCCTCAAAGAGTACCGGCAGAGTCAAAGAGGAGAAGGTTAGAAAGAGGCATTTTTTAATTTTCCAGCAAATCTTCTTATAAAGAAAGATTAAAAAATGTAACTCCTGTATGCACATGCACCAGATGGAATTTTAGTTATTTAGGTTTTTACTGACAATGAAACAAAATCTGGAAGTGTCTTTGAGCAGGATTTGTTTGGGGTGAACCATGTTAGGCTGTGATTTGATTACAATTATATTGACATATTTATATAAGTTTTATTTAAAAAATAAAGTATATAATTAAAATCTAATTATATACATTTTATTTATTGTTTGTTATATAAATATTTAATCAACATAAAATATCATATTGTGTGCGTGTGTATACATATATCCAGTGTTTTAAAGAAATAATGTTTTTTTTTATTCAAAGTTGTTGTAGTTTTGTTCCAGGATTGTTAGAAGCATTTTCAGATTCCATTTCTATTTACATTCTCAAAGCACTGACATGATTTTATTTGGAAATCTTAAAAGGACAGTGTTATACACTCTTGCTGAATAATAATGCTGTTTTCTTACTCCGGCAGGTGGGAAGCAAATCAAAGAAAATGAAAAAGGGGACAGTAAAAGGAGGGGCGCAGTTGATCCAGGACTCAGGTGAGACTGAGTCTTGTTTTCCGTAGCACTTTGAGATAAGAGTTAATCTTATATCTGGATATGTTTGATATATATATTGTTTGTGCAATGCCTTAATCATGATTTGATTGCTCAGGTCTGGGAAAGCTGTGCTCATGTACTGGATCAGAATGGGAAGATTTACAGCGCTACACTGGGTCTTGTGGACATTGTCAGAGGGACGAACTCATACTACAAACTACAGCTGCTGGAGGATGATGTTTAAGAAACAGTGAGTCTAACCCATTTTTTGTGATATAATTTTTACTTGTCCATCATTAGACAGCTTATTTAATTGCACAACATAAGTAATCCATAGTCATTTCATACTGTATATTACAGGTTTCTTACTTTACAAGCAGCATTTAACCAGTACCTGCTTCAAAATGTTTCTCATGAGGTGTTTCTCTTATGGAAGTGTGAATACAGGGTACAAATGACTGCAAACTTAAGTACAATTGTTTATATGGAGAAATTAATACCATTATAATTATTTGACCAGACTGGTCTCTTGTCTTGAGCATGCTTGTGTTGCTTTTTCAGATACTGGGTGTTTAGGTCATGGGGGTCGAGTCGGCACCACCATTGGGGGGAACAAACTGGACAAGTTTTATGATAAGAACTCTGCTATGGACAATTTCTGCAGTGTGTATGAGGAAAAAAAAAAAACTGGGGAATGCACTGGGGCCTCCAGCAACTTCACAAAAATACCCAAATAAGTTTTATCCTCTAGAGATTGACTACGGACAGGTAGGAACTGGCATAAACATCTAGCCAATAGCACTATGGGATATATAAGAGTGTGATTTTTTAAAAAGCAAGCATTGCTTAGAAATTGTGCATACGTCCGTTAACATGAATTAGAGGCTGTCAGAAAGGCCCTTACTGTCAAAGACAGTAAACAGTCTCACTTGGAAGTGTGCCGAGGCTCATGTATGGGGCCATACATGAGCCTCGGCACACTTCCAAAGTGAGATTGTACCTTGATAGAGATCCTACAATGTAAACATGGTGTGTTATAGTATTGAACAAGGTATTTATAATCTAAAATAAAAAATGGTTATGGAGCTTTTGCATATATTTTCCCAGGACGAGGAGGCTGTGAAGAAGTTAACTGCAAGCGCAGGCGCAAAGTCCCAAGCTGGACAAAACCCATCCAAGACCTTATGCGAATGATCTTTGATGTGGAGAGCATGAAGAAAGCCATGGTTGAATTTGAGGTGTGTTAAGTTTCTCCCCTTTTTTTTTTTTTTTTTTTTAAAGAAAATAGTGAAAATAGCACTAAAACTGTTAATATTTATTGTGGTCGTGTATGTGATGATAACTTGTGTAATTTCTCCTACAGATTGACTTGCAGAAGATGCCTTTAGGAAAACTGAGTAAGAGACAGATCCAGAGTGCTTATTCCCTTCTGAGTGAGGTCCAACAGGTTGGTTCTAAAAGCTGGATCTCAACCTCATATGTCTCATATATCTCATAGGTATTAAAAGGCCCTGGCTCTTTCCATTTCGGTCTAACTTCATTTTTGCTTTCATTAAATTTCTGTAGGCTGTAGCAGATAGCGCTGCAGAAGCAACAGATCTTAGATCTGTCCAATCGCTTCTACACACTGATACCTCACGACTTCAGGCATGAAGAAACCACCACTGATGTTGAATAACATGGATACATACAGGTACGACTTTGGGCAACCATAAAGATGTTGTCGGCAACAGTGTGGTGGTTTGTACTCAGTTCTGTTGCATATCCATTATAGCAAAAGGTGCAGATGCTGGACACAACCTGTTGGACATTGAGGTGGCCTACAGCCTGCTACGGGGAGGAGTGGAGGACAATGAGAAGGACCCCATTGACATTAACTATGAGAAACTCAAAACCAAAATTGAGGTAAAATGTGTTTCACAAGAATAGCTATTCTTCACTGTTACCATGATGTGGTCATGTTGTAGTGATTGATACTGATTTTGTGTTTCTAGGTGGTCGAACAAGTCATCAAGTGAGGCTCAGCTTATCCAACAATATGTGAAGAACACACACGCTGCTACTACACAACACCTATACACTGGATGTCGAGGAGGTGAGGTTAACTCTATAAAGTCTGTTGTATGTGAACTTTTATGTTTTTTTTTTATAAACTTAGAAAAATTCTAATTTTCAGTCTTTTACAGAGTTCACTAGTGCATTAAGTATTGCTACATAAATCAATTGAATACATGGCTGTATAAATATAGCTGTAAAATAGCAAGCTTTTATCTCTGACTGATTTTTGTATTGTTAGATCTTTAAGATCGACAGGGAGGGTGAGTCCCAGCGTTTTTCGTCCTTTCAAAGAATTACACAACCGGCAGCTGTTGTGGCATGGCTCCCCGCACCACCAACTATGCAGGTATCCTGTCTCAGGGTCTGCGTATCGCTCCTCCTGAAGCTCCAGTGGTAAGTTTCTGCATCCTCCATTGCCAATGGCTGCATCTCTCTGAAAAAAAATTAGTATGCAAAAAAAAAACACTGTATTAGAATAGTTTCTTTCTTAAAGGGGTCATGAAATGGAGAATCAGAATGTTCTTGATTGCACATGTAAGAGGTTTCAGAACTCAAAACTCAAATTTAAAATTATGAATATCTTTTAAACTCCCCAGCCTAAAATATGAATTATTCTTTTCTATCCTTCTGAAACAGCTGTTTATTTTTAATGGCATGCCTAAGCGACTGAAAAATGAACAGAAAAATGTTTGTGAATTATTCTTAAACATGCCGCTGGTTTTTGCAAAACATGTTTTATTTAAAGATGCAGCAGTGCCAAACATTTAGACTGTTAGAATATTTAGAATGTTGCAATACTAGTGTGCTCTAATCATATGAATTCTCTTTGTGTTTTTTTTTAATACAGACAGGCTACATGTTTGGCAAAGGTGTTTACTTTGCTGACATGGTGTCGAAGAGTGGAAACTACTGCCACACATCCCAGGCTGATCCTGTTGGCCTACTTCTGTTAGGAGAGGTTGCCCTTGGAAACATGTAAGAGATCCTCTTTTTGTCCTAGTTGTACGATGACTACATTTGAACAAGTTAATATGCTAGAGTACAAACGTTTGGGGTCAGTAAGATTTTTCTTATGCTCACCAATGCTGCATTTATTTAATCAAAATACCATAAAAACAGTAATATTGTAAAAAATATTACAATTGAAAAGAACTGTTTAACATTGTAAAATGTAATTTGTTCCTGTGATGCCAAAGCAGAATTTTCTGTATTTCCAGAATTTCCTACAGAAATCATTCTAATATGCTAATTTGGTGCTCAAAAACATTTCTCATTATGATGTTAAAACCGTTCTGCTGCATAATATTTTGGTGGAAACCAAAAAGAATGTTTATTTTAAAAGCTACACGTTACGAAATAAGTCTAATATGTTTACATTATAAATGTCTTTACTGTTACTTTTGATCTATTTAATGCCATCTTGCTCAATTAAAGTATTATGAAATGGACTGACCCCAAAACCTTTGAACAGTATTGTATGTCAACAATTGGAAATTAGGAAGGCAAAGTATGTTGTGCCCTTCTATGATTTATTGTTGTCTGCTCTAAAGATCTGATTGTGATTTGTCTTCTACTCTAAAGGCATGAATTGAAGAAGGCCTCACACATTACGAAGTTACCAAAGGGTAAACACAGTGTCAAAGGTAAGATGGCTCTACATTCAAGTCAAGTCATCTTTATTTATATAGCGCTTTATACAATATAGATTGTCAAAGGAGCTCTACAGTGTCAAACAGGAAAAACTTGTGCTGAAAATGAAAGAGAACAATGAAAAACAGTCAGTTTTTTCAGTTCATTGATTCAGTGATGTCATCATTCAGCCCAGCTCTGTTCAGTTCTCTTCACATAGCCAGAAAGATATTTTTTTTTTAGTTAAGCTGCTGTTTAAAATGTCCTAAACTCAAGAAGTCCAGAACGGTGTTCTTTTTCTAACTTCGCTCTGTGGTTCACTGTGGGAATCGCTTTGGGCGTGACCAACTGCAGAAGCTCCAATGACACCACGTCTGTCTTTGACACGTCTGTCCCTGCCCAAGTCATTTGCGCTTTCTTCCCATGGGAGACTGCAGCAAGCTCTTTCAGCACATCCTGACTTTGCTGATCTTCGCTTAACTGTTCAACAGGCGAGCCGTCATTGGTATCCGTCACCAAATGCATGGGTCAGTGAACTGGATTGTGTTGTGACGTCATTAACAGTTTGAATAGTGTCCGCATCATGGTGAGCTATTCTATGGCCAATTGCGTATTAAATTACTGCGGTAGGCGACGTCAAGTCAACTAGGCTTTACGCAACACGTTAAGGCGAGGCTTTCAGAAGGTTTAATTACCTTGGACCAACAGGCTTACGTGTTGTGACGGGCCGCCAAAGGGAATGAGTCGAAGATCAGGGAGGTTGCATCCCACCTATGTCCATCCTCATGTTAAAGGGATACTCCATCCCAAAATTAAAATTTTGTCATTAATCACTTACCCCCATGTCGTTCCAAACCCGTAAAAGCTCCGTTTGTCCTCAGAACACAATTTAAGATATTTTGGATGAAAACCGGGAGGCTCGAGACTCTTCCATAGACTGCCAAATAAATAACAGTGTCAAGGTCCATAAAAGGTATGAAAGTTGTCGTCAGAATACTCCATCTGCCATCAGACATGCAATCTGGGTTATATGAAGCGACGGGGGGACACTTTCTGTAAGCGAAGAAAACAAAAATAACGACTTTATTCAATAAACTTTCTGTTCAGACGGTCTCCTCTGTGTCTCTCCATATCACCGTATGCTCTTCTGTGTCATCCGCGCCACAAGGATGCGCTGTTTCTGCGTATATTTAGCTTTGATTTTAAATAAAACAGCACATCCTTGTGGCACGGATGATACAGAAGAGCATATACAGCATACAGTGATAATGAGAGACAGAGGAGACTGTTGACATAGGAGTTATTGAATAAAGTCGTTATTTTTGTTTTCTTTGCTTACAAAAAGTGTTCCCGTCGCTTCATATAACCCAGATTCCACGTCTGATGGCAGATGGAGTATTCTTTAGATTAGATTCAACTTTATTGTCATTGCACATGTAAGGTACAAGGCAACAAAATGCAGTGATGACGACTTCTTTCATACCTTTTATGGACCTTGACACTGTTATTTATTTGGCAGTCTATGGGACAGTCACAAGCCTCCAGGTTTTCATCCAAAATATCTAAATTGTGTTCCAAAGACAAATGGAGCTTTTACGGGTTTGGACTGACAGGGGGGGTAAGTGATAATGACAAAATTTTCATTTTGGGGTGGAGGACTCCCTTTAAGCTACCATACTCGGGCAGGGCACCCTCACCCCATGCTGGCATCGTGTCTATGGGCCCGAGCACGCTCAGACATCGCTGGCGGATCCACAGACATGCGCATCACTGTGCGTCATTGCCGGTGGAAATCCTGGGAAAGGAGGTGAGAGTGCCCACGGCCAAGGATGTATTTCGTGTAGAATAGATCTTATGTATTACGTTTAATCACCCATCATTTTCTGATAGAAACCGTTTTTAACTTGTCCTTCTGTTTGAAGGTTGGGGACAGAACTTCTCCAGACCCAAAGCTGCTGATTTTCCCCTCTGAATGGAGTGGATGTTCCTACGGGGCAAATGCCATCAAACACAAATATTGAAGACTCAACTCTGCTCTACAAACGAGTATCCTTTTGTTTTTCTGCATCATTTCATTTTCCGTCTCGCTTTGTTTATCTCTTGTTTTTAAGGTAAATGTCCCTCTCAAAATATATTTAGACAATCCCCAGGTCACCTAATCTTTCTTTCCCAGCTTCCCTTGACCTGAACTTCCGTTCCAGGTACATCGTGTATGACTAGTTGCCTCAAGGTTAACCGAAAGTAAACCTGCTGACGATTCGCTTCCAACTACCAGACCGCTCTGTGGTGAGACAGCTGATGAGATCTGTCCAGGTTGACAGACGTTTGGACGCCACTGAATCCACGCTAACAGCTTTAGCACCAAGACCAAGCGCAGATGGGTCTGTTTAAAAGCGAGCGAATCAGGTCTCCAGGCTTGCGACAGCACCTTTCCTGTTGCTGTTGTCTGTTAGTTTGGAGTAAGCTAAGTAGCTATATGGAAATTGTATCACTGCAATTTGTTGCAAATATTGCAGGCTTTGGTACATATTCGCACAAAATGATTGGACTTTATCTTTTGAGCATCTTTCTTATACTACCACATGATGTGTCCAGTGGTTTCAGATTTTTCTTTTAATAGTTTTGCTAAACCTTCAACCAGGTAACTGTAAGACCTCGAGTGTACACATTTTTGTTTGTCTTCTCAAAGTAAATAGAAAAATGTTTGTAAGCTAGGAAAATAGCCTGCCATATGTGTATAAAACCTTTTACTAGAATTTGCCAGTGTATGGACAAATTTTTTTTGTATGTTAAAATCTGTGCCATCCCTTACTTTGCTTTTCTGTGTTACTTTGGGCCACTAACAAATGGGTAATAAAAAGTTCAAAAGCAATGCTTGCGGCTGTACTTACGAGCACCTGGAATCTTTGTTTGTTGTTTTTGTTTTTGGTGAATGTTTGCTCCACAGCGGTTTTGTGGGACAAGAAGCGTTTGACTAAATGTCTTTGCATCATACATTAGGGAAACAGTTTTTTAAAAACAAGCTCATTTATTTTCTGGTCAACCTGCTTCTGTTCAGTTTACAACCAACATTTTGTGTATGAACTAATCCAAAGAAATCTGCTGAAAAAAAAAAAAAAACAATAGACCCCATCCACAAAAGTTGTTAATGGTAAAATGGAACACTTGTACTGGTTTTACTGGAAACTGTAATGGGGGACCGTTGGGTCCTCTAACAAGGTACTTGGTCACTCCTCTTTTGGTGGCTTGTTAAAAAACAATATAATAATACACGGAAGGAAAACCATGTTTTAATGGTTAAAAGTTACTGTTTCAAATGTTTTGTATTTGTAGTGGAAACCATTAGAATTTTCGGTGAATGTTCTTATTGTTTTTTCAGACACCGGTAAGAATATAAGATTGTTCACTGCCATTGCCTATTTGAAATAACTTGTAACAAGGACTAATATATTTGCTGTACAATTTGTGATGAAAATTGCCGCATGTACGCAGTATGAAAAGCAGTAGTTTCTGACCAACATATTTTGGAAAAATGTATTATGGGTTGTACCACCATTAAAAAATAAGTATAAAAACGGAAGGCGATGGCATGTTGGTGGAGGATTTGCATTAAATCTCTTAGAGTACAGTAATCTACTGTTTGAAAGTCCCCCAGTTAAAACTGTTTAAACCTGGAGGAACATACACTACATTTTATTAAGAGTAGTTCTAGACTACCAAAAAAGCCACCTTGGTACTGGTTTTACTATGTTGAATGTGCATTGTGAGTCTCCCCTCTGACAACTAACCACCATGCATTCATAGTTTACTGTGGTTTATGGATTTTGGCCACAAACTATGGCAGTGGTTCGCACCACATTGTGACTTGAAACCAAGTTTCAGCATGTTTGCGTTATGCAATGAAATAATATTTTGTTATAAAAGCTTGCAAACTAAAATACTCAGTTTACAACGTAATTGTAAGTTTTTAATTTAGATTTTTTGATTTTTTTTTGTCATTTAAGTCCTCTGATGGGTGTCCCTGTGGGCCCCAGTCGCCCCCTGTTGAGGAAGAAAGAACCAGAGATGTGTCGTCAGGAAAAAACCTTTCAGACTGGTTTTAAAAAGGATAGATATAAAAATAAGGACAGTGGCTAAACATAAAACACACACATGATCAGTCCTAAGTTAGTTTAAGCATTCTTGTAGTGGCATGCAATGTTACATGAAATCTAAAATATTTTGGTTAGTTAGAGCGCCAGGGGACGTGTGGAGTGTTTTGAACTGCCCTCTCCGTCCCCCCATTGCATAGCTGGCGACCAACGGCCTTTTGAAACACCCCGGCGCGGCTAATTCAAGGGAGGGCGGAGCTCGTAGCAGCTGGTAGACGAGAGTGAGTAATAAAACTAACTCCTCAACATAGAGCTTCAAAACCCATCTCTTGTCGAGCATGTGTACACGTTTTAAGGCAACTTATAGCAAACGCATGTTATTTTGACCTCCATTTCAAGTGTTTTTCATTGAGAGGGCGTTTTTAAATAGAGACGCAAAAGTTATTAGCGATTGGGGCTAACGAGGTACAGTTAGCTTTCAGAAGCTACTACTATAATAAATATCATACCTGAGGAGGTTTTGGCACCTCCAGTCTTCTTTATAACAGCTTTAGTTACGGGACCAAACCGCAGCTTGCGGTTAATAGGCGTAGTGTGGTGGTTATAATACGGACAGAGTTTAACTTCACAGACATTATAGGGTAGAAAACTCGATGACAGGCTGAGGGTTTTGTTGTTTTGTCATGTCAGTCTGTTTGTGCACTAAAACACTATCCGTATAATATACACAACACTTTCCATAGTTAAACGCACCTGCATAGTGCTAAAAATATCTCTCTATATGATGCAAAACTGGTGGTCTAGATTGTATTGGTTCATCACAGTAGTAAATCTCAGTTATTTTTTTTCCCTGGTCATATGTAGATTATGCTTGTTTTATGTGCATTAGGATCGCGGAGGATGTAAATCCTAGGCTATGCTGTTCGGTGGTCGCATGCTGTTACTGTATAATTATTACTGGTCACTTCTGCAAACATGACCAAAATCCATTCGTTTGCATATTGAACTAGCAGAAACAGTTATAAAAACACAAATTGTAAATATACTCCAGTTACTATAAGCAGCCTTATGCTTACAACAGAGATTATGTGTGGTTTATGAGTGGAATCCGTCTTTAGTTAAAAAAAATTACCTTATAAAATATAAATATAATGTTAAAGTTGTAATAGTTAACTGCCAAAAGCATAACGGACCCCCATAGCACTTTGTATTATTGGAATTATGAGTGTTATTATTTTTAGCATCTTTAGTATCTGGTGGAGAGTAAGCAGGATATGAACTTTAATTATCACCCTTTGGGCTTTGCCCAGGGGTTGTTGCATAAAATTTAAGATTTGATTTTTTAGATGTTTAATCGTATCTTTCTTTTGAAACTGTTGTGTTTAGATGTTTAACAAAAGTTGTGCATTGTTCATCCGTTGTTTCTTTGTGTCTTCCCATGCTCTTCAGATAAAGACCTTGTACGTTGTAAGAGGTAGGTCAGTTCTAATGTTGGTGACCCCCGAAGCTATTGCGCGCAAAATTGTCCACAAAAATACTGCGTCTCTGTCCTCACAGGGCCACAGCTTGGTCATTGTTGGGAAATGGCTGTTGCTTTTTTTCCTACCGAATGGAAGTTTGTCCTAATACTCTAAATGACGAAGAACAATTTACCAAAATCTCAGAGGCACGCAGGGGACGGAGCAGAAGCAGAGTTACGTTTCTGTGGAAACCGTTAAGATGTCATTAATGCTTCATTTGTTGGTTGTACTGAGTTTGCTGCAATTCCAGGTTTGCCAAAGACCAATTCAGTCAAGAGGTAGCGGCATATAAATTTTTTGATGGGAATGTAAAGAACGTTCAGCAGATTATACTGCTTGTTTTTTACAACAGCAATTGTTCAGCTGTTTAAATGTGTTTCAAAAACAGTTTTGAGACTTTAATAGACCTTTGTACAGTGGTGTGGAGAGACTGTCAAGTCAATTACGCACAGCCTTGTTTTCATATGCTTTAAGTGAAAGTGACGTGACATACAGCCAACGTATGTGCAGACACCTACTCAGAATTGGCTATGCTCTGCATTTAACCCATTATCACAAAGTGCACACGACCACCAGCAGGAACAGGACACATACCTTGAACACACACCTGGAAGCAGTGGGGTTCCATTTATGCTGCGGCACCCGGGGAGCAGTTGGGGGTTTGGTGGCCTTGCTCAAGGACCACCCCAGTCGTGGTATTATGCCGGCCCCGAGACTCGCAACCCACAAAACCTTAGGGTTAGGAGTCACAAACTCTGTCCTAACCCACTGAGGCCACGATGCCGCTTCCCCACTTTTAATTCAATTAGGGGTGCCTGTGTTCGGACCAAAGGTCAATGGTAGCCACCTTTGCCTTTTAATGTTTACTGGTCATAAATATCTCCAGTCTGCATTGTCACTTCAGCCAACAAGGAGTCAAAGAGAAGTCGACTGTCATGTGAGGATGAGAGCGGCCACTCGCCTCCAGATCTCCCCAGGAGAAGCCAGAGGGTGTCAACACTGTGCCTCAGGTGAGAGCAAATGTCCAGGATGTGCTTTTAAGGATACATTAACCCTATTGACATAAAGATCAGTTGATTTTAGCATTTTTACATGACCAGCTCAATAATAAGTTTGAATGTTTTCCTTTTCAGAAACTTACAAATGTCACAACACCAGACAAAAGGGGCTTCACAGAAAAATTGGACTGAGACCTAAGGAACTTGCTCTAAAAACTTCCCATAAAGCGCCAACACAAATGGTCAGCATCTACGAATCAACCGCGTCGTTCTATTCAAATATTGAAAGGTATGTTCTGCAGACCTTCTATTTCCAGTTCATTTATTGTGTGGGCAGTTTTTGTGCTGTTATATTCACATTTCTTATTTTAATCATTTTTGAGTATTGGAAAGCAATAGTGTCTGCCATCCATAAATTATGATATATGTATTTCCGTTATTAAATAGATGTTAATATTAATAGACCCAGTAAATAACTTGTATTGTGAAGTGTATCAGCATTATATGGACATGCTAGAACACTAATATCTATGTTTTTGCCTTTCCAATTGTCATCTTTTTCATGTTTTTTAGTATCCTTTATTTGAAGGAGGACAATGACAATTTTGCCTATATGTCTGAAGGAGTCTTTTCCCAATCTAAAGACCAGAAAGTTGACCAGAGTTGAAGGGGGAACAATCATCAGAAGACTTTATGGGCAACCCGCGAAGGTTAAGTCGAGAACCTGGCTGCACAGCTTTCAACCCCTTATACAGTAATAAATGCACAGTGCTGATATCTTTGAGATTCAAGATTCTTGCACTTATGTGTCTCATTGTTTTTCAGATGTTCCTCAGCATTCTTTGCTGAAAAGAGCGAATGGCTCTTTGTGAAAACAGAAGAGGCAGAAGCATGGAATGATGGTCTCCTGCAGCAGAGGAAAATCACAGATATGTCTCTATGCAAAGACCTGACCAGATGAGATTTCCTTTGCCCTTGGTCATTGGCACTAAAGTTACAGGTGGTGAGGAGCCGTTTGATATGACACAATCAGCAGAGTGTGGTACGGAAGCATCTTTAAAATAGAGTTTAGGGGGCTGGGCGATTTTTCGATTTTATCAATTAATTCGAATTTTGATGTTTTTCCATGAATTTTTTTTTTTGAAATTGAGAAATCACAATTTTTGAATAGAACTATTACCAAATGTTAGGAAATAGACACTTTGACAATATGCCAATGATAAACAGTAAAGGCAAAAAAGAAACAATCCAACTGCATGTCGGCGCACATGATCAAAACACCGCTCACATGTGAAGTGCTCCTGACCGCTGAAGGACCATAAATATATCGCTAGGCGCCATTCATGCAGAATGCGCTTGTGTGTTTATAAAGATGCGACGCAGCAGTGGAATAGGAAAAAAGCCAAGAAGAAAGATGGGAGTGAACTTCTTTAACTTGAGCGCAGTTGTTTTTAGAATGGCATTTCATGCATGAGGACGCTACAAGAGATGAGGGCAACAGTCAAAAACATCCATGTTTACATAGAAAAAAAAAACACTGGAAAAGCAGCCGAAGTGATCGAATTAAAAAAAAAAAAAACTGTAACTACTACTGTATGCCTGATATTTTCAGTGTTTGCAGGATCATGGTGACCAGGCTGTGAAAACTGCAGTTGTTTTTATAGAATATTTATAGTTAATAATAGTCTACTGGTGTTATACCTTCAGCCATTTTGAATTTGAATTACCTTGAATTTTGAGATTTTTTTAAAAGCATTTTCCTCATTATTTCTGAACATGTATAAGATACGTTTGTACAAGATGTAGTTGTAGTTCATTCATCTTCTCTGCAAAGATATTTAACAAGTGAACTGTTTAACATTTAAATCAATGTTGTGCAGCACTTGGAATATTTTTTTTTTTTACTAGAGGGTTAATAAAGAAAAAGTTACTTTAATCATGTGTAGTTACGTTATTTTGTTTAAGTTGACTAGTTTAAAAATTGTAAAAAAATCGAGAATCGTTAAAACGTTCTGAAAAAAAAATCAAGATTTAATCTTTTGCCAAATCGCCCAGCTCTAGACTTTTTGTGTCTTCTTCAGATTGTAAGTTTAGTAAAAAATTAACTTGATCCAGAGGTATTGTAGTTTTTTTTTTTTTTGCTTATATAATCATATTTTGCTCATCGTGCTGAAATCAATGGTATGCCTTTTTGCCAAATAAAATATATATATGTATTTTTTTTCTTTTAAACTGTAGCTCGTCTTAGGGGTGTCCATGATGGCCTGTTTACTGGTCAGATTGATGCAGTAGATACCAGTGCAGCACAAGCCGTATCGTGTGGACCTTTGACAGAAGTGGGCTCGGCACACACACTGTTCCTGACTACGAAGTGCTTGTAAGAAAATTACTGTCTTATAATTTGAGTCGTTCTTTAAAACAGTAAAGTGTCATTTGATTTGAATGGCTAACACTCCCCACTGCTTTCTCTCCAGAGTAATGAAACCTCATGAGACGATGCCCATAATCTGCTTTCGCTCAGAAACAGAGGCCACCTCGTTTTCCAGAACTTTCTGACCCCATCCCCGCGGGGTCCTATCCCGGCTCAAAACCCAGTCCATCTTAATGGTTTAAAATCAGACTGTCAAATGTGTTTTTTTTAAATGGGGTTGTTAACTGGTGTTTTCATTTTCCTGAAATGTTTCTGAGGTCTGCTCTTCTAGGTGTTGCAGGCAACATAGACAAAAACAAGGCTAATACAAATAATAAAAACTGCAACTACGTGTGGTTTTGTTCCAGCCACAAAGTGTTTCCTTTGGTGAATAATTGGGTGCCAAAAGTATGCAACCATTTCAGAAGCCATTTAGAAATCAAACACTTAATTTTTAAGGACAGGTTTTGAAAGACCAATTTTGGTTCTGTGTGTCACACTTCATGAAAAAATTGGGTCCTGAAGCAAAACCAGTTGAGAACCACTGACATGAATAATCATGTTAAAAATTAAATTCCACCAAAATGTTTTGGAAAAATTGTCTTAGCCTCTGTTTGCTCTGTTCCCAGGATAATGACCCCTCTGTTCAGTCAATCCCCCTGGAGAAATAAACTGACAGGAACTGATGGAGAGACACTGGGTGGCTTTCCTGTCAAGTTTCTTGTGCAAGTGGTAAGATAATTGTCACTACTGATGTTCTCTATTTATTTGAATATCCACAGAATTTCAATATTTTGTTTTTATTCTCCTGCTAGACACGCCTGTCCAAAATCCTCATGATTAAAAAAGAACACATAAAGCATTTGAAGGAGATGAACACAGAAGCTGAGAAGCTGGTAAGTGAACTGACAGCTGATATGGTGTTGTTTTTGTACACGTTAACTTAGTAGCTTACACCATGTAACTTCTTCCATTATTCCTCTGCAGAGAAGTCCTATTCACATGCCGATCGGATTGGACTTGCAGAAGAGATTATGCCACAACAGTTACTGGACCTGGAACAGCTTAATAAAGCACCTCAACAAAGTCCTTCATGAAGTAAAGCAGTTTTGCTACTGAGGTACGTATGTTTCTTTTACTCACCCCACCACATGACCCAAACTTGCCTTCCAGACCTTTAGTTATGGTTTTCTGCACAAGAGTCTGCATTTAAGAAAAAAAACATGGCATTAAGTTCACTTTCACCCATTTTTCTTTTCACTTTCCATGATCTTCTCTGTTTTAGCTGGCTCCAGATCAGGGCATGCAGCCTGCAGATCAGCCCAGTGAGTTGCGACGGCGCTGTGAAGAAGAGTCACAGGAAGTTGTGAGTCAGAGTAATGCATTGCCTGATGGAGAGCAACGTGTCCAGAGCTCCAGCCTCACCCAACTCGTCTCTCGTCTTACGGCACTCCTTCTGCAGATCAGGGTACCAGTTGTTTAAATGAGAACAGTTTTACATTATCTGAAGGAAGCATGCCTTATCACTATGGCCGTTTTTTTTCACCACAGAATTAAAAATTCAAAAACGTAATTGTGACTTTTTATGCATCTTTTTTCCCCCCTGCATTTACATCTCACATTTTTTTTTACCTTTTTTTTATTATTATTATTTCTGACTTTTCATCTCACAATTTTTCCTTCACTTCTCACAATTTTTCTTTTTTTCTCTGAATTCTGAGTTTATATCTCCTAATTCTGACTTTTCTTTTGCCACAAAAATAGAAAAGGTCATTGTGACGTTTCATCTCACAATTCTGACTGTTCTTGTAATTCTGAGACAAATGTCTAAATTGTGAAATACGTTGCCATTACCTTTTCTTTTTTCTTTTTTTATCCTTTTTTTTTTAAAGCATGTACATACAGACCAGGACCTTGTGAGCCAAGACTACCATGATTAAGCATGTTGAATACTAATCAATTAAAGGCTCAGTTGCTCAACTAAGTTTTTTCATTCAGCTCTGTCAAGCTCTTTTAAGTGCCACAATGTCACATGAAAATTTACTTCACACTGAATCCTAATCATATTTCTTTCCTTATTTAATGCAGTGTTTGGCCGAAGGGGGGAGACTTGAATTCATTTGAATTTAAATCACTCACAGACTCTCTGAATGACATAAAGAGTTCAATAGATGACTCCAACCTGAGGTAATACAAATTTCTGTTGTTTTTGCTCCATTTATCTTACATTGTCTGTTTTTATTTTTGCCGTTTTGAAAGTCCTAGTCACACAGTGCTGATACCATCTTTAAAAAAACTCAAAGAAATGAATCACCTACAATGATCTGTCTTCTGCAGTTGTTTTCAGGATAATGTGGAGATCCATGTAGCACACATACAGAGTGGGCGAGCCAGCTGGGTAACCTTCCATGCTTTCTTCTGCCAACAACACCAACAGAACGTGACTGAAATGAACTTTGCACCACCTCCCATTCTCAAATACGGACAGCGACACACCTCTTCAGCATCATCACTTTGTTCTTTTGTGTTCATTCTGTTTGACGTTATGAAAGGTCTGCACAAGTAGTGTTAAAATTCTCTGCCCGACACCACCAAAGTGTCTGAAGATGTTTCAACTAGCTAGCAAAAAAAAAAAAGTGTGTGAAGCTGTTTTGTAGATGTAACTGTGTTTGATGTCATAACAGATGTTGCTCACACTCAATTTTGATATTTAAAGTTTCCCCTGATTTTTATTGTTGGGGGTTTCCAACTAGGGTGTATTTCGAATGACACTCCTGATTGGTGCAGTTTGTTTGACTGAAACTATTTTGTATAATTTTATTTCCTGTGTCTCTTTCTCGAAGTGTATAACTTTGAGTGTCCTGAGAGATGAGGTACTGTTCTGTCTGTTTTAAAACTGTTCTGTAGTGTTTTAAATATGTACATTGTAGATAACTGTACAGTTCACACTCAAAATATATCAATAAATCGATCATATATAGGGGTAATGTGGATATTTTTTTTTTTGACTTGCCAGATTTAGGTATTTTTGCAAAGCAACCAATCTGTTATACAAGTCCTATAATAGACAGCTGTGTGGAATGAAACAGTTTGTCTTGTCCTTAGAAGAAGAGAAACTAATCATCCAAATGCCCCACTGGTGAATGTTTTAAATGCGTTAGTTTGCTGTGGGGTGTTTTTTAACCTGTAAGTGTATGCATGACACGGACATTGTAAATAAATGATTTCTATTATCTTCATGAAGGCTCGGAGTCTGTATTTTGGTGTTTTATAAAAACATTTATGAATGTAGAATGTCTTCCTTTACACCCATATTGTGTCATAATCACACGTAACATAATATACAATAATATCTGAAATATACAATAAATATCTGATTTTCAAACCTTTAATGTTCTTCAAAGCTTCAGATAAACTCTGTGAGTGTTAAATTGAAAATGCTAAATAAACCCATTAAAACCAGCCATGGCTTCTCTTTCCCAATCCGAGTCGGAATCTGAGAACTCGACAGCTTCGCTTGCTCTAATGGGAGAGAAAGTTCCAAAACATCCCGACTGGACCTTTACTGGCATGTTTTGGACAGAAACAGGCGACGTGTTTGGGGGGATGATGAAGACGTCATGAAGTTATTCTGTGACGGGAGTGGTGGAATAACAACCTTCATCTCTGGCCCAATGGTCTTGTTCGGAGGGAAGTTTATCATACTCCACACCAAAAACTGCTTCATTGTAGACCTTAGCATGGCTGGTGCTCATAAAACCTGTCCGTGTCCCTTTGGATACTGCTGTGTGTAGATGCATGGCACCACAACACTCAGTGTGATCCGTCTTGATCTGGTTCTCCTCGGTTCTGCTGAACATGCATGGAATCGCGGTTGGGTTGTACACGTCACCTTTCATGGTGCAGATCTTCTCATCTGAGGTGTTGATCAGCTGTTGACTGAAGTTGTCCCTGGTGTCAAACTTTGGCAGTCTTTGTGTCTCCAGGCCAGTGAGGTTCTGATGTGTCGTAAACTGGTTCATAAGGAGACTGTTGGGGGTCGGAACATTTCCACTGTTCTTATTTGGAACAGGAATTCCCACCTGGCGCCGAGACTTGGCTCTTCGGTTCTGAAACCAGACTGAATAAAAAAAGAAATAAATAATTGACATTGGTTTAGAAAGCTGATTCCATTAATAAACACGATATAACACCACACTGGCATACAGTCAGACAAACACCAGCAGTAGGGGAAGACTGGGGCTATAATTATCATACTTTTATTAAAACTGAAAGTTAACATACTTATTTGAACTGTTTTTTTTCAAGATGAGCATTTTTTCATAAATGTCAATTTAGGGGACGTTGTAATACAGTATAATTATATATAAAAAAATGTTTTTTTAAAAAGTGTTAAATGCTTCTGTACTGTTGTACTATTACAAAGGTAGTCTACTTTTTACATCGATGAAAAGGCCTTATATAGCTGATCGTGAATACATATAAAAAACATCACATATTCTGTTATGAAGAAGATGTTTTTTTCCCCTACTACTTTAGACAGTAGCCTTTTTAATTTTTTCAAAACGTATTTTTCTCAAAATATTTTTCTTCTTCTTGAAAAATGCCCCTCTGAAAAAAACAAACAAACTTTTTTTCAGAGGGGACATTACTGACTGAAATCTCACCTGAATTCTCGACTCTGGCAAGCCGGTCAGTGCCTCAAGTTTTTCTCTTAAATAAATATCAGGGTATTTGGTGTCCAAGTAAACTTTCTCCAGGACGTCAATCTGCTGCTGCGTGAAGTTGGTGCGTTTTCTGCGATGCGTAAACAAGCTCGCGCTGTCCGCTCTGGAGGCGCCACTGAGGAATCTCATCCTGTCCTGAGTTGCGTAATCTGATGAGAAATTTATTAAAAACAAATATTGGAAGTTAGACGTATTGATTACTTAGTTGCTCTCAAATACATTTCAAGAAAGATTGCTGCGTAAACACCCACCTGTTGTGTGCATGTTTAGTCCTCCTTTCCAAATCCGCGGTAGGAAACAGCTGGAATTGTTTCAAGTGTCCATTTCCCAAGGTTTCCCATGCGCGCGACTGCCATTGTAACCTAGTCCTACTGGTGTTCAGCTTGGAATGATTTGACTTACCTTCGAATGGCGTTTTATATCCACAGGGCCAGCCTTCCTTCAAAGGTGATCAAAGTCAACTGATAGGACGCAGGTGTGAATTTTTGACATTCGTGGCACATTTGCATCTGTAAAAGGTTCGTGTGTGGGTTTAATGGGATCTCCACCCGAATACACATGACTTGAAAAACATGTACGTGTATTGTTGGATTGAGATGTTTTCCTGAATCAGCTCCTCAGATCAGTTTCAAGCCTTCCTCTTCCTGCAGACACAGCTCGCTTGAGCACAATATGTAGGAATGCATCAGATGATTGTAGTGGAAATTGTCACTGATGTAAAAGGGTTAATAATATATATATATATATATATATATATATATATAGCTGATGAATATATATATATATATATATATATATATATATATATTTTACATTTAATAATTGAATTCATATTATATAGAGAGATGACATATAATGAGCATTTCCAAAAAAATTTGGTTGTAGTGAAAAAAAAATCAGTATAATTTTTACACAATAATTTTTTAAATACTTTTTTTAATATTAGCAGAATTATTTAAAGTAGTAAAATGATGATAATTGAAGTAAACGTAATTTGTGTAAAAAAATAAAAAAATAGTTACAAAATTATAAAAATCCTAAAAGTTTTTATAATTGAAATAATATTTTATGTACTTACGTGATACAATATCATGAGCTTTTCCAACAAAATATGGTTGGAATGGAAATAGTCACTGATGTAATTTGTGTAAAAAATTGTTTATAAAAATGGTAAAAATCAGTATCATTCTCACAAATATATATATATAATATATTATATATATATATATATATATATATATATATATATATATATATATATATATATATATATATTTGTGTGAGAATGATAGATAGATAGATAGATAGATAGATAGATAGATAGATAGATAGCTTAGATAGATAGATAGATAGATAGATAGTAGATATTAGCAGAGATAAAAAAAATAACATTTTTATATTTAAATTCATGTTTTAAGATAAAAAATAATTCCATGGGTATGGTTACACAAAAAAATAATAAACAAATTAAGGTATTTTAAAATGATTTAGTTCTAGTTATTCTTTTTAGCATTGATTGATTGTTTTGAATAGAATGGAGAAAAAGCATATGTCATAGATAAAATTTGGCCCAGTGGCAGAAAAAACCTGTAAGGTTCACTTAAAGACTAAAGATGTAACCTGATAGGTTTTCTTGACTATACATTCAGAATTCAAATAGTCTGTCTGTGGTGTTTGTCCCATCTGCAGTTTGCACTTTAGACCTTATGAAATTACATTTTGCTTCACTGAACACATGTGTGAGGCTGAAATGACTATAAACTAAACTGAAGAAAACACATTTTGCGGCACTTTTGCAGTAATGCTAATGCATGCACTCCTTTAATCCTCTTTTTGTCTTGTTTTAAAGGCCTCCACTAGATGAACATTTTTAACTTTGATCAGATCCAAGACCACAATGATTAACTCACCTATTCACAAAAATCACCATCTGGAAACATCAAACATGAGGCCGTGTCTTTTGATGGAGCCAACCGTAGCAGCTAATGATCAGCCGTTAACACATCGGCTGCCATCTTTGATAGACAAAGCTTTCTCACCTCCAAAATACCGCCATAGACAGAGGGATTAGCGAGGGACATTCTGCCCCTAATGTCACAAAGTTGTTGACATCATTTGTCTAGACATTTGTCTAGAGTTTTTCCCTTTTCTCTTACTTTTTAAAAAATACCTAAATAGACAAACATAAAAAGCTGGAAGAATGGTAAGAAAAAAAAAATTATTTAAAAGTTTCAGTTTTCTGTTTAATAAAATTATGTCCTTAAAAACAACACCTTTTTTTGGTAATAATATATATATATATATTTAAATTACTCTAATGGTATAATGCAAACCCAAAAACAAACATTTAATTTTTCCTTCATGAGAAAAATAATGTTCTTGTGTCATATTTGAATCTTTGAACAATACTTGAGATGAATTCCATTCTTGGCCAGTAAAATCCAACTTCGTTTTAGAGGATTGCATCAAACCTCTGCAATCTTTGGTTACTATTGTGAATAATTCAGTATGCAAAAGTAGAATGTGGACTATGTTACATTGCATTTATATTAACATACCATAAGCACTGCACAACAACATAAAACATGTAACAGGCCAGTGTCTGAAAGGGAGGTTGTTTTATTCAGCTCTGACTAATGACTTCCTTAGCTTTTATACCCCCATAATGTCCCTTCACCCTACAGACAAGCTCTTCTGTTCCAATCTGCATTTTTAACTGAATTTAAAACTTAACAAGAAATCAAGAAATATGAGCTGATCCACAAACATTTATCATTTTGTTAGAGAATTGCAATTGTGGAGTGTTTGATATTGGCCAATAAAACATTCACACCAAATATCAATCACTTTCTAGCTTGGTCTTTTTTGTATTTTTTTCTCAAATCAGGGCATGTTTCAAGACTGGTTTGAAATGGTAAGCAAGATCATTTTATACAATAAACAAAGATATATACAGCACCCAAAAATGAAATGGTACATTATGTGGAAGAGGAAGTAGAAGTGTCACTGTCATAAGTCTGGCACCCAGACCACACTTCACCAAAGATAAGTGCCGAAGTGTGAAGCTCTCCACCCCCAACACACATAAGGTGCTTCACCTTTGAAATAATCATTTTAAAGCCTCTCCAAAATCCCAGTTTACCTTATTTTTAAGTTTTTCCCTTTTGCATGAAGCACAACAGGCAAACGCACAAAAATAGGAAAAGCTGTAGCCTATGTTAATTTAAAGAAAAATGGTGCATGAAAAAAAAAAAGAAAAAGTTTAGGTAAAACACTGCAGCAAAACTCACCTATTACAGTATCTATTTTAGTTTGCTTCCATGCAGTGAAAATGCATGGTTACTGCTGGCAAGTTGAGTTGGGAAAAAAAAAAAAGATTTTACAGTTAAATAAACATTTCAGTTTTCCTGTGGCCATACAGAGGCAAAGCGTTTTGGAGAATGGATGTATGGATGTTTTGTACTTGGATTTATGTCAGAATTTTCAGCATCATTACTTAAAATCACTGTAATATGCTGAGAAACATTTTGTATTATCAGTGTTGAAAACATTTGTGGTGCTTAATATTTTCGCCAAAACTGTTGAACTTTCCATTCATCAAAGGATCCTGAAAAAATATCAATAAACGTCACTCACTTTTAAAAAATTAAAAATTCAGTACATATTTTGATGGTTTCCCACTTTTTGTTTTAAAAGCTTTTCATCACTCCTTTCACAAGTCACTGCTGCTTTTCCAAGCCACCCTTTGATTGACAGTGCCACTATTCCATATGATGCTATGGTAAACACTAACAGTCCATAAATGAACATTTATGAGATTTCCCCTCATATTTTAACTCTTTTAAGAGCAGGACTTTTTTTTTTTTGCCTCTTCCAGTAAGAATTATATGAAACATCAGAGCTGTGCCATCAGTGCAAGAACATCAAGAGGACCAAACAGTTACTAATTGCAATTGATATTGCATGTTCATTTGCTTTGATATTCAAAGTACAATTTTATAGACAATGACTATAATCTTTTCTCTGATAAACATGTTTCAGCTTCTGAATTTCTGTATTTTTTGGTGGAGCCTACAGACAAAATTTTGTTTGGAAAAAATGCAGGCAAAATAAACCGGCAGATTAAGAAAACATCTTTGGCAAGACGTGCTTTAAATACAAAGCAACCAAATACAGAAACAAGCTGCACATTTAAAACTTATAAAGTTATAAATATTATTCACACAATCAACCTGCAGTTTATTTTGACCTGGATTTATCCGTTTCTTAAGCGTTGCTGAATTTATTTTTGTGAACAATAAAACATTGCTTAGTTGCAGTTGTGAAAGTTAGCCATCTTACATAATGTTTATTTCACCAGATTATTTAGGCTTATACTGAAAAGGTGGAATCAACAAAATAAAAAATAAATAAAAAAAACCTTTCAGGTCAAACAAACCACTGACCAATAAGCATGTCCCAGCCAGGTTCGTTACATTTATGCATTATCCAAAGCAATTTACAGTGCATTCAGGATAACATTTTTTACCTAACATGTTCCCTGGGAATTGAAGCCACAACCTTTTGCACCGCTAACGCAATGCTCTACCACTGAGCCACAGGTTTATCACTTGTAGTCTGTGCTGTTTGCAGTGCATTTCGGTGTTTGTTTCAGTTGTTTTGTTAAACTGATGTCTTTCTAATTTCACATTTTTTTTTCCTATTTGCATGCATTTTCTTTGGTTGCAGCACATTGAGCTCTTAGTCACTGCCATTTTAACAATATTTCATACCAAGCAGCTTTTTTTTTTGGATACGGTACAGAAGTAAAGATTTGTCATCAAAATGAATTTGGTTCATAATCAACACAGAGGAAGCCATATTGCAACTTGCACGTGTCCCAAAAAAAATAAATAAAATTCATGTTACTACAGAAATAGATAATTTCAAATGTTTTTCCATTCACTTGTGGATAAAGTGTTTTACAGTAACGTGTAAAATCTATTTTTGAAAGTGTGTAGCAAAGATATAAGCCACACCATCTGGACCCAAGTTTAACTTCCCAAACTAAACCTATAACCTTATGCAGTGGCTGCGCACCTATACTTTAGCTCGTGAATTATAGGCAGACACTAGTACTACCAGTATTATTCTCCCTTGGTTTAACTGATTAGTTCCATATAGAAGTGCATATAGAAATGAGTAAATTACACATCAGGCTAACTGATAAACTGCAGGACACACCAAGATAAAAAGCCTTTTGAATAAGACTTTATTAAGACAGAACCAAAACAGACTAAGCGCTTGAGAGCACTATTTTTCCTGATGACACCAGCATTCCCAGGGATTGGACATTAGACGCCTCTCTTCGTACTTCATGGGAAATTTAGGGGGGTGGGGTGGAGGGGGGGATTGGAAGAGAAGCTGTAATTAGAATTTGTGCAAGTTTATTAAAAATTAAATGGTAGGGAAGTTCAGCAACCATACCTTTCTTTCCATTTTTTAAAGGCAAGGGAGATGGACATTGTCTCTTGCAGATGCCGTCACTCTCAGCATCACAAAGCACAGCATCACAGTGTACAAAAATCTGGGGAGAGAAGTAGTCAGTGATGCAGCCCAAATACACAAATCAAGTCTCTGAAGAAATAAGATTACCTGCTCCTGAAATACAACATCATTCAGCACAAAAGTAAACATCTTGATTTCAAAGCGCTTCAGATGAGATGGGTTTGGAACGCTGTTAGGAATGACAGGGTGGAAAATGGTCTCGTAATGGTCATCCAGATTCACACACCTGTTGAGATCAAGACAAATTGGACAAATTAAAAATAAATATAGCTCAAGGTAGGACTGGTCAGTAACTTAAGGTGAGGCTTTGGGTCAAAGGGTTTTAACAAAATGCTATATTATACAAGTTCAAACTATTACCCATCTACAATCAAGTCCCATCTTGGAGTAGAGTTCCGGTCTTCTTTCATAGTAGCCCAGCAGTTCTCCAAGACTAGCTCTATCTGAGGATCAGTTGACTGAAGCAGCGCCACCTCAAAGAACAGAGGACTTCTTAAGTACTGTACAACTGGGTAATCTTCCTTTACATAGAAGTTACTATAAGAACCATCTGGGTGGAGAGGGGGAGAAAAAAAAAAAATTAACTTCACAAAGAGCATATTTTGGGTGAGCTGATCACAAGTGATCAAAGTATAAACTGATTCAGAATCAAACCACCGGTCAAGTAGCATTGTGGAAAATCTTGTACTACTCTGGTCTGATACTTCCGGACAACAGCAATCTAGTCACGTTATGAATGATTGGACTAAAAGGGTTTAAAATGCTCACCTCACTACTTGCTAGAGCTTGGCTCCAACAATAAAAGCCCAAAAGTATACTTCGGTTTCCATGTAAATGCTGAGGTATGCATACGGTGCAAGTGTACGTCACGGCCAGAAGTTTTGGCAGTGACAAATTGTTTTGTGCAAAGTTTTCTGCCTCAGTATTTATAGATTTTTTTTTTTTCCACATGTTTCTATGGTATACCGAACAATGATAAGCTAAGTTTTAAAAGGCTTTTACTGGCAAAAAAATAAATGGGTCAGTATTTACAGTGTTAACCCTTGTTCTTTATAACCTCTGGAATTTGCTCTGGCATGCTGGATTTTAGCTTCTGGGCCAAATCCTGACTGATGGCGAACCATTCTTGCCTTAAAAAGGCAAGAGGACAAGCAGAAGCCCACAAATTCTGATCAACTCCAACTAATGAGGACTGACCACAGGTTCTCTATGGGATTGAGATCCATGGAGCCGCCTGGCCACGGATCCAAAATTTCAAATGTAATGATCTTTGAGCCACTTTACCACTCTTGGTTTGTGATATGGTGCTAAATCTTGCTGGAAAAATGCACAGCTCACCAAATTGCTCATGGATCGGAAGTCGCTCTTGCAGGACATTCTGATACCATTCTTTATTCATGGCAATGTTTTTGGGCAGAATTATAAGAACCCACTCCCTTGGTTGAAGAGCAACCCCAAACATGGTCTTCGGATGCTTCACTGTTCTCACAACACAGGACTCATGGTAGAGTTCACCTTTTCTTCTGCGAATAGTTTTCCAGACGTCCCAAACAGTCAGAAGGGAGCTTCAGAGAAAATAACTTTGCACCAGTTTTCTGCAGTCTAATCCTTGTTCACCAACCTGCTTCCATTCCTGAGCAAGCTCTGCACTGCTGGTAACAGGATTCCGTAGCGGACTCCTCAGGAGACTGTGCTGGCACTTGCTGGACACCCTGAAGACTTCACTGCAGTCGAACCGCTCTCCTTGAAGTGCTTGATGGTCCGATAAATGGCTCTTTCAGGTGCAATGTTCTTTGTAGCAATTTCCTTGCATGTGAGCCCATTTTGATATAAAGCAATGATGGCTGCATGCGTTTCTTTGGAGGAAACCATTGCTAACAAGAGCACAAGTCACCGGAAGTGCTTCTTCCCTCCTTTAATAGCAATCAGTCTGCTCTTACGATCTAATTAGCATGATAGTGATTTTACCTGACTAGTACTCATTCACACTCACATATGCTGCTGATATGATTAGTCAATTAATGTTAGCTGGTCATTGTGTCAGGATTTATTTAAAAAAAAAAAAAAAAAACCCACAAACACACACACACACACACACAACAGCTTAGGCAGCAAACGCCGCAAAACAACGTCACAGCCAAAACTCTTAGCCATGACTGTATAGTACGTACAGGGCCAGAATTTTACCACGTGTACAACGTAGATGCACTTGCAGCTGCGCTTTTTCAAATCTGCCTAGTGCATGTCCAGCACCTGTTTGCGCACACCACCGAATGAAGTTTACTTTGAAAGGCTGTGTACTCAACTGAAGTATACTTTGTGCTTAAATCAAACACACCTGAACAAGTAAATCAAGGACAGTAAGGAGTTTGATCAGGGTTGGAGCCAACCTCTGCAGAAGTAGATCTTGGGGTGCTATACCTGCTCAAGATCGATGGAAACAGGGCTAAAGTGCTTTACAAGTTGTGCCTTTTGAAAGGCTAGCATTAACTACTACAAGTTGATTTGCGGTTGTAACTCAAATGCCACCTGCTTGAATATAGGACAATGAAACTACAGCATTTTAGCATACCCCGAGCAAGCCTCAGTACAACTTGCAGCTCTCCAAAACCAGTCTCTGGCAAGGGTTCATTTTCCCGTGGCTTTGTGAAGAAAGCAACCGTCTGTGTATCATTTAGTGTGTAAAAGCAGGACATGGTCACGCTAACAAGGAGAAAGAGAGGGCACTTTAAAGTTTCAAAAGACATGCATTAACAGGCATGATACACAAACTCCAAAAGATTCCATCTCACCGATACTCTGGATCTTCAGGAATAGCAGGTACTCCTTTTTTATTCTGCTGGTGAACTTGCAGCCCATTACCCAGAGTGATTTCATTTTGATACATCACAACGCCATCATAGAACTGAGGGAGAGACGAGAGCATAAGATGGTGAGCGTTTAATACAAGTACAACAAAAACAGGTCACTTCCATACCTTTCTTCTGGTTCCACAACTGTTTGCTTCAAAAGAGAAGTAGGCGAAGCGATCGTTGCTGAATTTGGGTCTACATGAGGGATCCGTCAGGGTAAGTTGACGAGGGACAAGCTGGGGTACGGATTCTACCTTCACTGCGAGGGCTGACATTGTGCCATTGCTAAAACACTCTGGAAAGTTCATGCCAAAACCATTACGTCTCTAGGCCAAATGCCAAGCCCTGTTAAAAGTATTAAGAACTTGAAAACCCAATGCAAAAGAACATACCAGTCATGGTCATGGGAAAATTGCAGGCCAGGGAGAAGTCACTTAGTGTCCATTTGTTCATGGGCTCCCAGAGTAACACATCAATCCGAGCCCTCAAGGATGATGGGTACATCAGCTGAAAAGACAAAATTACAGCAGTGTCTGTCCACGCACAAGAGAGAAGAGAAAAAAAAAACAAAAAAAAACAAAACAAAAGAAGAAGTCATACCTCAAACACAACATCAGATGAAAGGAAAGGCACTGTCAAGCTCATATGAGCGGCATTCTCCTTTATATCGTACTCTGTTCTCAGGTCTGGTGTCATGTCACGCACACCCAACTTGATATTAAAATTTTTGCCCAGATTTCCAAATGAAATTACAACGTAGAAATTCTCTTCATCACAAGTTCCATTCACAGTTGGGAGAACTGGATGGGGGAATGATCCATTAACAATGACATTAAAAGGTCTTTGACATCTAAATTAGCAGTATCACTTACCGATATCTTGAAGGCTTACGTCAACAGATGACGTGTGGGAGAATGGAGTGTATTCAGGCAGGATCATAAATCCGAAGGTTACATGAAGAGTATAAACTGTAACAGTCATATCGACTTGCTTATGGGGGAGAAAAAAAATAAATCAGATGCAACAATAAAACAGTATCACTAAATGACATTCGATACTCACAGTTCTCACAACAACCGTGTCAGCGAAGGGAACTTGAAGTCTAAACGCCTTGGAGCCATTTTGAAAGCGTTGTTCCTGTACGTTGATGCCCATTGCATTGGCCTCTGCCACAGTAAAGACTCCAGTGGGAAAGGTAAGGTTCGCCAACTCAGTGTCATAAAGGAAAGGACCCAAGAGTACATCAAAAATCCTTTGGTCTGCATCAGTGACTAAGAGAAAAAAGAAAAAAAAAAAAAAGGGTTCTGTATCGTAAATCACAGATGAAGGGTGTTGTTAGGCAGAGTGCCTGCAACCCCTTCAGCCGGGATTTATTCATGATACAGCACAGCCTCGAATACCCTTTTGCTTTTATAAAACTTACCACACACAAAAAAGAAAATTTTTGAAGCAAGTTTGTTAAATGCAGCAATTCCGCTAAAAATTGTTTGACAGCCAGGGGTGTAAATTTAGTCTAACATTGAGCTTTTTTTTTTAAGGGGACACATACTACAGCTAAAAATTGTACTTGTAAGGATATGTACAGGTACATCTCAAATTAGAATATCATGGAAAAGTATTTGTCATTTAAAATATATTCTAGATTCATTGTACACAAACTGAAATATTTCAAGAGTTGTTTTAATTCTGATGGTTACGACTTACAGCTTAGGAAAATTAAAATTCAGTATCTCAATATTAGAATATTTTCCTCAAAGATCAATCAAAAGATTTACAAAAGTTCAAGATCTCCAAAGTAGGTTTAATTATGCACTCAATACTTGGTTGGGGCTCCTTTTGCACGAATTACTGCTTCAATGCGGCGTGGCATGAAGGCAATCAGCCTGCGGCACTGCTGAGACGTTATTGAAGCACAGGTTGCTTTGATAGCGGCCTTCAGCTCCTCTGTATTGTTTTTCAGATGTTACTTCTCTTCCTCTTCACAATACCCCATAGATTCTCTGTGAGGTTCAGGTCAGGCGAGTTGGCTGGCCAATCAAGTACAGTAATATCATGGTCAGCAAACCACTTGGATGTGGTTTTGGCACTGTGGGTAGGTGCTAAAGTCCTGCTGCAAAATGAAATCAGCATCTCCATAAAGTTTGTCAGCAGACGGAAGCATAAAGTGCTCCAATATCTTGGTAGACGGCTGCATTGACTTTGGACTCGATTAAACAAATGAACCAACACCAGCAGACATTACGGCACCCCAAATCACTGACTTCGGAAACGGCACACTGGACTTTGGATTCTGTGGCTCTCCAGTCTTCCTTCAGACCTTGATTTCCAAATGAAATGAAAAAAAATAAAATAAAAACACCCACTTTCATCTGAAAAGAGAACTGTGGACCACTGAGCAACAGCCCAGTTCTTTTTCACCTTAGTCCAGGTAGGATGCTTTTCACTTTTTTTCTGGTTCAGGAGTGGCTTGGTTCTAGGAATGTGACCACTGTAGCCCATTTCCTGAAGACGTCCGAACGTGGTGATTCGCTGACTCTGGCTTCAGTCCACTCCTTGTGAAGCTCTCCCAAGTTCTTGAATCAGCTTTTCCTGACAACCTTCCCAATGCTGTGGTCATCCCTGTTGCTTGTGCACTTTCCTTCCAGTCAACTTTATGAATACATTTGGTACAGCACTCTGTGAACAGCCAGCCCTTTCAGCAATGACCTTCCGTGGCTTACCCTCCTTGTGGAGAGTGTCAATGATCATCTTCCCCATAATTGTGGTTGCATGTTCTAAACTAGCCCAGTATTTACACAAATTAATCAAGCTCAATGGATTTCTAATTTTGAGATACTGAATTTAAAAAATTTTCCTAAGCTGCAAGTAACCATCAGAATTAAAAAAAAAAAAAAAAAAAAAAAAAAATTCAGTTTTGTGCGCAAAGAATCTAGAATAAGCTTGCTTTTTTGAAAATAAAAAAACGCTTATTATACACCTGTCTTACTATTAGTGCAGCTGGGAGGCTGTGCCAATCAGACAACAAGCAGCTGTGGTCACGCCAAGATAGTGCTAGGGTCTGTGGACCCCAATAACATGTATTTTAGCCCCGGAATGCGATTTTCACCGAGGGACACCCTCGAAACACGGCTACTGGGTTAGTTTTGGGTAGCAATTGGGAGGGTTTTGTTGTAAAAAAAAACCTGATAATCCTTTCAGTCATGCAGGTAATGTTTTTATTGCTAACAGTGACTCATCGAAAAATACATTGGCATCAATATTTAGGCCTACTAACTGTAATGATTTAAATTTCCACGGTTATACAAACAACGAATAAGGTAATTGGTTTAGTAAGTCAAACCAGGGAAGGGCAACTGGTGGACCCCCAGTGTCTTTTAGTACAGCCTGCTGGATATTACACAGATGATCAATTAAAAATAAAATTTAAGTCACAAAGATTGCCTTGTTTATAATGTTAATACCATCTCCAACCAGGAGAGGTCGCTAGTTTCCAGCCGCTCCCTGTATTAAATTTCAGCACAGTAGGACATAACTAAACATTCGCCAACTTCAGCAAATCATAAATGATTCTGTTTTCGTAGTAAGTTTTTTTGCAATCAAGATGGTAAACTTTTACAAGTTCTCGGGGTTGCTTTTGTTTGGAAGTCTGTTATTTTAACTGCCATCACACCACTACACAAACAGGGATGCTAGAGTTGCACTTGCCTCAAATTTCAAAAGCTTTTTGCCAAAAGCATGACAAAATGTCTCCACTGAACTATGGTCTTAGGGTATTTTTTTTAAAAAAGGACCCCTTTACATTGTTACAATGCAACTGAAACATTTATACTTTGTGTAATATTGTGGTCAACTGACAACAAAGTTACCCTTCTGAATTAACCGCACAAGTTTTAATGTTTAAAGACATTAATTTCCTTCAATAAAAAGTAGGACTGGAAAAGGTGTGGACGTGAATTAGTAATCTGGGCCCTTGGTATGAAGGAGAAAAAAAATATGCTGGCCCTCATCACTATCAAAGTTGCTCATCCATCCCAGAGTTAAACCATTGCGTCGCAAAATGAGTCACTGTTTCGAAGCGCTCCAATCGTATCGTGTATCATTTGATTCAGATCAGGACTTCAAAAGCGTATTCACTGGATGTTTTATCCCCCCGGGCAAAAAAAAAAAAAAAAAAAAAAAAAAAAAAAGGCACCCTGCATAAGACACATATGTCAAAGAACCTTCAACACTCACAGTCAACAAACTGGGGTGGTCTAGGCATAAAAGGGGTCTTGATGGGGAAGAGGACTTTGTATCTTGTAGCATCCATGCCTCCCTCACTCCACAGTAACTCCAGCATTGGCTCAATGTTGTATGTGATATGGTACTGGTTGTTTACAGCATGACTCTACAACAGGAGTTAACCATTAGGTTTAAGCACAAGACTTAAAGTTGCCAAATTAAAGCAAGAAACCAAACCTTGTAATAGCCATCTGGTCCACCCATTGGGATTTTCATTACGAAGTGATCTTCTACTGTAGTCAAAACGTAGCCTCTAGCTGTCATTTGCGCCGAATCTATCTGCTTTCCATCTATTCCCATGAACATCCCAAGGATACTGATTTGAGTAGAACGCATTAGTGGATTAAACCGGGGGAAGTTCCAGGTGATCATCTCATCCGTAAAAGAAAGCCCACCTAAAAGAGAAGCAACAGATCAGGGTTCTTCCATCATGGTCTTGGAGATCTGCAGAGTTAAGCGCCAAAAAACCCGACTGCGATTTTCAAGTGAACCAAAAGACCTTTAGAAGTTAATTCAGATAGATTTAATTGGAAGTAAACGCTATACAGAAAAAGTGGCTCTGCAGGACAAGGAATGAAAAACCCTGCAAATACTGGGTCAAATGCTATTGGGAATAGTGTCACGTACCAGTTGGACATGCAGCAACAGTATCCAACATGGTAACGGACCACTGTTTCTTGAAGTAGGTGGTCACCCTGAAGATCTTCATTGGCACGCCTGCCACCTGTTACAGCAGAAGCAACACTGGTTCAGAAAAACTACTAAGAGCAGCACCAAATCTTCCATACTCACATTTTCCACATAGGTGTCAGGCATGTCATAACCACTTCGTAGCACCAATCGAGACCTGGTTGTTGTTACACCATATCCTGTCCTCAGGGCATCCTCCAACAACATAGCTTTCTGATTAGGCGTGAAAAACACCATCCTCCAGATGTTGTACGTAGAGGTAATGGCCTGGAAGACAGCGGGCAGAGCTTGTTTGATCAAGCAGCATGTGCCATGCAAACTCAAAACAAGAGCTGAAACACTGTACCTCAGGAACAGTACTGGTCCACTGGTAATCTAACATTTTTGATCGGGGCATAGGCCGCCTACGCAAAGCTGTAATTTCTTCTGGCAATCGATTAACAGAAACCTAGGAGAAACCAGTGTTAGGACATCTAAAGACTACTATGGCTAGATATTTGTATAGCACTAGCAAACCAAGGTTTTACCTCCATATAATTCCGAGTGCAAAGGACTTCACGCGGGGCCCACTGGTCATAGTTACAGGTCTTCGCCACTTCAAAGACATCTTGTTCCGATTTGACACCATCCACCCGGATGCGCATGTCAACATCAAACTCGCTATCATCCTGAATGCAGAAAGAACTACTGAAGCAGAAGATGGTAGGATACGACAACTCTTTCGGGCCAAATAGAGCCAGTTACCTCATTTGCTGCAAAACAGTTGAGGAGAGAAGCAAAGACTTTGTAGTTACCCCAGGGATCAGAGTCTATACTAAAACCACATTTGGCAGCCAAGCTTGGAGTTAAAGATTCAATTTGGGAGCCATCTGAAAAGGAAAAAAAGGACAGGGTAATGACACAAATGTAGATTATGATAATCTTTCTTGGCAATATTACTATTTGCAGGTAACTTACTGAGAGCATCAAATTCAACTTGATTTCCAAGAGTAAGAGACTTGTCTACAGTTAGCCTCATATAACTTCCCAGACAATCAGTCTTCAGGCCTGTTCCTGAAAGAAACAGAAATGGCAAAATGGCAAATGTGACCTACTGCACCTAAACGAGTACAAGTGTACATAAAACATACGTTGGTTAAAATTCTGTGCTGGCACCACATTGAAATTCCTCTGTGTAGACAGGACATTGGAACTCTTCTGTGCCAAAATCATAACCATCAACAGCCAAAAAGTACTGAAAGAGAATTAAAACAAATGTTAGATAATAAACAGCAACAAAATATTTTCAACACAGAATCTAACTTACAAAATCCCAAGAAGCCATGTCATCTTTGCTCACAAACAGGCCTCTCTGTTTTCAGGTGGTCAAGATCAATGAAAACCACCACAATTTAAATCCTGCTAGTGCAAGAGCTCAAAAAAAATGTGCATGACACGCTCTGAAAGGAAATGTATAAATCAGCTAACGCTTGTGCACAGGTGATGCTTGTCATCAACTAAAGAGCAGGTGTCATGAGTTAACCATTATGCTGCAGTATTTAGAGGGAGGAATAACTCACATATTAGTGAGTGATAGCTGAGATTTGCTAACAATCATTGCAATAAAAATGTAGCATTTCTAGGCATGGTATAAACAGTGTTGGTTACTGGAAAGGTTAAATACTTTTGGTAGATTTTAAATATTTATTTCAGTGTACAAGATGAGTAGATTTTCCTTTTTAGGTATTTTTAAACCTGAGAATATAAAATATAATATAAATACAATTCTGTTGTTTAAATCAACAAAACAACACAAAATCTAAACTATAAATAATGATTTTATGTTTGTTTTTAGAGTTAAATATATGTTCCAGACATATTCTTGGCAGGTCTTGTAAAATTCAACATATTTTAAAAGTTTACAAAGAGCACAAAACAGGCAAAAGGCACATTTTAAAGAATTTTTTTATTTTTTGTTAATAAAACCAAACAAACAAACAAACATAATTATTGCACCCCTTTTGACTGAGAAATCAACAATTTATCAATGTATTTTGAAATGTACAGTCAGGCATTTTATTTAGAAAGGTTTTCACTCGTATCTTGAGCAATGTCCAAAAGGATTGACCCTTTACTCACAAAGTTTGAAAGACTTCTAGCAGGTTAATAAATCTTTATCACTCTGCATATAGAAACATTATCGTTCACAGACAAGGCTTAAGGTTTATATATAAGGCTTAAAATATAAGCCATTATTTACATTTATAAAAAAATACTTATAAAAATTACTTAAACATCTTAATTGAACTATGGCCTAATCCCAGATTAATCTAAACCCTGTCTGTGAAACCAGGCCTAAATGTTTGAATGTCATTTCAACTCATGACTGCACAATCATATGCTCTTGGATACTCCATGACAATATAACTTCTAGTTCAATCAACAGTTTAATGAGCTTGATTATACAATTTAATGCTTAGTTCTCTTCAGAAGCCTCTCTTCAACTTTTCTTCACGGTCCAGTAGTGTCTGCCGCAAACTTTCTTTAGCATCTTGAAAATTAGGATTCAGTTCCAGGGCTCTCCGAAAGTCACTCTCAGCTTCTTTGAAAAAGCCTAGATGGAAAAACACAATGAAATCAAACAGCACACATTAGTGGAATACAACACATTGGCAGAAAGCATGCTCTGAGGAAAAACTACAAAACTTTAATAGGAATAGTTCACACAAAAGTGAAAATTCTGTCATTAATTACTCACCTTCATGTCGTTCCAAACCCATATGAACTTTGTTCATCTTCGGAACACTGTTATTGATTTTTTGATGAAATTAGAGAGCTCTCTGACCGACAGCAACACAACTGAGATGTTCCCAGACCCAGAAACTTACTAAGGACGGTAAAACAGTCCATGTGACATCAGTGGCTCAACTTCAATGCAACATGTGTGTGCTTTCTCCTGAACGTAAACAACGCTGATTATGTTCTGAGGAAAGCACACATATTAGATTACATTAGATTCAACTTTATTGTCATTATGCAGAGTACAAGTACAGAGCTAATGAAATGCAGTTAGCATCTAACCAGAAGTACAAGAATATAGTGTTTTATATACATAAAAGTGCAGAGTAAGTGAAGCTATGATTTACAGAATGTACAGTGGAGTTGCTATATAAAGTATTAATCTTTATATGTATGTACAGTATCTGTATGTACAGAATATAAATAGGAATGCAATGTAGGATTATATGTACATTATGAAGAGCAGCATCGTGGCAATAAATACAGTTGGTTGAGTGTACAATAGTATTGTTAAACAATGTATTCTATGCAAAATATCAGTAGTGCAATAATATTATTATAGAAATAGTTTACTGTGCTTTGTACAGTAACAACGTTAGACAGTTTACAGTGTAGTAGCTTGAACAATATACAGTCTGTGCAAAATATGAGTAGTGCAAATACATGTATGTATAGTACTGTGACCAGTGCAGTAAGAGAGCAGGTGCAGGTTAGATTTGTGTTGTGGAGTTCAGAAGGGTCACGGCCTCAAGCTCTTCCTGAGCCTACTAGTGCAAGAGCGTAGGTTCCTGTAACGCCTGCCGGATGGAAGGAGGGTAAAAAGTCCATGATTAGGGGTGAGAGGCATCCTTGATGATGTTCCTTGCCCTGCCCAGGCAGCGCTTGTGATAAAACATGCATTGTGGTACTTTTCAAAATGCTAGAAGATGGTAACTCGGGAGAAGAATTGTTTTCTGTGTGCACAAAAAGTATTCTAGTAGCTTTGCAAAACTGAAGTTGAGCCACCGATGTCCTTACAACGTTTTTGGGTCTGGGAACATTTCAGTTGTGCTGCTGTCTATGCAGGGACAGAGAGCTCTCAGATTTCATCAAAAATATCTTAATTTGTGTTCTGAAGGTGAATGAGGGTGAGTAATTAATGATGGAATTTTCAAATAGGGTTATGCTAATTTTTACAAGCACAAACAAACTAGTTTTAACACTTTATCTACAGCAACGTAAGCCCATGTTTAATGGTTAGGCTTTTTGTTCCTACCCAATCTGTAACGTATCAATCCCCTGTTATAAAGTGGCACTTCAAACCGGCTGCTGATCTGTATGGCAGAGGTGTAGTCATCCATGGCTTCATAAAAATCTACCCGCAGATACTTCACCTGCCCTCGGTTATTATAGGCGATGGCCAAATCATGAGCACTGCAGTCTCTAGATAAACAGAAAATGTGATTATTAGCGAAAACATGTGAATATGATCTTAATTTATCAACACGGTGGCAAGCAATCGTCTGTGCTAATGTTCACCACTGTCCTCCTGACTAATTTATTGGAATAAATTTACAGTCGTTAATACCTGGATTTGGTGCAAGCCTCGATGAATTGTGTGTATAATTCCTCTGCTGGTTTATAATTCTTACTGTTGAACTCGTCATGTGCTTTTTGTAGGATCAAGAGCTCGCTGTCCTCCATGAGACGCACTACTACTGGCGATAATCAGCTCATGCATATTAATTAGTGCGTACTGACGTTGTTTAATTTTTTCCTGGAACGTCCAATCATTGAGCCAAATTAATATTCATGAGAATTAGATCGTGTGCCAAGTAGATGTTTCTATGTAATCGCGGTATGCGCGCGCCCCCTTTTGAGCCGGAGTGTAATAATTAGCGCTCAAAAGCTAAATAAACTGACCAAGTACACTTTCAAAGCGCCACATTAAATAATAATGGAATGGTAAGGGACATTTTTAGAAAACATTTTAGTTAGGCTACCATTAGCCTATTTTATTTAGTCATTTAGTTTTGTTTCATAACTTATACATTTAGTTGAAGATTATATCAAAAATACATTTTTCACTTTATGTATTTATTACAACGTAAACATGTGAAATAAAGAGTTGTTTGTGCCGCACTCAGGTTTACCTGTAGTACACAGTAGTCTACTGCGCCAGAGCCACGCAGATGTTAAGTAGGCAGTCTATATGAAATATGCAGTGATTACCATATCAAAATAACTTACAAAATTCACCATAAACTGCTACATATGCCTACTGCATAAATATCGCAACTAATGTTGTATTACTTTTCTAATTCTACATAAAAGCGCAAATAAAGGCCTACCTGTAAGATGTCTAGCGTTTCTCCCCATGTCCTCACAATCACAAAAACAAACTTTGCACAGAAATTCACTTCTGGGTATGTCATATGCAGGCACTGCCTTTCAGCATACTGCATTTTTTTTTTTTTTTACTGTGGTGATTTGCTGGGAAATGTCTCATCTCCATGCTTACCTTGAGGTTAGGATGTGGAAATATTTACCAGACCTGTTTTTCGCCCAGTCTATGACAGGATAGATGGTTTCAGAGACAGGTGGAAGGTAAATGTGTACACTGGCAATGCTTTGAAGAGAATACAGAGAATTCATGGCCAGCACAGTGTGCCCAGTCAAAAACAAGACAGCAGAAATATTGCAGAGCCTATTTCAAAAAGAATTGTGAATGGTTTAGAAGAGGTGAGTAGTTTCAAATGCACCAATGGGGCCTGGTGCACCGTCACCTAGATTTCAGTGAACTTGGAGACCTCGGATCTTTCCTCACCCTTATGACCCAAATATTGGTGTTTGCCGTGTGAGAATTAAACATGTTACATTGAAGTCTCATGTGAGCAAAGCCTTGAACAGTCCTGATCTCTCCTCTCCAAAAGATCTCTTTCATTCCATCTCCTTGCAACCAGATGAATACTTTCTTTGTTTGCTTTAACAGGTGATTGAGAAATATCAGTTGATGTGATCTTGAAAATATCCCAATTCCTGTAGGTTGTGAATCGATTTGAGATGGGATTTGGGATGAGAGGGATTTTGATGTTCTCTGTCTGCCTGAATTCGTGGGATGTTCAAAATGTTTGTATAGCATATATGGTGTGAATTAAACAGATGAATATCCTGATCAGGGAAATTTCTCAAAGCTTGTCAAGAACATGTTTTTCCGTGCAGTTCACCTGGCCAGTGATTGTACGATTATGTTTAGTCAACGGCTAGACTGAAGGGCTACAGTTGGTCTGTAATGGTCGAGGTATTGATTCAAGCACATCTCACACTGGCTGCAGACAGACAAGATCTTCACATCTTACTGTTAAACCTATAGTCCTGTCTAGCTACAAACTACGTGAAGATGATTTCTATAGCGACGCCTGTATCATTTCAATACACTGTGAGCTATGGAATCAAGGCAAATGTGATGAACAAGAGACTTTGAGACTGTTGATTAAAAGTATTTCAAGTTTTAATATAATGAATATTACTGCTTGGTTATAAATATTGTAGACTACCATGTCTTACTGTATACATGAGAGTCTACATAAGACTAAACAATAAAAATATGAACATTCTTTCTTTGACATGAACATAAGCAACACGAAATACACTTTGATAATGATCCTTAGTAAAATTAGTTACAATACGTGGTATAATTTAGTCTATTTAAATGAAGAGATTTCTTTTGACAATTTCTGGGGAGCAAAAGAACATCCATTATACATACATTCCAGCACTTCATGCATGATTTAATCTCTTATTAATATTAGTTACTATATGAATATGGTTAATATTCTTTTTTTGGGGAACATGTGGTTTAAGCAACATCCTCTGAACATCATTCATGTGATCAGTGTGGCCCATGATGAAACAGAAGCCGTCTTGTTGTCTGCTGCTTCATATCCACTCCAGTAATTGCTGAAAGTTCACAGAACATGCTGACCCTGATGAACAGAAGTAAAAATCAAACTTTTAAATTTTTTATCATCATAAGTCATATCAGAGAATCAGTGCTTACCAAGAACTGCTCTGTTACATGCGTCCCAGCATGTTTTCCATTTGCTCAACCTTTCTTGTGACAGCAGCAAGTATAATGAGTGTTAAGGTTAAATGGTTTGAAATACACTGTTCCCAGAAAATATAAAAGTAATAAAGCTCAGTAAATGATGTTAGAATTTGTGTGAATTATTCTTTTAAGAGAGATGACTTGCATTGCATTCATTATAGGAAATGTAGTTCCACTAAACTTGTAGTCCCCCATGTACTTCAAACATAACTGAAGAACGTTATTGACGTGTGATGTTATTTTGAAAGGATATGTTTGGCGTTGAGGTCCTGTAGGGAGGTTTGTGTCTGCCTCTGGAAAGCCAGTCGGGCCTCACACATGCAGGGGTCCTGAACGATCTCCACCTTCACCTCTCACATCACAATTAAACAACAAAAATCACAGAAATACCTCGCAAAGGGTGATTTGAATTAGGGGTAATTATAGATCAAACTATCTAGTATCTACCCCCCAACCACAAAGTGAAAGTTTCTTAGCAAATATGTAACACTTTTCAACACAGTTTATGCAATGTTGTTCTTTTCTGAATTTCTCACAACATTGTGAGAGTGTTACATATCATAAGTTTACATCGATGTTGAATCAACTGACTCAACATGTCAGAAATTACAAGACACTGACAGATGAAGTTTCTCTAGTGACTACAGTATATTATAATGAATGATTTCTGCAGGATCATGACTGGAGTAATGGCTGCTGAAAATTCAGCTTTGTCATCACAGGGATAAATAGAAAACAGGTCTTTTAAACAACGATAGTATTTCACAATATCACTGTTTGTATTTATGTATATATATATATTTCTTTTAAATCAAACAATTGCATTGCTTGGTGAGCATTAGAGATGTTTTTCAAACATTCTAAAACATTAAAATAAATTTTAACATAATTCAAGATGACTTTCTGGTTAGCCATTGCCCACTACATAATATACCATCATGTGAAAAAAAATACTAATGTTGTTTTTAGGGGTGCTTGTTTGATTTTTTTTTTTTCTCTCTCATATTCAGTGGTCATTTTTCGTATAGGTATCATTCCTGCCCACAGCACATGAAGTGGATGGTTACAGAAAACATGTTTGAATAGTACTTCTATAAACTCTTACGTTTTTTGGAACATGTTTTTCTTGTCTTCTTGCAACACAAAACCCCGTTGGCACTCACAGTGATAGGAAGCATCATCGTTGACACAAACGTGTTCACATTCATGACCCAGTGCACAGTAGTCCAGACCTGCAATAAGTTTAAAACTCTAGAGCCCTGAAGCTAACAAATCTCAGCAACACATGACAGAAAATACAACTAAATTATTTGAGCGCTCTAATTGTTCACCGTTATGTAAAATTCCACAAGACAAACATGATTCTCAGCTCGCTACAGAAACCTATCATAAAATGGTATGAAAGCAATACCATTTATGAAGGTCTAAAGCAGAAAACTCACTGGCACTACCATCTCCATCGGTGTTACTGGCTTGACATGATTTCTTGTCCTGCATCAAGACAAAGCCAGGAGGACACGAGCAGTAATAGGAAGAATCGCTGGAGATGCATGTGTGTTGGCAGTCGTGGCCCAACGCACAGGAATCCACACCTGAAATAATCCATAGTGCCGACCAAAAGGTGGGGGATTTCAGAATGTCCACTGGGACATGTTTAAAAATTAATTTAAAGATGGAATTTAATTAGATGTTTTTAGATCACAAAATGGTATGAAGTCATAGTCATTTCTGATCAAAACTCACTAGCACTACCTTCACCATTTCGGTCACCCTCGTGTACACTGTTCCCATGTCCGTAAGCGCCAGCGCCTCTAATGGAGCATGTTCGCATGTCGTCATTCAAGACAAAGCCTGAGCGGCATTTGCAGTGATACGAGTTGTCACTGCTCACACAAATGTGTTGACAGCTGTGTCCTGTTTCACAGGCATCCATATCTGAAACAAGCCATAGGACATCTACAGTAACACTGGCAATATTGTGGAAGATAATTGCCCTTAAAACAAACGAGTGGATAATGTCATTATAGCCGAGCTTATCATCTAAAATGTGCGAAAAGTCTTAATATATTTATATTAAGACATTTCGCACATTAAGTAAAACTAGTTCAAACAGCAAGAAAGAATCTCCTGGTGGAATACGACAAAATACACTTAAATTCAATATATAATCTATGAAAACAAATATGAATATTTGATGCAGTATTACTCTGTAAATAAAGGCATCGTATTTTAAGAATTTGTGCATGATATTTCAATGAAAGATTCAAAAATCTTTTTAGTTTTGGATTTAAAACGAATTTCCTGGTATTCCTGGTATCAAGCTAACACGTAACCAATATACTTATATGCCGTCTGCTACATTTGCCTTATATGAAATACTATCTGCCTCTAAAAATGTAGCTATGGTTTTTCATCTGTCTCAGATGTACAGCACACTGACACTAATGTTATTGCTATACTGTTTTGACAATAAAACACTACAGAAGAACAAAGTCCACAGTAATTCAAAATTTTGAATGGGTTGGATCAGTGGCTAGAATTCAAGGATTCAACTGCTAGTGAGCTGGATTATAGGACAAAAAATCATTACATTGCACACATTTATCTAAATTACTGCTCTGTTCCAAAACATCAGCTACAAGATTATGCTGCCTTCTAAAATGATTCACTCCTGAAATAAGCCATAGTACTGACCAAAAGGTGGGGGATTTCAGAATATCCACTGGGACATGTTGCAAAGTTAAAATTTCTTTAAAATAATATTAAAAGCAATCTGATCACAAGCTAGGCCCATCTTTGATGCAATTTAATTTGATGTTTTGAGATCACGAAATGGTATGAATGAAGTCATAGCCATTTCTGATCATTACTCACTAGCACTACCTTCACCATTTTGGTTGCCATCATTCTTTTTGTTTTGGTCAGCCTCATGTACACTCTGACCATGTCCGTAAGTGCCAGTGCCTCTAATGGAGCATGTTCGCATGTCGTTATTCAAGACAAAGCCTGAGCGGCATTTGCAGTGATACGAGTTGTCACTGCTCACACACAAATGTGTTGACAGCTGTGTCCTATTTCACAGGCATCCATATCTGAAACAAGCCATAATGACATCTAAAGTAACACTGTCAATATTGTGCAAGATAATTTCCTTAAAACAAATGAGTAAACATCAGGAACTTTCCATTGAAGGCTTTGGGGATTTGGTAAATGTGTAAAACAGTGGAAAATATCATGACCAAAGCTTATTATCTGATTTGAAGCAAGAAACCAATTCCACACTAACACTGACTCATCAATGCGATTTTTGGAAGTAATTGGAAAAATAAAAACTTTGAACTCTGTACGGCAAATAATCTTGTTCCCAATTATTTTTTCAAAATATGTATATTTATATTCATAAATATGTAATATACATTGAAGTTGAAATACATTTGAAGTAAAACAAGCTAGTACAAATTTGTACATGATATTTTAATAATAAACTATAAAATCTTTTTAAACTTCATTTTCAAACCAACACGTAACCAGTATGTGCCCTGCTCCATTTACCCCAAAATGAAAAACTATCTGGCTGTAAAAACGTAGCTATGGTTTGTCATCTGTCTCAGACGTACAACACATTGACACTGATGTTATTGCTATACTGTTTTGAAACAGTACAGAACAAAAAAGTCCACTGTAATTCAACAGTAATTTGGATGGGTTGAATCAGTGGCTAGAATTCCAGAATTCAGAATTCAGGACAAAATTGCACACATTTAGCTAAATTACAGCTCTGTTCCAAAACCGAGTGAGCTGCCTTGAAACAATGTATCTTAAAGCGCAAAAACTGTTCCAAAACATCAGCTACAAGATTATGCTGCATTCTTAAATATAGTTCTAGCCAAAATCTAATGTAGTACATTTATACATGCAACTAATAAAAACAGAAATCTTTAACAAATATTTGTGCTGTGTTTTTATTCTCATGAAGTTTTGCATGCTAATTTTTATGCTCATTGCACTCTTTTGTGTCAAGCCTCCTGTATGCTTTATGTGAAGAGCACTATCTGTGTGACATGAGTAAAGTGCCCAAATGCCTCGTTTTTTGAGTTTGCCTGATGGTTAGAATGCTGACTATGTAGGCAGTAGACAAAGCAACCCACTATGTTTGGAACAGAATTTACATCTTCATGTAACCTGTAATTTAGCACACAAAATAAATGATATCACATGATACCAAGTAATACAATCAGAACAATAAGCTGGCAAGCGATTGGTAGCTAAATAGGTTAGTTAAATAGGATTGCTGGTATTGTCGCAATATAAGCATTCTCTATTATTAAGCTTTAATTAGTAATTGTTAGAGAAAATCAAATATGTTCGTACTAAGTATGTCTTCAAAATCTAAAGTAAAGCAGTTAGCATAATCCGCTGGCTCTTACGTTTTAGGGAACATGTTTTCTGGTCTTCGTTCAAAATATAGCCCTTCCGGCACTTGCAGTAAAAGGAGGAGCCACTGCTGACACATATGTGCTCACAGTCATGTCCCATTGCACAGGCGTCCATACCTGGAACAAGCTTTCATTACTCGACTGGAGTGAGGAGGCCACTCTAGCAAGAGTAAGTTTATGGGCAAGCAACTGTCTGGATTTCTAAAAATAAATTGCTTTAGTTTTAAGAAAAACAAAAAATGCTTGTACTAAATGTCAAATCAATGTAATAAGTCCCTTAAAGACACACTGGAAACTTTATGGGACTTTTATTGGGTCTTATATGATAATATTACTCAAATTATATGCCCTTAGTTTGCATAGCATTTAGCATTGAATCAGTATGTTATGGTACTAGCTGACAGCTGCACTAAGCAAATTATTTGGACACTCTGAAGGCGTAACTAGCAAGCACTTTTCTAGCACAGCACTTGATTGAGCAATTTTAATGTCCAAAAGATCGACTCTTGCCCTGAAAAAGACAAACAATTTTAATTATCCACAAACAGTCAAATATTCAAAGCTCTCAATTATCAGAGGTTTCTATGAACAACATACTTGAAGTACACTTAGTCTTACAACAATTGTGTGAAAAGACATTGACAATATTAAATACCGAGAGCATTCCATTCAAGACCTTCATTCCACACAAATAGGATGCAAAGCACATACATTAGATGATTGAAAGCATTCAAAAGAGCCAAACGTTTAAGAATGCTTCTTTGTATGATCGGTGGACTTTTTCAGCACTCACATACTGAAGAAAGATTTCCTTCACAATGTGTTGTGATCCAATGATTCAGACTTCTGGAAAACAAGATAATTACCTTAAAAGCTATAATTCCAAATGATCATAATGCATGGATTTAATGTCTGAAGTAAAGTACAATTTTACATTTGGTATTCAGACTCAACTGTTTTCCAGAGAATGAATCATCACCCACTTCCAAGGACTGAGATATATCTTGTAAAAAGGAAAGACATAAGAGCCCCATCTCCCCTTTTTGCATTAACCCTACCGCACAATGTCTCCCGGAACTTTGAGGTGAGCTTCTCAATGACACCGTAGGTCTCCACGTAGAACACATGGTCCTCAAGTGGATTACTGGCCATGAGCTTCAGCGACTGCTTGTCAGCTCTGTCCACTCCGACTGCGTAAATCTCAATCCCCGATGCTCGTGCTGCAGCCGACACCTCCTCGACTTGGTCTTGGGGACGTCCGTCAGTGACAATGATGGCAACCTTTGAGATGTTCTTCGATTTAGGTCGCGCTCCTGACTTTTCAATGAAGGCTTCATCCATGGCTTTCTTGATGGCCATACCAGTCATGGTTCCTGCGGCGAGGGGTTCGATGCGGTTGATGGCTTGCTTTATAGAGTCCTTCGTAAGATGGTTCTTCAGCAGGAACTCAATTTTGACCGTGCTGGCATAGTTCACCACTGCGACACGTGTGGCATCGGGGCCAACGTCAAGAGTGTCTACCATGTCAGCCAGGAAGATCTTGACCTTCTCAAACTCACCTGGACGCACGCTACGTGAGCTGTCAATGATGAAGACCAGGTCCAGTGGGCGGCTCCTACATTGTGAATCTGTTGCTGAGAGTTAAGCAGAGATTGTTAAGCACTTCAGAATTTTGTCAGTGTCAACATAATACAATGAAGACTGGCGTGTTAGTTCATGGAAGGTTTAGTAAAACAACCAGATTTAGAGTTCACGTTATATGTTTTGAACCAATGGCATGGTAAAAGGTATGTGAGCAAAGCATATTCTTTGCATGCAAACAAAAGGATTAGTCAAATTAGATTAGTCAGTTTACTAAAAACTGAGTTTGGTCACTTCTAAAACAAATCCCATTGGATTTCAGCAAAATGACATACTTTGACTCACTGGAATATGGAAAAATCACTTTTTCTGATATGTAAGGTACCCTACAGCAGGAATAAGCAATGACTCAGGATAATTGGGCCCTTAATGTCATTTTGCTTTGTCCAACTTTGCAACAAAGAAACCTTAAGATCCCTTCTGCTTTAATGTGAAGTGTGTCCAGTCCTGTTACTGAAGGGCCATTGTCCTGCAGAGTTTAGGTCCAATCCAGACTAAACACACCTGAACCAACTAATCAAGGGACTTTTGCACCGTAGAACTATTGGCAGAATTACCCAGTTTTTGGCGTGTTTGCAATGCAGGAAATAGGAACATATTTTGTTCTACGAACTCCATTTGAGGGAACTAAGACCATGTCCAAATGTACACGGGTATTTTTATAAACAGAGTTTTTCCTTCTTCATTTAAAAAAAAAAATCTCTGTCCACATAAAAACACAAAAGAATGCTATGAAGCACTGTCAAGAGCATGCCAAGACAACAGGTGGCGATATAATCTCAACAGTAAAGCCATGTTGGCCATTAAGAAGTATGAAAAAGTTTCCATTAGGCGAAAATAACAGCGCATGCTCAGACGTCACACGCCAAACGCTGCATTCCATTCGGAAGGGCAAATCCCTATGCCTTAATCCCTTCAAAGGGTTTACCCTCCAGAGTGAGAGCTTTGAAGGGTGTAGGGGACCAAACTACTGTTTCTTTAAGTGCCCTTCTGCATCATCATCATCATCATCACACGCCCACACAGAGGCGCCGTCATCATGCAAAGAATCTGCGCAAAGGATCATGGGAGCCTGAAGTGTCCATCAGTTGTACCCTTCGAAATCCTTCATTCCGAAGGGCCCTTTGAAGTGGACAGTTTTGAGCACTTTGGTTTGGAACGACCCTTAAATATGGCGGCCATGATTGTTTTGACTCCGAAGTGCCCTTCGAAGGGCTATATATAATGTTTGGAACACACCGCCTATCTGCGGTTTTGCTGTCTACACAATAACACTGCAACCGGAGTTTTTGAAAATCTTCACCCTGGCAGGATTTTTTCAAAAATGTTCGGTTTCAGTGAGCTGGTGTTGCGTTTGCATGTGGACGAACAGCCAAACTGCATAGAAAAAGCTGTGGTTTTGAAAATACCCGTGTTCGTGTGGAAAGGGCCTAAATTAGCTCCTACTTCAGAGTAGGGTATAGAACAGTTCTATAAGAACTATCAATGATGTAAGTGCATGCTGATTGGCCAAATGCATACGAAACGCTGACTGGCCAACATTTTTAAAAAACCATGGAAAAATATTTTCTCCATGAACATGGTGAACAGCGATAACTGCATTTAGCTACCTGTTGTCTGCAGCTCTGTTCTTTTCTCAGCCTCGATGATATGTAATACTGCAAGCTGTCACTGGAGATTTAGTCAGATTTTCATCAAGCACATAAATTGTGTTTACATTCCATCTTCGGTATTACGAAACCCACAGCTCCGATCACACATCCTCCATTCACTGGTTGTTGAAGTTTGTAGATGCCGTGCATAAAGACATCGCTGTTGGCCGCTTTAGAGTTCCTGCTGCCGGTGCTAATGTGAACAGGAAAACGGCTCAAGGGGCAAATTGGTTCTCTAAGAACCACCATGCTGGTTAGCTCCTAGAACTACATGGTGCAAAAACCCCAAAGGTCTTCAGGATTACTAGAAGCTTCAAAGCATGTGTTGGGGCTCAACTATACAGGACATTGTCCCTCCAGAAGCAGGACTGGATACCCCAGCATGAACAGATGGAGGGTTAAACAAAGCAGTACAGTATACATGGAATTATACCTGTCCTCCCTGTGATGGCTACCCCGCTGTGGGTAATAATCCTGTTTTGTGCCTCTGGTAATGATTCTTGTGGCACAGTAGACATTAGTAGAAACTGTGGTGGGGTGGTCTGAAGATATGCCTCTTGTGTCAAACTGGATGTTGACAGGGATTGGGATGAGATCTTTGGGGAATAAGGCCTTAATCTATGAGTGGACACTGGGACAGGCTCAGGTGAAGCACTTCTAGGATTTGTCTCTGGTATCAGTGTGGATACTGGCAGGGGTTCTACGTAGGCACTTTGGTCATATGGCTCTAACGGTGCTCGGGGTGGGATTTCTTTGAGGATGTGGCCCTCTGAATAGGTGAATTTTGGCAAGGGTTGGGATAAAGTGCTTTGAGAGTACATCTCCGGTGTAAGGGTTGATGTTGGCAGGGATTCGGGGAAGGTACTTTGAGGATATGCCTCAGGTGTCATGGTAGTGGTTGGAAGGGATTGGGGAAATGTACCTTGTGAATTTGGTTCTTGCGCCAGTGTTGACACGGATTGTGGCATAGGTTTCTGAGGCAGAGAGAGATTCAAAGATAGTGAGGTTTCCAAGGTCATTGATGGTTTTGATTGGTAAAAACCTGTCTCAGGAACAACTGGTGGAATGGTTGGCTGGTTATTTGTTGAATGCTCCAGAAGAACCACAGATTTTTCTGGATCTATGTACGGTTGTTGTGGGACAACAATGGGTTGATTTGACACCACCTTGGACACGCCTGTACTTTCCCCTGATTCTCCTGTAAGTACAACTGTTTGCTCTGGATCTTTAACTTTTCGGCAAACTATTGATGCCCATTCACCTCTCAGCAGCATGTGTGCCTCAATTGGATATTGGTTATTATTTGTATTATGCATCTTTGTGGCTGGGGTTTCTTTGAGCCAGTCATGAACTTTGGGTTGAGAAGGAGCTGTGGGTCCTGGATAAGCTACAGGGATAAGATGAGGCAAAATCTTCCTCCTCTGTTTGCTAGGGTGATCAGGTCCATCTAACCAGTATTTACTCCTGTATACTACGGACCATCAGAAGGTTGAAGTGGAAGAGGAAATTAGCCAAATAGAAAGTCAGTCAAACAAATACAACTGGCATTGTTTGCAATGCCCTAATTCCTCATTGTTAAAAAAACATTTTACAATACATGCCACTTGGATATTACACAAATGCTTTTTTGTAGCATTCATGCACTTTAAGGAATAGTTCGCACAATCATTTCAAACCTGTATTTATTTGTATCTTCTGCAAAACATGAAAGGAGATTTTTGAACAGCATTGGGGTCCAACAACATTGGACCCCAGGGTACTTTTATGGTTTGGACAAAATAATCCTTTTTTTATAATATCTCCCTTTGTTTCACAGATGAAAATAAATCATACAGATCATACAAAGAAAGAAGACAATTTTCATTTATGGGTGAACAATTCCTTCAGCCCTTAAATGTGCATGTATTTTATTTCACATTTGCTATTATAAATGCACTAGACAAATTTCTAACATTGTGCATTTCACTAGAAACTTCTATTCATATTCCTGTTACAGCATGCACAAAGTCATCAAACAATTTTGTAGTGCATCAAGGAAAGTAATGAAACCATAAATGTTCCATTGAAGTGATGTAGAATACTTTAAGATACTATGCAAAACATTGACTGAGAAACATTAGAACTAAGAAAGTGGCTTAAGATCAGGAACTTACCTGCTGGGTTCAGCGTCCGGTGCGGAAGGTGCGCATGATTTCTTCTTTGTGCGTAACTTTGTGCTAAAATGTGGGATGGATTGTTAAAGTCATAGGATTCACAGAGATCGACCAGCAGAAGAGAGAGGCAATATACCAAACTCCCAATGAAGGACTTCATTGTTTCTCTGTTCTTCTCAAGTCTGCTTCAAGTTTGTGTGCGCTCCTCTCGTCTAACTGACACCAGTATGATTCCAAAAGCATTCTAGACTGCACATTTAAAGGGTTGACAAGAAATGTGTCACATTTTTGTCCAATACAAATACAGAAGGAGGAGTCCCTCATCAAATCACTAGACTTTTTAGACTGACAGATGTATAAAAGCATAAGTAATACTAATGAACCAAATGTCCATGGGGGGAAACTGATGGCAGATATGTTGTTTTTGAAGTGTTTTATTGAAGTAATTAGATTACAGAACATGTACAAGAAAAGAAACAGACCACAAAAATAAAATAGCATGCATCCATTGATTTATACAGCATTAGCAGTTTTCCTTTTTTAACTCTATATCATTGTTGTTCATGTGAGGATTCCTCTTGCATGTTAACCGGCATTACCCAGTAGTTACCATAAAAACAGATCACTGTGACGGCTGCCAATATGATGGTGTACAATGGTTCAATGGATGGAAAACACACACACTCACTCTCACACACACACACACACACACACACACTAATTATATAAACAAGATAAAAAGTGCTTTGAGCTTTCATGTTTGAAAGGATGAAAGTCTTACGTCCACTAATAAAGTACACAATGGAAAAAAATATATATTTTAACCATCACACTGGATTGTCTAAACAGATTTTTAAACTAGCAAAACAGATTTAGGTGATTCTAAATGCAAGTGCCCTATCAAGTTGTAGGGCAATGTTGACTTTCACATTACTTCCTCTACTATGACAATCAGGTAAAAACACAGCACTGAAAAGCATGGAAAAATAAAGATCTCAAGGGTGCAAGTAAAGTGAAAGCTTTCATTGGTAAAAATTTTAACGGCAGATTATCTGCCCCATCTCAAAATCATTTCACTAGTGATTGACCATGAACTATATAATTCTGTCATAAGCACAATTTATTGCAGAGTCCGAGTCATGATGCCCACAAAAGAGAATGGCATTTAAAATCTCAGATACAACACTAAGTAATTAAAATAAATCTTGCCACAACCACATGATCTCTTCCCCAACACCGTGCAGCTTCAACCATTTTCCTATAGTTTTACAAAAATAGATCTGCTGTGATGAACTGTTACGAGAGTCATGCAAAAGATTCATGGATAAGTCTATGCAAATATGTAAGCTGCTGATGTGATGAGTGGACGCTGGGAATCTAAACGCCCTCCATGTGTTGGAATGGAAGGCAGGATCGAAAGGCAAAGATGGGTGTCTGCACTGGCTTTTACTGAAGAAACCAGTCAGGGGAATTCAAGCTGGCATGTAAGGAGGAGGAGGCTCCTTCGCTGGCATTGTCATGGCCATTTCATAGGTGGGAAGGATGTACTATGATAACGAGAATACGCCAATGAAACCACTCTGAAGTCATATTTCTAAACAAAACTACATGACACACTTTCCTGTAAAAAAAAACGATACAGCTGGGTTCTGAGGAGGACTTGTGAAAAAAGAAACTTTGCTCAAAACCTCTTTCAAAGGCAAAGAGTGCCCTCTACTGTAACAGAGTAAATTGTGTATTTTAAGGGGCTACATTTTTACTACTGAGGGAGGTTAAGATGCTCTCCTTTTCAGAAAAAAAGACCACCAAAAAAGAAAATCATTGTATCTTTTTCCATCATCCACTAGTACAACAAACCAGTGTTGTTACTGTTAACAAAAAACTATTAAAAAACATTTTCGGTAATTTAAATAAAGTTAAAAATAAAATATTTGATGAAAAATGTGTATTTAAAAACAAAAAAGCTACCTTGCCAACTAACTGAAACAAGTTAAAATACTAAATTTTACTAAAACTGGAAAAATTAATTAAAGCTACATAGAAATACAAAAACAACAATGTTGAAGGTACATAACAAAATTACTAAGACTTAAACTAAAATTAATATGCATAAAAAGCTCATTATATACTATAATACAGTATATAAATACTAAACAAAAATTTGTACAGATTATACACCTGTGCTCAAAGACATTTTTTTTTTATTCAGAAAAATGTACACTGATGAACTTCACACAACAAAACCAACTCTATCTCCAAACTATCTATCATTCAAAGTCAACAACAACATTGCACTAATCTAAGCACTACATCAAGAATATATTTTTAATTTATACAGTCTAAGTATGACTGTATAAATCTGTTAATGATGTAGTGCTTAGATTGGTACAGTGTTGTTGCTGTTATTGACGCTGTCATTTTAATAACTAATATAATTTCTCTAATTATAATATTATTTTTATATTTAATCTAATTACAACACTCTGATCTAATATCATCTTTTCAACTCAAAGTAACTTAGAATGAACATACCTGAGGTGGGGTCTCAAAAGCAGGATAGACGGCAATCTCTGGAGTGTTCCTGTTGTTTATGTACTTATAGCAGTTCCAAACACAGTTTATCAGGTAGGCCTGAAAAACACACACACACTCTAAAAAAAAAATCTGTGTCTTACATCTAAAACATATAACAGATGTAGTGTCGGTTCATATATCTACCTTAAGGACAATGAGAATGGCAAAGAAGATGAGAACAAACAGCAGGAGACAGCTGGGGTCCAGAGAGAGCAGGTTGTCTTTGTATGGGAAGTCCGGCTAAAAGAGACATAGATGTTTTTAATTTAAGCCTTTTACATTAACTTCTAATGTCAGAGGCTTGAGAGACAGGCGGTCAGCAGTGGCAGTAGAGGGCAAACTGACCAGCTGGTCCAGGTAGTCCTTGATTCTGGGCAGGTACGTGAGGGAGCTGATGGCCACCAGGCAGCTCAGCGCAAAGTCAAACAGCTGATAGCAAAAGAATGGGATGAGCCAGCCATCACGATTCTGTGCGAGAGGGAAAATGTGTCACGAGGTGGGTTTTTTCCCTTTCATTTTTAGACTGTTTCTCACCATTATAATGCTGATGCAAACCTGTAAAACTCCAGGGAATAGTGATTCATCCAGTTTTTAAGCAAATAAGAGGAGCTATGCTGAATAACTTAGCTCAGAGAATACTTAACATGGAAAGGGAGCTATTAGCAAGGCTGTGACTCTACTGGACCAATATTTCACTGAGGATACTCAGGGTCTAAAAGACATAGTTAAAGCTCAATGTTTACTCGAGGTAAAAAGCTCAGGTATGGCAAATATGCGTTGACAGCTGAAACTACTATACAACAAAAGTTCACAGATCCAACCTGTTTTATAAAGACGACTTCAAGCAAGACTGTGAAGTACAGATAAACACAGTGGTGAAATGCATTATTCTATTCTAGAATACACGATCACGTCTAATGTCTGGGGAGAAACTGATTAAATTCATTGTATTGCCTTTAAATGTCAAAGAAAGCTTACAATGTTTAACAAAAAACTGCATTATTTGCAATATTTGATGTCTCATCTAGACAACCCTTTTAACCCTCATGCTGAGTTCCGGTCTGCAATTTATTTATTTTGTACTTTTTTGGGGGGATTATTTCCCTTGTGGGCACTTGCAGTATTTCTAGCTTACAAAAAAATTGCTAATACATTTCTTGTGACGCTATAATAATTGATAATATTTAAAATACGGTGATAATATATCATAATAATAAGGAATTAACAAGGATTTTCATTATTTTTTTTCAACATAGTTTTCAACATAAAACAAATAACAAACAGCACAGATATACCAATTAATAGAAACTTACAGTAATGGCCCCATACACCATCATGGCACTAATGGTGAGCATAAGGAGAGAGATGGCAAAGCCCACACATGCATTCTCTATAGGGGTAACAGAGAAGTTGTCATTTTAGAGATCATAAATAAAATTGATTTTTTTTTCTTTTTTAAATATATAAAGTACCAAAATATATACAAATAGCAAAACAAGTATAATTATTTGGCACTGTATTAGTATTAAATATAGGTTTACAATATTTAATTATCGAAAACAACTCATGAATGTACCTGACATCCTGTCTGAAGCAAAGTAATGCTCGATAACTTCATACTGTAGGTCAACAGTAGGGACGTTCTCGGGGTGAGTTACTGCCACGGTCAACAGAATACCCATCAACAGGTTCACCACCCAGAGAGAGATTATATTAATAAAAATGTACAGATGAGACAGTAGACATAATATTTAAACAGCCCAATAAAACCAAAAGTATGATCGTTCACTGTCATGTGACTTCCTGGCCATTTTGTTATTGCACTTCAAAAAAACAAAAAGTGATCAAGGTCTTAAAACATTTGCTTCAAAATCTTTACTTAGAAAATATAATTCAAACAATCAAAAATGTGGAATAATCAGTTAAAATGTAATATATAATAATAGCTATTTAATTCTAAATAATTGACTTTATCTAAACATGCTTAGTGCAAATTGATAACTAACTGAACTTCAACCACATGAAAGTCTGGTGTATTCAACCTCAGGCCTCAGCTTGCGGTTAGCTGGTTAACGTACGCCGTCTACAAATAGATGATAAATGAAGGCTTAAAAATAATCGCCACATCATATTATCCTACTTCAATAAACAGATAAGGTTCTTAAAACGTGTTTAATCAACAGGCAGCACGTCTAAACACGTTTGCGTGTCTTATTTGTGGATAGTTCCGATTCAAAACATTGTGTTAGCTTAGCGGTGGTTAGCATCGAGCTAACACGGCAGAACCGACCACAAACATCCACACAGACCCAGTTTAAAACACAGACGCGCCTCTAAACGACGGGAGGAAAGGCTACTGATGTATTCTATTTATGTTTAAAACTGCAAGACTATGTTAATGAATGTTTTACGCTTCGTACCATGTACCAGGTACCCAGGATTATGGTTCCAGTCCGCACATGACAGCAGCCGCAGCAGCGCGCGCTGTACAGTCGGTCTCGAGACGGTTTAAAACGCATGTCGTTCTCGGTGCTTTGAAGAAACATCGAGAAAAAGACGAGTCTCCCCTGTCAAAAACAGCAGCTACAATTACAGCGCTCGATCTTTCGGGTAAAACTCCCCCTGATGGATGACAAACAATGGGGGCGTGTTCAAAGCTAAATCATAGCGATGCCCGACTCGTTCTTTTGAGTCGGATCTTTTTAATACTGTACATGGGTTGAACCGGCTGACAAACTTGAAGTGGTCTAAGCAATTCACGAATCTAACTGAACTAAATATATCTATCTATCTATCTATCTATCTATCTATCTATCTATCTATCTATCTATCTATCTATTCATTTAGAACCGGTTCGTGGAATGGAATCACTAACCCATCACTACTGGGATCATACTTGGAAAATGGGGCGTGGCTAGCCGGATCACGCGTGGAAATGGACGTGAGTTTAATCACGCATGGCTGCGCTTATATTTATTACTGCACTGGTGGGTTATTAAGCAAAGATCGCACAGGAGGAGGACGATGTGCATGAGCTCACCCAGCTGTAGACAGACGCATGGAAGTTAAGACTGGTTCCTTTTCTCGGAAAAGCTTTTATGAGTTTGAAGAGCTGTTATATAATAGATAAGATGCTGGAAATTATGTAAGAAACCAGGTGATATATCAGAAATAGACAGTGGCAGCTTGCAAATATATGTGTGTGACTGTTAACAGTAGGCATTTAATTTTATGATATAATGCAGTCTGATGTCTGATCTTGCAAAAGACAAATTTCTTTTTTGTTTCCACTAGACACTTTTATACACCTATAATGGTGAATATAGCAAATAATATAAAATGTGGACTCATTCGATTATGTTTTTTTATAATCTTAAAACCGTTTGACCTTTTTTTGTTTCAATTAATTGTTGACAAAATTAATGCACACAAATTATTAATATATGAAAATATTGTATATTAAAAATATGTGTGTATTAAGTATTCATGTATATAATAGCATACACACACACACACACAGTGGTGTGAAAAAGTTTTGCCTCCTTTCTATACTAGGAATTTGTGAGTGAAAATTGTTTCTACATTGTTTCCATATTTTTACAGATCAACTCCATCCTGTACAAAACATTTCTGGACAAAATGTTATGATTTCTACAACAGTTAAAGTCAAGGCCCTGTCCGGTCAAGTTCTAGCCTGGAAACAAGCTGTCCATTTTTAATTGATTTTTTTCATCTGAATCCCTGAGCTCATGTTTACGGTTGTCAAGTAGCCCTTTAGAGCAACCAGATTCTTGCAAATTCCCTCTTAGCATGATGACCAGTGGTTGAAGAAATTATCATCTTTTATGATAATCTCAGAAATAGACCTTAAACCAGAAGCAGACCAAGACTTTATGCTTGGAGACCCAGATTAATAAGATGAAAACATCATGACATAAAGGGTGAAAACAAGCCTTTTTAAACCACAGGACCTAAAAACCTGCAAAGTATGAGGTTATATCTGGTACTGAAGATCTTGTTAAACTCCCAAATTCATTTTAAGTACTTCAGCAGTTGAAACAAATGAAATGTTCCACCTGTTAATTCACAGACAATAAGCATTTACATGTCTGAATCGTGCCTCGTAAAACCAGTCCAACGAAAGTCACTCTGCAAATCACTGATTTTCAGTTGTTTTAATGGAGACATTGATTAACCTTATTCTGCGATGAGTTACATTAATTTCCATAGTTTCCGACTCACAGCCAGACTTAGAAAAGAAAAAAAAAAGTATATCAATATGCCGTTTGCTGCAAAACTAAGGTACATTATTTACATTCCAAAAAACAAACAGAAACATCAAAACAAAATAAGAATAAGAATAACAAACAGTGCCGATGGTTCTTAGGGATGGGAGTGAATACTGAAGCCTAGAAATGCCAAGTTAAAATTCTGAACTGAACTGTGTGCCAGAATGACTCTATGGTGCGCCCCGGGGGCCGGAGCCAAAGCAAAGACATTTCAAGAACATCTGAGAGTTTTTCGTCATCTCTTCAGACACTTTGTAAGAAATAAACTAAATACTTAAACAGACCGGGAAGCAAAATGTTTCCGATCTCATTCTTAACGTTCCATTGCAGTAGCCGTCTGAATCCGTGAGGTTTCCTGAAGTGAGGCCGCAAGTCACCAGAACCTGTCAGACCCTGTCCATCTCCAGCCACGTCTCACGCTAGAAAACAACAGGTGGGAATATCCTGAAAAGGGACAAGCGTTGAGGGAAAAAAAATGGTTGGGAAAGCCAAGGAATGGGTGGTGCTTTTAGGGAAAATGTGCAAATCAATGTTTTGGCATTCGAGGGCTGGAACGATAAAGAAAAAATACTGGAGCGATTAACCATCCCTCTTCTCTCTGTCTGGTTAAAATACACGTTTTCAGTCACTGATGTTAATTTTTTGGCCCCACAGGGCACCTACTGCAGTAGTGCATAAACGAAACAAAAGACAGAAATGAAACCGTCATTGTTTTCCTACAGTTTGAAACCATCCCACAATAATAATAATAATAACAACAATAATAATAATATTAATAATGCTTCAAAGATGCAGGAAATTATTGCCTAAGGCATGATTCTATACAATATTTTCAGTACATACTTTGTAAGTGTTTTAAGGAAAACAATCCTTGTATCTGCTACTTGTTCAAAAAGAATGTACAGCTTGATTACTCTAGATTTGTGCCTTAGTCCTTTTTGCCGCTTTTTCACATTTTCTACTTTTTTCCTCACAGCTTCAGTTCGTTGGCAATTTTCGAGGCGATGTTCTTGAAAGCGATGGATGTTCCTGATATCCGCTTGAAGCGCACGCCATTTAGCGAGAGGCGGGGCAGTTTGCACACCTCCATCTCCCATTGGACCAAGCTCTCGGCGTGGCCGTCGCCATGGACGCACAGAAGCAGGAAGCGCTCGCGCTGCTCGTAATCGCAGTTGTTGGCGTCCAGGACTTTGCGGATCTCGCGCATCATCTCTGTGGGCTCCATGGAGGAGGTGGTCTTCATGCTCCAGGTGAAGCGTAGCGAGCGGGGTTTGGCGTCTTTATGTTCCTCTTTCTGATCCCCAGATACATTCCGACTGCAAGAGACCAGAGAAAACAATCATTTTTCATTTCAGGTGAGAATTTTAGATTTAGTTCATTGTTCATATATAGCTTTCATTTTGTTTTTATATGTTCAAAAATTGAAATGTATTTGAATTGTATTTTAAATGTAGATGTACACTTACAATTAGAGTAGATGTATATTTACAATTTACAGTTTTGATCAAGTTTTTACATTTTTTGAAAACTCCTACACTATTTTTTTTTCCATTAAGTAGGCTACATCAGAATTGACAGAAAAGTTTTGGGCCAGTTTCCCTTTTTTAACAGAATGTTTTAAATATTTGTATTCAGCAAGAATGCATTAAACTGTTCAAATATGATATTAGAGACATTTATAATGTTACAAAAGATTTCTATTTCAAATAAATGCTGTTCTGTTAAATTTTCTATTAATGACGGGACTCCTAGATTAATGGCTGCTGGAAATTCAGCTTTGCATAATAGGAATAAATTATATTTAATGTATTCCAATAGAAAACCGTTCTTTAAAAATGGAAATTTTTTACAGTATTACTATTTTTACTGTATTTTTGATCAAGTAAATGCAGCCTTTGTAAGCATAAGAGACTTCTTTCAAAAACATTTAAAAACCTTTTTTTAGTTAATGACAAAAATACTTCTAATTTTTGGATTCATAATAGTTTTTGTTAACAATAGAAATCTTTTTGTGCATTCTTGTGTTACTGTGATAGTAACGATGTGACAGTTTATGCTAATTCCTTCTGAAGCATAATATTAGATCAAGCTAGCATAGCTGTAAGCGTTTGTATTGACATACTTGTTTGTTTCAGACCATAAAAACAAGTTCTCATACAACTTTTCTGTTTTCAGTGACAACACATCATGCACTGAAGCACCTGAATGCATTTGACATGCAGTGAACAAAAATAAGCATGCAAAGAAACAGAAACAGTGCAGTCAACAACCCAAGGGTGCAAAAATAAGAATGTTAAGAAAACAATGTGTGATTTTAAACTACAAAATGTTTCTAAGCTCAGATCTGTATTCAAACATGACAAGAAAACCACTGTATGATGTTACATAGTGTTGTGTGTGGTATTAGGAGCGATTAACAAACCCCGATACCTAGGTATGAGTAACACTGCTGTGACCTTAGCAAACAGCACTAATAATCATGTTCTACTTTCCTCTTTTTGCCACAAGGGGGCAGAGCAATAGAGCTAAATGTCAATGCAAACAAATGCTACCTGAGTTTGTGACAGATCAGAATAAATGAATATTCACACAACAGATTTAAACTTCATTGGACCATTTGAGACTAACAAAAGCCTCACTGGTTTTTATTTATGCCCGATGCCAGTTTATGTATGTTTGTAGAAAATAATTAAACAATGAGGTTAAGTCTGTGGAGTAATGTCAGTTCTAAAAGGTAAAGAAAAGATGGGAAATGAAAAATTAGAACTGTAAATCCAGATGTCCTGTCTCACCTTGAATCCTCATACCTCCCATTTCTATCGCATTCTGCCGGCACTCTTTAAAAACCAGGATGAAAAAGAGAAAAATAGTTTAGAGGCAAGAAAATCTGAGACTCAGCTGATCCAGGAAAGGATGATAAAACAACAATAGCTTTTCAGACATCCTAGGACAAAGGAGAGAGAATCTGAAAGCCAATGTCGGAGAGAACGCCAAAAACAGATACAATTTCCTGTGTAAGTGGAGAGGAATATTGGACATGCATTTATAGTTGACCTGTGTGGAGAGATAAAATGGAAAAGAGGAGACAGAGGGTATTACAGATACCCTTCCTGTACCCTATGATTCAGCTTCCTGTTCTAAATAGATTCCATGCAGTGGACACAACTGAGCTCCTTTTGTCTGATAAGAAAGACAAAACACGATTTAAAAATGAAAAAGCCCTTCCAATAATAATAATAAAAAAATAAACATTTGGGACATTTGCCTAAAAATAAATAATGTGGGGTCTTCTAGGCAGGGAGAAAAGAGAACGCTTTGAAATTAATTTTGAGAAATATTTGATCTTCATTATTGACCTATAAATGAATATTTCAAGATATCCGCTGTTAAATGAAATGAGAATAAAGTTGAAAGCTGTTTTTTTGATACACATTTCCTTTTTGGTAGATTCATTTTATAATTCATGCCAATTAATACATCCTTTTGTAGTCAGTAAGATTAAATAGTAACTAGACTATAAGTAATAATTAAATACTTTTATTCAGAAAGGATGCATCAAATTACTAAAAAGTGATGGTATTTATAATGTTACAAAAGATTTCTATTTCAAATAAGTCCAAATAACTTTATTTCATCAAAGACCCCCCCCCGCAAAATAATATATATATATATATATATTTTTTTTTGCGAATCAGCATATTAGAATGATTTCTGAAGATCATGTGACTCTGAAGACTGGAGTAATGATGCTGAAAATTCGGCTTTGCATCACAGGAATAAATTACAATTTAAAATATATTCAGATAGAAAAAACTGTTTTTTTTTTATATGATAATATTTACAATAAAATATTATTATTTGTACTTTTTATTTATTTATTATTTTTTAATAAAAGCAGCTTTGGGGAACATAAGAGACTACTTTAAAAACAACAACAACAGCAACAAAAATGACTGATCCTAAACTTTTGAAAGGTAATAGACGATATATATACTTGGGGGAAGTATATATTAAATATATATATTTTATATATAAATAAAACATTTTTAGCATAAAAATGCTTATTTTCAGTCTTAGGCAGCTGTATATAATGGAATGGACTGTTACTAAATGTATGTTAACAGTGACACATCTGAACCCACTCTCCCGTTTTATGACATTAACGCTACATACTACAAAGCACATTAAATGCAATATATTCAGTTATCCATGGACATTAATCATCCATTATACAGAATAGAACATGTGAAAGAGACTGGGAGAGGTCATGCAGCGGCGTGGGCGGTGAGCAGCAGTCAGAGGAAAGGACGCTGGTGGATAAGTGCTCTTATGGGGCAAAAATAAGAGGCAAACTGCCTTTGACAAATGTATATATATATATTTATATATAAAAATCAGCATCCACTGGGACACTTCACTGCTGCATTCTGCAACTTCTGAAAGGAATTTTATAGTTTTAATACAACTTACAATCTCTTGAAAGCATCTCTGGCAAAAAAAAAAGCCATAACTATCAAAATAACAGAGGCTGTAAGCATGTTTTGCCATTGACTACCATTCAAAGTCAGCCATGCTATAATCTTGGAATATTCTTTAAAAAATACCAGACTCCAAATAAAATAAGCCAAGTTAGCAAGAGCTTTCAATGTCTGTAACAACTCTTTAACGGGACATCTGACCAACTTTTGGATAACAAAAACCGAAGTTCTCTATTGAAAAAAAGACTGTTATCTGTTGATGTCATAACAGCACTGGTAGGAATGAAAGCGCTGGGATTGCGAGACCACCTGCAGGAACAATATGACTGGGTAGGTCAAAAAGGAAGAGCTGGAATCAGAAGATCCTGGGCAAATGCTACTTCTGGAGCATGAAGGGTGAAACTGGGAAAGGGTGGTTGTCGCGAAAGGCAATCTTGGTACCTTAACTCCAGAAATCTTGTAAAGAACCCCTCTCAATCGCCACATCTGTCAGCTGCTAAATTAAGAGCCCAGCAGGGTGGCCTGAATTACACAACCAAGAGCAAGTCTGTTACAGTATCGCAGGAAATGCATTAATGTGTTTATTTCCTTAACGTCAGGGTAGATTGATATATATATATATATATAAAGATGAATTTTTAAGCAAAACACAGTATATGCTTATGATGACTTATATAAATCTCACAAAACCTGTCAGGAACATGTCCACACTATATTTTTACACAAATATAATAAATACATTGTAATAAAAAAAATTACATGAAAGAAAATAAAAGCAATTTTTGAACCATAATGATTTTTGCACATTTTCATATAAATTAAGAATGTTTTCCTGCCAAATTCTCATTACTGTAATAAAGGAAAAAGGTTGTCATTATTGTAAAGCAAAAAGGATTTAATTATTAAAATTTAATTTAATTTTTAATATGGTTTAAATTGTCAAGTATTTATTTTATAGTAGCATTTGTTGTACTGCCTTCAATTTAAGCAGATAAATAAATACATTCTTGTATTATTATAACTATATTATAATGATTATCATTAAAAGTATATTAAAACATTTTGTTACAATTAAAAATATTTTTTATTATATATAATGTATGTTTGTATAACAAGACTCCAGATGCATTATAGTAATTAGAATTTGTGTGAAAATATGTTGTAAATGTGCCATAAAAATAAACGTCATTCAGTAAATAAATAAATAAAAAAACTTTTCCCCATTTCTTTTGATTTTAGGGTTAAATGTGACCCAAGTATGTTTTTATTCAGTTACATATTAATTAAAGAGGAAAAACAACATTATTTAATTTCAGAGGTTTTGATTTTTCATGGCTGGCTGAAGAATACCATCTTCGAACTAATGTTCCCACTATTGAACGCTGTATCAACTAACTGTACAAAACACACACAACCTTCCTCCTTGAAGATAAAAGGTGTGAATGGAAAATGAGGATCTAATAAGGAGTCTAATGAATCTATTGTGCTCAGTTGTAACCTGTGAACAGGCATGCATGGGTGATTAGTAATGTCTGTCAGCTGCTGCTCATCAGAAAACAGCAGAAGTCTCAGGCATGCTCAGTCGCACTCCGATTAAAAGACAGTGTGTCAAAGGTGTGTGTCAAAGGTGAGTGACAGGCGATTAATCGAAAACGTCTTCACACTAGGGTTAAGAGTAAAACTTCATATTTCAGCATTTGTTAACTGCACACAGCCCATCGAGGGTCCTACCTTTTGGTAAACCTGAATGACATATTTCTACAAAAGAAAACAGAAAACAGAGACACTAATCAACATCTAGAGCAGATGTATCGTCTCTTGAGGAAATATAGGGAAATCTGATACCACTGCCACTGACCCGGTGTTGTCGTAAATAGTTCTAACATGCCAAAACTACTGCATAACATCCAGTGGGAAGTTAAAGCTACTAACTTAGCTACATTTTTCAGTAGTTTTATAATAGCTGTTTACAAAATAGTGTATCTTTTTTAAATGAACAAACCACTTTATCTATTCAAAACAAAGCACTAATCAAACTATTATGGTAGCCTGTTTCCACCACGGAATTAGGGCTGGGCAATATATCTAATGATATGATCATGCAATATCACGTTCATTATGGCAGATGAATCACCTTCGATAATGAACGTGATATTGCGTAGCTTGTCAGTGATCTACGGCTCTGTCTATTAAATGGCGCTCCATTTGAAAGCAGTTGATGGCGATTTAGAGGCAATCACGGAACCAGATTTACTGACTAGATGCGTATGATCATATCGTTAGATATATCGCCCAGCCCTACACGGAATAATAAAAAAAAAAGTAATTGCGACTTTTAAAGCTCACAATTCCAACTTTTTTTCTTGCAGTTCTGAGTTTCTATCTCTCAATTCTGACTTTATTTCTTGCAATTTTTAGAATTCCGAGATAAAAACCTGCAATTTTGAGAGGAAAAGTCAGAATTGTGATATAAAACCTAACAAATGCAAGGAGGAAAGTCAGAAGTCATAATTACCTTTATTTTTAATTCTGTGGGGGAAAAAAACTTAACTGTGAGAAGCATATTCGATATAAAATAAAAAATTTAGAATTGTGAGTCTACATCTCGAAATTTTTACTTCTTTTCTCGGAAATGCAAGAAACAATGTCCAAATTGTGAGATATAAACTTAGAATTTTGAGAAACATGAGAATTGTGAGATTTCTCCTTGGTGGAAACGTTTCCATAAACTGTTACATTCTAAAGCTTGTTTATTTCAAATACCAAAAATACCAAACTCCAAATGAATTCTTTCATTCTTATTCCACTGAAAACCGATTTCCATAGGGAATAATGACTTGTTATAATTGTATTCAAGGTGAAGCGTTTGTTTACCTGCGTGTGAGCTTGGATGTGAGCTTTGTGAAGAGGTTTGTTGATCCGCGGCTCCGGGACTGTGAGAGCGGCGTGGCATCATGTGATAAGGTTGGAGAGGCTGGGGGTCCGTTATAGGTGGCCGTGCGTCGCTCCCTCAGCTGGCCTCCGTGGAAAGTGCTGCGGCTCAGTGTGCCTCGTGGGAAACGCAGGCGGTCCGGGGGAGTCGCGCTACTAATGCTGTGGGTGGAGGCACCGGGGTTTCGCTGACTCGTCTGAGCCGTGCTCGTACTGAAGAGAGAAGAATCAGGGTCGCAATATGATGAAATAGGAAAATTTGCAAACAACACCGGTCACATGTACAACCAGGTGGTCTTTGGACACTTAAAGGGATAGTTCAACCAAAAAATAAAAAATCTGTCATCATTAACACACACTCATATCATTCCAAACCTGTATGATTTTCTTTATCTGTTGAAAACAACAGAAGATATTAAATAAAAAATATCTCAGTGTTTTTGTTGTCTATAGAATAGAAGCCAATGGGGCAATAGACTATTACAATATTTCAACACACTTTAAAACATTTTCTTTTGTGTTCTGCAGAAGAAAGTCATGCGGGTTTGAAATAACATGAGGCTGAGTAAATGATGCAGTAATTAAAACTAAAAGTATCCAAAATAATATCTGTTAACTGAAATAAAGCTGAAATAAAATAAAATATAAAAATTTAATGAAAAAATACTTAAACAAAAATGACAGATTTTGCCTTGGCAATTAACTTAAGTTATATTTAAGCACTTCAATTACTAAAACTAAAAAAAAATAAAAAATTAAAGCTAAATTAAAAAAATGACAAAAAGCAAATAAAATTGCTAAAAAAATTAAAACTGACAATATAAAAATAAAAGCTATTTCAAAATAGTAATACATACTATAACAGTATATAAATAATACTAAAATTGCACAGAAATGAAGACAAAATGTGCATTTTTGAAAATCAAATCTTCTTTCAGCAACTATCCCTTTAAACTGTAATTATGCACGCATTAAACAGAATGTAACAAAATATCAAACCAAAACAATTAATCACCAAACAAATGAAGTTCGACCTTTTCTCAGAGCTAATTTATGTAAAAAGTAGTGTTTTCTTGATTTTTAGTGGATGCATGTGGTCAGTTCTCTTCAAATTCACACAGGTTTCCTTGCTGAGTAAACACCGGTTTAGTTCCTCACATTAATTATGAACATATTCTACAAATGTTTGACTGGCTAAGTCACTATTATAGGTTTGTTAGTTTGAAATTAAGTGACATATATAGTGTAAATGTTATTTTAAATTTCAAACTAACAAACATCTATAATACTGACTTAACCATAATTTAACTCAAGCAATCTGTGCTCAAACTAAATTTTCTTAATCTGCACACTTGTTACTTGCACACCATAACAATCAAATAAATCATAAAACATCTCCACAGTCCTTTAACTAGTCATTTACTAGGTTAATGTAGTTTATATCCTATATTAGTGGGTTTAGACACAAGGAAGTTAGTTAGCGGTTTAAATGGGAAGATGCAGGAAATCGTCAAACGTTAAAACGCAATGGAAGCTCCACGACGAGTCCTCCTGGATTGGTTGAGACACTCTAGGGATGAGACGAGGGTGGCGGGAAATCAAAGACGCAGAGAGGTCAGTGTTAGATGGAGAGACACATTAAGATTAGAGACAGACGCTAAACTCGTCTTTACTTGGGCCTGAAGAGATCAGAGGTGCCGTCGTTGGGCGGCAAGGTGACGCGGCAGGTGTGTCCGGAGGCCGAGAGGGATGCGGCTTTTTGGTGGCGCAGACGGACCGAAGCCGATGAGCTGGCGAGAGCAACGGCATACGCTGTCGGACTCGTGCTGACACATCCCGACATTTCACTCAGGCTGGCCAATGGCAGTCGGCCAAATAAACAGCAGTGGGATGGATCAGATATAGTATGTACGAAGAAAGCAGAGCATATGAGATAAAAAACTTAGAGCAGAGAAGAATACAAAGAGAGAGTAAAGTAGGATACGGGTGGATCATGATGGTCGACTGTTTCATTTTGAATGTGTGTCTGATGTAAACCCCTTTAAAAAGGGCTAGCTTAACAAGATAGTTTACTCAAAATAAAAAAAAAAAGAGAAAAAATCTGCATCATTTACCTTACGTCACATAAAAGTTAATGAAGGTCAGTCAGGTCCAAAACAACACTGGACCCCATTGACTTTCATTTTATGGAACCCCCAACTCCCCCCCCCCCCAAAAAAAAGGAGACTTTACACTTTTTGTTTTCCCCAGAAGAAAAAATGTACACTACTACTCAAAAGTTTGAATTCTATTCATTTATTTGATCATTTAGAATGCCGCTTTTCCAAATTATTTATATTTTAAAGGGATCATATGATGCAATTTACATTTTTCCTTTCTCTTTGGAGTGTTACAAGCTCTTGATGCATAAAGACGATCTGTAAAGTTGCAAAGACTAGTGAAGTGAAGTGAAGTGAAACTTTGTTTGGCCTTCCAAAAGAGGACATGATTAGAAATCAGTGGTTAAGTTGTATTTCAACACTGTTCCAGAACAGTTCACCCCAAATATTCAGAAGTGTGCTGCGCATTTTATGGAGGACTGTTTCCTGAACCAGTAGCCTGCAAAGCATCTGTGGTCCAACAGCTGTTTCTATAAAGTTGGGCAGTTCAAACTTTGCAAGGACAGTCTGGCGGTTCTGACTCACAGCCTGTAGGTATGTTTTTTATATTTAAATAATTTGCCAATGATGCTTCAAACCGAGTTTAGAGCAGTAGAGCAGGCTTGTTGTTTCTCAGATCACAAATGCAGACATGGTTTTATGTTTACCCAGCGTGATGCGCAGGGCAACGCAACATGTAAAAAGACAGTACAAGTCATTATAATCAGTAAATATGTCCCAACTGGATGCAACAAATGCCTCACTTGTAATGGGTTTTATTTGTTTTTGTCTCATCTAGTGATGCCCGGATCGCGAATGAATCTATTTAACCGGATCTTCTTAGTGAACCGGTCGATTCAGTTCACCAAATCTATCTGAATCGTCTCCAGTACGCACTAATCCACAAATAACTTAAGTTTATAAACGTGCCTTATACTCCCTCTGACACGAAATAAACCAATATCCTGAGTTATTCAGTTACTCCTAACAGTACACTGACTGAACTGCTAAAAGAAAGTGATGATGGGATGTGCACGAGCAGAGCAGCTGGACTGAGTCTTGTGCTGTTTGCCTGGGAGACGGCATAGTATGTTAAGGGGCGTAACATTTCCGTCACACCCTTGAGGCATTCGGCCAATCATAATGCACTGAATAGCTGGCCAATCATAGCACACCTCGCTTTTCAGATCGATGAGCTTTGTAAAAATCGCACACGTTTCAGAAGGCGGGGCATAGAGGAGAAACTATAATGTACATTATATGGAAAATAATGTGTTTCTTGAACCTTAAACCACATAAACACATTGCATTACACCAAATACACAAAATAATGTTCTTTTTAGAAACATCATATGACCCCTTTAAAATGTAATTTATTCCAGTGATCCAAAGCCAAATTTTCTAGTCTTCAGTGTCACGTGATTCTTCAAAAATCATTCTAATATGTTTGATGTTATGATTGACTGCTCATTGAGGATTCTTATTATCAATGTTGAAAACAACTGTGCTGCTTAATATTTTGTGGATCCCCAAACCAAAGTTTTAAACAGTAGTGTATAAAATTACATGAGGATGAGTTAAGGATGATAAACCGTTCACTTTTGATTGAACTACCCCTTTTGTAGAAATTATATATAATTATACATTTTTTTTATTTAATTGTATAGAATATGTATATAATATTTTATATTATTATTTAATATATTCATGATATTTTGACAAATACTGGTGTCTTGATGTAATTCAATAAGCATTTACACTAGGCCATATTGCAATTTGAATTTGATTAATTATACAGCCTTAGAAGTTTCATCAGTAACATTCAGCAATTCAGTCTAAGGTCTACATGATAAAGTAATGTAATGTAAAGTATTAAAGCAAAGATCCATCTTCAAATACTAGGTTGGAGAAAGAAACAAACAAACAGATGAAGCTCCACAAACATTTAGAAACCTGTAGATGAGAACAACGTTTTTTTGTGAAAATATCTGGTTGAGTGAGGATGAAAAGACGCAAGTTGTTCCTTGTTGTCAGTCTCTGGTTTTGAGCAACACGGTGGTGTTTCCTGTAAACTGGTGTCGATGTTCAAAGGGAAAATGGATATTCATAACCTTTGACCTAAAAATGAGAGGTCTCAGAGACTCACCTGTTCTCTTTGCCGTTCTGGATGACAGCGTGGCGGTCTGTGGCGTTCCTCTCACTACACACGTATGTGTTTCTCCTGGTCATACCACTAGACACAGAATTGCTCTGCAGAAATACATATTAAAGTGCGAGTCTTAATCAGTGATGCACTGAAATTAAACATTTCATTTAATTAATTCATTAAATGTATTTACTAATCAACACTGAAACAGAAAGTTGTACATAAACATTTAAATCGCATATTAACTTTTTAATTATATAATTGTTTCTACTTCAAAATCGTTGTTAAAAAGAAACAATTTAATGAGTATTAAAAAGCCTCAAAACCACATTTATTTTTTCAATTTTGTTATAAACTTGACAGAATTGAAAACAGACTGTTTCATTTTAAAAGTAACTAAGCTTATTGTGGTAACTGGATGGTAGGTGCACTAGTGAAGTTTTGTTCACGAATCAACTGAAAACAGCACTAACTAAAAGATCTCGGTTTAACAAAATAAGGATAAATTAAAAACAATAATTCGATATTTCATACAGCTGACATGTTTACCTGACATCTACCTAATTAAACGTCAATGATTTCAGCCCTTTAAAACTGTTGTTGCCGAAAACAAATATTTATTTTCAGACACCAAAACTGTGGTGAATAACTAATCTTAATGATTCATTAAATAACTAAAATAACTATAAACAATAAAATAACAGATTATATAAGCAGCTTGTTGCTCCATGCTTTAGTCTCACTGAGATACTATTATAGTTTCAAATATTTTGAATTTAAGTTTTAGTAATTTTGTTGTTTTTATAATTTTTTGTGCATCGTATTTTTTTATATGTTTATATTGTTTTCCTTTTATTTCAGTTTTAGGTTTAGTTATCTAAGTACATCGAGTAAATTAAAAAGAGAAAATTAGCTGAAATAAAAGTTTTCTATATTTTATTTGATTTCAGCTAGAGTTTATACTAAGTATTTTTTATTTAAAGTTTTGTTGATGGTATTAGTTGTAGTTCACTATACAATTAGATTCTCTTCAGATCTATTTTATACAATCAATGACAATACAAAAGATCTTGGGTGGTACCAACTCACCCCAGGGGCACCGGCGCTCTTTTTGCGGTCAGGAATGTCGGCCTTGTTTGGGTTGTTGGCGTTGCCCAGCATGGGGCTCGGTGGAGCCATGCCACGGCTTCCAGATGAGCTGGACTTACGTGCCTGTGCACTGCCCTCCTCTTTATGGTCACTTTCTGCAGAAGTGGTCTGACTTCTCTTGGGGTAACCCACTGAGGGAATGGTTGGACCAGCTGTAGAGGGAGAGGAATGGAGATTAGAAAGACAAAGACCTCACAGCACTATTTAAATTCTGAAAAGTGCACTCACCCTGGTCACTGTAACGACGCTGTTTCTGGTTGGAGGAGACGTTCTTTTGGACTTTGAGGTGAGATGGTGACTGGCCATTATTGTGCTCACTGTTGGGTCTGGCCTTCGCCAAAGAGAGGTTACTGCTGGAGCTGGAATCACTCACCTCCAACTGTGATCACACAAAACAAAATGTAAAAAACTGCATGAGACAGAAAATTTTTTTTATTATGTCTGGATGTATAGATTAATGCTCAGGGAGAAGTGAGTGGATGCAATTGGCTAATCCAGTTTGATAAGATAACCAGTAATAAGGGTTTACTGACATGCTACAAGTCTGTAACATTCATAATCAGATGTAAAATTTAGCCAGATGTTTGACGATGGTTATAAAGACTAGCCCACACTGCAGCTAGGCAGGAAAGGGTTGTCTAACTGACTTGACCTTTATGAGTGGGTAAATCTAAAATCGATGACACCCCAATAATAGAGAAGAGTGCAACTAAGTGGTAACTCTTTGAAATAAAGGTACAGCAATTTCCATGACAGGTTATACAACCGACGTCAAATACACCAGGGAAAAATGGTTACATTTTGTGCCTAAAATGTCCAAAGGTAAAAAAAAAGTGAAAGTGAAAGTGACGTGACATTCAGCCAAGTATGGTGACCCATACTCAGAATTCGTGCTCTGCATTTAACCCATCCGAAGTGCACACACACAGAGCAGTGAACACACACACACACTGTGAACACACACCCGGAGCAGTGGGCAGCCATTTTTATGCTGCGGCGCCCGGGGAGCAGTTGGGGTTCGATTCGATTGCTCAAGGGCACCTAAGTCATGGTATTGAAGGTGGAGAGAGAACTGTACATGCACTCCCCCCACCCACAATTCCTGCCGGCCCGAGACTCGAACTCACAACCCTTCGATTGGGAGTCCGACTCTCTAACCATTAGGCCACGACTTCCCCCAGATTTATAGTAGAGACTATAAATCTGCAAACAAAGCAAACGTATTGTTGCAAGAGTATATATCTATTTCTTTCCAAATTTGTGCCTTAAGGCTGAGACTAGGTGTCAAATCACACTAACATATCTTCCTCAGACACACTACTACTGTTCAAAAGTAAAATTTAGTTAGCAAGGATGAATTAAATTGATCAAATGTGACAGTAAAGACATTTAACAAAAGATTTCTATTTCAAATAAAAGCTGTTTTTTTACACTTTCTACTTATCGAACAGTCTTGAAAAAATAGATAATGGTTTCCACAAAAATATGCAAAATCAGCTATGATATCAAATCAGCATATTAGAATGATTTCTGAAGGATCATGTGACACTGAAGACTGGAATAATGATGCTGAAAGCTCAGCTTTGCATCACAGGAATAAATGACTTTTTAAAATACAGTACATTAATAAATAAAATATAATACTTTAGAATTTATAATATATAGAAGTTATTTAATTGTAATAATATTTCACAATATTGCAGTTTTTACTTGATTTTTTAATTTAATTAAAATTTTCCCCAATAAATGCAGCCTTGGTGAACATAAAAGACTTTTAAAAAATATTTTAAAATCTTACCAAATCTCAGACTTTTGAACAGTACTGTATGCTCTCATTTAGCTAGATCTAAAACCCCCAACTGTGCATTGCAACCAAATAGCATTGTGAATAACTCACCTCAGTAGACTTTCTTCCTAACAGCAGGTAGGTAGCCGTGATTTCATCGTACTTCATCCTGGTTAGAGATTCGTGGATCTCCTCCCTCGAGTAACCCATTCCTACCATGATATCTGCAACAAACCATATAGCAGCAGTCAATGTAGGATACTGTTACCAGCTGGTTGAGCATCAAAAATGGTTGACCTCCAAGTTTTTCAAAGGCCTCAACAGACTGGACTAATGGCTGCCAATACAGGAATAAACACAGTGATACCTTTTAAAAACAACCCTTTTCCCAGTAGACTGATAAAACTCTGCATTTTGACTCTTTACATAATTGTGCATAAAAAATGATGATATACAAAAATGCAGAGTAACTGAAAGCTGAGCTACACGCATTTAAGGCAATCTTCAAAAACATCCAAAAAAAAAAAGTTTTAACATGTTTATTCTAAATCTTCATGAGTAATGTCTTGCTACTTTGTATCTCAACAGCCCTCATAAGTAAAAAATAGAGGCCTATTATAATTCCTGGTATCCTTTTAGCTTTACTATGAAAAAAGCGATGAACAACTCTCAGTGCCGTCACAGTTTCACGTGCTAGACTAAATGTGACGGCCTCGGCTCAACTGAGCTGTTCCTGCACTAGCTGTAAATGCTTTTCGGGACACAAGAACTGGGGCTTAGAGATCAATGGAGACGGGCCTGCAGCAGCAGTGGAAAGAACAGGGCCTGTCTGAACTCAGATACCATCGACCCCTGCACTCTGCTCAAACCCACAGACACACCAACCACTATCAGCGTCACGTTGAAGGAAGCATGCCAGACTAACAGCTTCTGCTAAGCAAAAAAAAAATGGTGATCGACTCTTACGACTTTACGCAATGCACTAAAGCCAAAACATCGAAATATTTGGATCTCCCTTAATGGCTTTCGTAAACCATAAAGCTCTGGCTCACTCCCAAGAAAACTCACTAAAAACAATAAAATCATGAGCGGGAGGGAAAGCTCTTATTACGCCTATATATTTGGATTCTGTTTTGTCTTTCCAGCTAAAAATGCAAAAGCTGTGACTTTCACAAACTTCAGTGCTCAAGAGTTGCCTTTAAAAGTGCAATTAAACTGGACATTACTATTCAGGTACACTACTGTTCAAATGCTTGTGCTAAATGCTTAATGTAGATAAATGGCAGTAATGAACGTGATCAGATTAATATGTAGCCATAGGACAGTGGTATTAACTTTACTAGCACAGCCACTTGTAATCTCATTGTAAATAATAATACAGCTTTTAGTTTATGTGTGTTTAAAGTTCAAAATAAAAACACCAAAAATTTTAAAGTGATGTAAAATGTAAAAGTCACATTTTTAACTTTGAAGCCCCCTGTCCTACAGTAATTTGTTTCTAAAAATAATTGCATGTAATGAAGTGCTGATCTAATACCGATTCTCTTCTGATCCGAGATGTCGAGCTCCGGCTCCACAAACGGCTTGAGCTCGTCCTCCTCAGAGCCTGCGTTGATCCATCGATCCTTCATAATTTGCTGAAGCAGACATATACAGAGCTGTGTGAGAGGTTCTTCTAGATCATAAATATGCATGATTATGCAGGAAACAAAATACATTTTTTAAAGTGGGTCAACTGGAAGAATCTTGACACAAAATACCATTTGTTCCTTAAAGCTAGAACAGATTTTTTTTTTTTTTTCAACAACAAAGTACCTATGACTTACTTAAATATAAAAATGTAAATGTTAAGGTTTTAGATTTATGCATGCATTTATATAAGTTCTGGCCAGATTTTATTGTTTGGTAAATTATTTCATCACATGTAGTGCTAAATAAAGTGTCCCATATGAAAAGAATATATATATATTAGTGAGTGGTATAACACATGATTGAGTGCACAGAGCCTCTCAAATTCTCAATTATTCATCAGCAGATGTCATTTCATTCTGAGTTTCTTGCAACAGGACTATAATTCAGCATGTGCATTATGGGCCGTGATGTGAACAGTATATAACCTGCAAATAATAATAAAGCCCCCAAACAATAGAGGCACTGTTTCACTGCAACTCTGTAAATTTAAAACAGCCAGGGTGTGTCAGGGAATGAGTGTCATGTTAAATTAATTGGGAAGAGAAAGCATGCTGTGATGAAAGTGTGCACTCAGGCTAAAGGTTGTGATGGAGGGAGAATAGAGGGAAAGAAATTTGGCTGTGTTTTTATTGGGAATGTGGAAGAGAGGTTTATGTGTTTTCATTAATCAAGGTGGCACCTTCTATGAACACTGTACACTCTAGAGTCCCAATTCTTTTTTAAAACATTAGATGGAAACTACTGAAAATGTTTTAACCATAAACTAAAAAAAATTAATGAGAAGTGTGTGAAGTAGCTTTTTTTTTTTAAAACATATCAGATTTTTATTTACATGTGAATCAACCCTGTAACCCAAATTAATGTAGATAAGAATATAAGATTATAAAAAAAAGTGATCAAACAATTATTCTCTCTGGCTTTTAGGAAATGACTATAAATCACCATTTAAATTAAAACACTGTCTTCATTATTTTTTTAATTTCAGAAATTTCAAATATTTAATTTAGATTTTATTGCTAAATAATTATTTTAGAAGAATTTGGAAATGATCAAATAAACAACATTACCCACATTTAAATTAAATACATTTAAAACATTTTTTTTTAACTGTGCAATTTTCATATAATTAATTAATTTTATTATTATTATTTATTGTTGATTTGTGTCATTATACTTAGACTAGGTTTTTATTCTTTTGTACATCATTTCATTTATAATAAAATTGCCCATAAAAAAATCACAAATTTAATTACAATTTTATTTAGCCAATAGCAAACCTCTTAAAATTAAAATAAATAAATAAACAACTATATTTAAAAAAAAAACCTACTGAACTTCACAAGCATTTTCTGAAAATAAAGCACCTCTTTTGCACTTATCAATACATACTTCAGTTGTAGGCCCTATTTATCCTACATCTTCTCACCTCAAGTGTTCCCCGTTTGACAGGGTTCAGCACCAGGAAGCGTTTCAGGAGGTTCTCACAGTCAGTCGACATGTAGAAGGGAATTCGATATTTGCCCCTCAACACCCGCTCACGAAGCTCCTGCAGGTAAAATGTAATTTTGGCTGTAAAATCTGATCCGATGAGATTTGAAGTCAAATATATGCACACTTGTGGCACACATCTTGAATGCATTTTTACTGAATTATTTAGTGTCATATAAGGCTTATTGCTTTAATAAATCACTGATTTCACCCAGCATTTTTCATGAATCTCTACACAAATCCACAGCTTCTCAGTTGTATGACTCTCTGTGAATGTTTAGGAGGGCAAAAGTGACCTTTTCTGGGGGCTGCACACACTAACCTTCAGATTCTGTCCATCAAAGGGCAGTGATCCACTGACCAGTGTGTAGAGTATGACCCCCAGACTCCACACATCCACCTCAGGCCCGTCATACTTTTTGCCTTGGAAAAGCTCAGGGGCCGCATATGGAGGGCTGCCGCAAAACGTGTCTAGTTTGTTCCCAATAGTGAATTCATTACTGAAACCGAAGTCTGCAATCTTAATGTTCATATCTGCATCCAGCAGTAGGTTTTCTGCCTGCATGAGAGAACAAGAGAAAGAGTGAGACAAAGAGTCCTTTTTCATGCATATTTCATTTATTAATGATCCATATTAATGATGGAATGCTAAGGGAATTTATAATCTCATCGCATGAAAATGTATATTTATAATTAATATTTATATAATATAATATTATAAATTAAATCAATATGAATTTATTTTTAATTTAGATAAATATGAATTAAATGTTATAATGCTAGTACAATAAAATAATTATAATAAATAATAATGAAACTATATTTTTTATAGAGAGAGAGAGAGCTTTTTTGTATTGTCTTCAATTTATACACATTTAGATATAAATTATACTAAGATATACTGACTGATTGGTAAATAAATAAGTAAAAGTTACTAATAATCACAGTGATGAGAATATAAAGATAAAACACTAAAAAGCATAATTGGAATTATAAAAATTTAAAAAGAAAAAAGCAATGGAAATAAATCTGTGTTCTAAAATGATTTTATTTTGGTTTGAAATGTGATTGGGACTTTTATTAGAATCGTTTTTTTCACTCAAGAACATTTAATAAGCAGAGATCATTAAATCTAATTTGTTTTTTTTTAAAATAATATTTTTTAGTTACAAAAACAAATCCTAAAATCCACTGCTTATTTCCAAGTTTAAATTCAATTCAGAATCCCAAACTTTGCACTTGCCTGTATGCATAATATAAATGTAATTTCTCTAAGATGCTCCTTACAGTTACTCCGTTCTAACATGCATTTAAGCAGACGGGTACATACAGCAGAAGAAAGAGTGAAAGTGACAGCACATAATACAATAAAAAAGACCCACATTTCCACCTGGCTTCCTGCACACGAGTCATTTAGACAGCTTCACTCTGACACTGGCCTCATGCATCATTTACAGAGCATCAGTCTGGAAACAAAGCGTGTAATGGCGCATGGAGACTTGGAGGGGGAAAGCAGAGGTAAGGGAGACTGGAGAGAGGAAGCAGCATCTTCAGGGGCTCTTGCTCATGTTCTGTCCTCCGTGCCAAAGTACTGACTTAAGCACCATTTTGGTACAAAAGCAACATCTACGTGCAGGGCTTTTAAGAGAATAGCAGTTCTGGTAGAAGATGAACCTAATACTTCAGTCTTTTTGTTTTGCTGGGACAAAAAGATGACCTTACCTTGAGATCTCTGTGGACAATGTGTTTTTGATGGCAATACTGAACCGCTGATACAATCTGAAGAAGAAAAGGAGACAAGGGAGTTTTAGAATGTGGACAGAGACAGAACTGACTGGACGGCAGACAGCCAAATACACCACATTAACTGGCATCATCGCTTTTCCCAGAATGCCATTGATTGTACGGGGGAGCATGTGTGCTGAGGGTCTGACACATGGTCCGGGATGATAAATGAGGGGTGAGAAAAAGACTTGCTGAAACTGACTGCTCAGCACAGCTGACGCTTGGAGCTCCAAACCATCAGAATCAGGTTGTGAGATTACGGTTACAGAATATAGTATAGAATCTATCAAAGAGCAACAAATCTCAATACTTGAAATTGCCACTCAGCAGTTTTTTGCACTTTATAATAATAAAAGAAGATTGCTAGTATCTCGGCATGTAATCCTTGTATTTGGATACAAAGCAAATTAATTTTAAGAATTTAGATTTTTTGCTCTTTGATGAATTCTGTTATTGACTTGAAATCATGTGAGTGGAACCAAGCGCAAGATCCTCCTTTTTTCATTTTCAAAATTTGGGGTCAGTGATTTCTTTTTTTTGTTGTTGAGAAATTTATAGTTCTATTTAGCTAGGATACATTAAATTAATCAAAAGTGACAATAAAATATTTAGAATCTGATAAAAGATGTCTTTTTAAAATAAATGCGGTTCTTTTAAACTTTTTAAAGGTATTCATTAAATAAATAAATATATTGTTTCCACAAAAATATGAAGCAGGTGTTTTCAACATTGAAAATAATCATAAAAAGTGTTTCTTGAAAACAGCATATTAGAAAGGTTTCTATTTTAAATGAATGCTGCTCAGTATGAGTATGAAAAGAAACTAATACTTCTATTGAGCAAGGATGCATTTAATTGATCACAATTGACAGTTTAGACATTTATAATATTTAAAAAAAAACTATTTTAAATAAAGGCTGTTCTTCTGAATTTTATTCAGCAAATTCTAAAAAAAAAAAAAAGTTTCCACAATTATGTTAGGAATCATAATGATTATCTGAAGGATAATGTGCCACTGATGCTGAAAATTCAGCTTTGCATTACAGGAATAAATTACATTTTAAAATATATCAAACCACGATATAAGAGAATTATTTCACAAAATTTCTACATGAAATGAAAATTCACCCCATCTATTTTCTAAATGCATGTGATAGTTGGTATTGTAAAGGATTCATCCATGTAAGTTTCCTTTTTTGATTTTGATTTTTTTTGTTGTTGTTAATTTTTAAGTGAAAGAAAGAATTCTCCAAACTCTTGAACGTTTGTGTAAGCTTGTCTGCTACACAGAGATGACAACCCAAACACTCCTCACATCATCTTGATTATCACATTAGACTCTTCTGGCAGTAAAAGTAATCACAGGTGACAAATATGCATTATTTTTATAATTGCATTGAAAAATGAACAACATTTGCTTCCACATTCCATTACACAGATCCTGACAAAATCTGCAGGCTTTTTTCTGTATTTTTACACAGAGTTAGAGGAAATCTGCAGTGGGGCAGAGACTGCTCCTATTAAATTAGCTAAAATATTTAATAAACCAACATTTACAAATTACGGATCTCCAAAAACATTACTTTAATAAAATACCGCTTTTCATATTGTTAATGTGTAATCCTCTCAAATTACACCTCATAATAGTAGTGGATTTTCTCGTCTCGTTCTCAAATGCACAACATTCTGGATACGTTTAATATTCATGCAGCTCTATCCGTGTCCCAGACATCAAATACGGGGACAGATTTCCATTTCTTTCTCCGGCTGGTGGAAGAATCTGGTGGTTTTTCTGCTCTGCTCAGAAATCTCTGCGGTGCTTCAAGCCTGACCCAGATAAGCTGTCTCTACAGCAGCAGCAGCAGCAGCAGCAGCACAGGACTCAGACGGAGGAGAGGAGGATGGGAGGGAGACCCCACTGCTATGACTACAGATGTCTGCATCAGCTGCGGGCAAACCCACCGTCCTCGTCCATTAGACCGATGGGTCGCAGTGGGATGGAGGGAGGTTGGAAGGGGTCTTCGGGTAATTAAATGAGCAAATGATGCTGTCAGTGGGTGGCTGTCTCATTAGAGCTCTCTCACTCCACTCAACACCTGGAGCTTTTTTGTTGACAGCACATTTGGGCGTAAAAATGCAGCATCAAGCGACAGTTAAAGCTTATGGCTGCCATCACTGTCTGTATTTGTCACCCATGATTCATTTATTACATTTAGCTTATGATGGGATTTTTAAGATTAATGGAGTAGCATTTGGCTGGTCAAGTGATCTTGACATGGTGGTGGTCATAATAAAACATGCTCACCTTTAGGTAGAAAAAAAAACTTAAATATTCTTAAATAATCTAGGACACCGATGCGTCTAGCATAATTTAAAAAAACTGTGATTTCAACTGATTTTTTCATTATTTTTTGAAATAATTTAAAGTATTATTTAAAAAAATTTGTCAACAATACCATTTTTTAAATCTACAGATTTTTTTGACAAAAAATACCATCGTTCTAACTAAAATTAAAAACCAGAATTTGACTCGATTTCACTTTAAATAAAAGAAAAAACATTTAACTGAAAATAAACTACGTAAATTAACTACATAAAACAAAAAATGATATAGACATTATACAAAAATGTTAAAATTTAAACTAAAATGCCAAAAACACGCAACAAAATTACTAAAACTTCACCTAAACTCATTCAAAATATTAACAAAAACTATAATAGTATTTCACTGCTACTAAAATATTACTGGGATGGAATACTAGAATACTGCTTAAAATAAAATAAAATAAAATAAAATAAAATAAAAATAAAATATATAAAATAAAATAAAATAAAAATAAAATATCGGCTTGGCCTACACTGAAAAAAAAAGAAACTTCTTTTTGTGTAAAAATGGCTTAACTTTGGAAGTCTGATCAAATAAGAAGGAGACTGTGGTTAATATAGTTCATTTGTTTGGTCGTAATAGAAATTGAGTTGGGTGCAATGCATTGTTGTCTTGTTCCACAAGAGGTTCTTAAACTGTTCGAACCATATTTAGTTATGACCCCAAACTAAAAGTCATGTATATGGGCCACATTCGGCCCACTGGGGAAACCGTTCACGCGGCTGCCACAGGAACCATCGACTGCCAATCACACAAGCGTCGCACAATTGCAGTTCACAGCTAGCTGTTTCCAATGCATCCAGGAGGAGTGTGAATGGACAGGGCGGTCTGGGTGAGAGCGATAGGGCGGGACAGGGCTGTATCGAGTACACTGCAGTACTGTACCTGTCTAAATTTAGCTCTGGCCTCCTTCTCCTTCATTCGTCCATGTGCTACGAGGTAGTCAAACACCTCCCCTGTGGAGAGAAGAGACGCACAGGGTGAATCATATAGCACTCTTGGTTTCATATGCTTCATTATGTAGATTTACAGGGCTGGTTGCACAGGATTACATAACATAATATGGAGCTCATAAGCAGTCAGTGTCACATTAGCTTCATCAAACTCACCACCACTGGCATAACTCCATCACCAGATAAAGTGTCTTCTCTGTTTCTATGACCTCAAACAGCTTTACTGTAGAAAAGAGACAGAAAAAAAGGAAACATGAAAATCAATTATCATTATCCTGCTGGTTTTATTGTTGCGACTTGAGTGCACCAAATTATTCTTTGCTTGTATTGCAGGCTGATATGACAAGTTGTCTGTCTTCATGAATGCAGCAAAACACAAAAGTAAAAGTTTTGGTTACTGACATCAAGTCTGAGTACTTATTAACTCACTGCCATAAACTTTTCTTTTTTCACAATTATATGTTACAATGCACTTCAAAACATGGCTGTAACCAGGGTTTAAAAAATTAGTGAGGTCTGTGCTATAATAACCTGACCTGTGTATTAATGTAAAATACTACTGCTTTTGGCTGCATTGATAATATTTCTGATAGATAATATGATGATATTTTTTGCGTTTCCCTTGCTGAATGTGCTATCCGGTCAGCAATAACCTGTCCATGGGCTATTTTGATTATTGTCAGTTTCAGTGCTGGCAATGCAGTGTTACCAGATATTGCTACAAAATCAGAAAAAAATAATGGTTTTTTTTTTGTATTTAAATTTTTTTTGCAAATAAGATAAGATAAAATATTGCTGACTCTAAACAGAAACTTCTCACTTTATTAACTTTCTACAGTGTCATGTTAAGTGGAAAAGACAAGTCAAAAGATGCTTATAATAGCTGGATATGGCAACACGGAGACTGCGTCGGCGCCCTACTCACTTATACCTCGCTCAAGTCTCGTTCACTCTGGCAGAGTCTTGGAGTGATCATTTTCATACCACTTGGGATGCTAAACATTCTTGCAAACTGTCTAAACTGAATTATGCATGCAGACATTCATATGAGGAGTTTTAAACAGCAAAGAAGTCATTAAGTGAGCAAATTTTATTTCTGAGCCTGAAAAATTTACCACGGTGTGTATATATCAAATATTTATTATACACTTTTTATATAAATAGACAGTTATCTAAAAAGGCGTTTTGCATTTTTGTTGGTTTGATTTGATCAAAAATACAGTAAAACTGTAATACTGTGAAATATTATTACCATTTAAAATAACCTTTTTTCTATTTTATTATATTCTAAAATGTAATTTATTTTTGAATTTATTCCTGAATCTTCAGGAACCATTATTTTAGTCTTCAGTGTCATATTTCTTATTAACAATGTTGAAAACAGTTGGTGGAAACAACTAGAATGTTCATAACAGCATTTATTTGAAAAAAGGAAGTTACATTTCATAGATGTCTTACTAACACTTTTGACCAATTTAATGCTCCCTGCTGAATAAAATTAATTTATTGCAAAAAAAAAAAAAACTCTTGCTATGTTTTATATATATAATATAATTGTATATATATAAATGTATATATATATAATTGTTCACTGTTAATTCATGTTGTTATTAATACAGTTGCATTTCTTAAAATATGTACAAGTAGAAAATTAACATTGACCTAGTTTAATAAGAGCAGTTAAACTACCCTGCAGTTAATTGTTAGTTCATAATACCTTTAATAAAAAAATAAATAACTGATGCTATCTTTATTTTGGGATTGAAAAAATGACCTGGGCATTCTTTACAAGTAAAAGTATGTTCTAAAACCCTGTGATTCAGCATCCTAATCACCGTTTCTCCAGCCGTACTATTAAAGCATCTAAATGAGCTGAAAGTAATTCACAGATTGCCTGCAGAGGCTCTTCCCTGTTGACTACAAACTGCACAGGACATGCGCCGTGTCTCCAGGAAAAACGTTACTGAAAGCTGCTTTAGATGTGAGTGACGGGCCAGGTTTAAGTAACACTACCCCACGACACACAGCATCAAACGCTTATCCCTTCATGTATGCTAAATTTAGTAACAGCATAAACACCAGCGAAGGGCAGCGCTCTGCTTCTGTGATGATGTTCAAGTTCAGAGGACACACAAACACATTTGTGATCTGTTAACAAAACTTCATCTATTCAGAAAAATAGGTCATCATAAATATGTCAGGCTAATATGCTTCTGCCATCATCTTAAAAGAGTGGTGCGCCCTAAAAAAATGAAATTGCGTCATTATTACTCACCCTAAACGTTCTAAATTCTTTAATGGAAACAAAAAGTTTGGTAAACACATTTTAAAATTTTGGTAACAAAATTTTGGTAGAGATGGAACAAAGAATTTTTGAATAATTATTATACAACTCTTGCAAGTTAAATGGCAGTGTTGGTGTCAAGCTATGATTATATATATATAATTGTTGGAAATAATTGTGTTTAATAGTAGAATTCCTGGTGGAAACTACATTACCCATGATTTCTGCAAAAAACTATCAAGCTAAAAAGCTGGTATACACAAAACATACACAATGCCAAAGCAATCATGGTACTTGTAGTTCTTTCCGTTATTAAAGTTTTTTTGTCTGATTTTTAAAATTTCTTTTTGCATCATATAAAACATTCTTGTAATTAAGGTGATTTGCCTTATAGCTGTTTAATACTTTAAGACTTTTTAAGAATATCAGTGAATAAAAGGCTTTATGTATCCCTTTCTCACATTAATATTCAAAAGACACTTGTATAGTGAAAATTTTTTTTTTTTTGGAGTTTTGTTTGTTCATGCTTGATACATTACAAGAGCTGCATTTAATGACTTTTTCAAATATTTCCACAGAAAATTTTCCACAGACCAAAAATAACAGCATACAGGTTGGAAACAACATGAGGGCGAGTGTGCATAACGAAAAAAACTTTCTTTTAGCGCTGCCCCTGAATGTGCCACGCTCCGTGTTTGACACAGCCAGATCACACATCAACACCAACCACATCCTCTTTCTAGCAAATCCACTCCGCCTTTTTCCCTCATTGGCGAGAAAGGACAAGGACAAAAAAGTAGGTCATCTCTGGAGCAGTGATAGCGTGTGACAGACAGGACGCTTGTACTCTTATGGAGTAGACGATGCCTGAGCGTGTGCCGCCACACAGATAATTGCAAAGGGGCATCGCATGAGGGAAAGCGGAAGCGGAGCGTTGTCATGAAGGACACACCGGATTCCTGATTCTGGGAAAGAAAGATGCTCTATATTCTCAGAAATAATGATGTTGAGATGAAGGACAATTGAATGAGGGGGCGAGCGAGGGAGAAAGGTGGCTGGCTTTCAGAGAGGTTATGTGAGGAGGATGACGGAGGTAAATTATGAAATATGAAGGAGAAAGGTTAGGAAGTGTGTGGGCCATAGATGGGGGAGTTTGAAATTACCTTTCCTCATTACTCACTGTAAACACATTACCTTCACGACGATTGCATCAAACACTTTTCAATGGTTAAGTCATTCATGTGAAACATGCATAATGTGCAAATGGAACAGAAATGGCTAATACAAACAAAAAAAAACACACACAGCACAGACGTACTGGAAAAACAATTAGTAGTGCTGGGAAAAAGTCTGAGTCATTTAAACAAGTCACTCCATTCTGGACACTGTTTTTCAGTGACTAAAAGAAAAAAAAATATTTGTACCTGTTACATTGTTTTGTATGGTGCCTGGGAGGTGACATGTTCGGTTCACTTAGTTTTTCATGTTCTTATTTACCCAGGTTAAAAAACTCATTGAGTTTTTAATTAAATGGGCAAAAGAGTGACCTGGCCCAAGCGGGAAAAGCAGCAACAAAATAGCATAGTTTACCATCATAATACAAAACACAAAAATCAAAGATCCTCAACAACAATTTCACCAAAGGATTAAAAAACACACAGTGTGTTAAAAGTAGCTTAAATTCATGTAATGATGGAAACACGGTCATCTTTAGAATGCTTTGTAGATTATTTCAAGCCAAAGTAGCATTATATCCAAAACCCTTTTTCCTTAGCTCTGTTCGAACCAGAGGGACTTTAAAAGGTCATCACAAGATCATTTGAACGTAGATTGTAGCCATACTTCGATTTAGAAAAACTCAAACAAGATGGAGTTAGACCACAAATAGACTTATAAATAAAACAATACCAATTAAAACTTCTTTGGGTATACAACGATGGTTAACTCAAGCCTTCTCATATAAAGTACAATGATGTGTTTGATAACTACAACCAGTAATAAACGTTAAAACACTATAAAAAACAGTAGTATTAGTTTTTTAGATAAATTATCTCGGGCCCATTCATATACAGCAGATCGACATAATCCAAAAGTGGTAAGAAGGTAGCAGATACCAAATATTTCCTTGCTTTAAAAGAAAATAAAGATCTATTTCTGTAGTAAAACGGCAATTTCAGCTTAAGTTTTGAAATTAATTTATCAATATGTAGCTTAAAAGTTAACTGACTATCAAATAGGATGCCCAGGTACTTATAACTTATAACATATTCTATTTTTGTTCCCAGGAAGGATATATCAGGAAGATCACTTGGTACAGCTTTAGAATTTGAAAAAAAATATTTTTTTAAACTAGTTTTATCTGTGTTTAAAACCAGCTTAAGATTGACTGAACGGAACTGAACCAATTTCAAAACGCTGACTGTAAATAGTGAAGTGTTGATTGTGACGCTGATGAAGCACAGCAGTAAAATAGCAGTGTTGTCTGCATACAGATGGAACTTCGCATTTGGAATATTATTGCATAAATTATTTACATACAAGCCAGGCTTGTATGTTTTGTCATGGCCACGACATAATAACTTGTGGGGAACGTCATATTAACTCGTGGGAACGTGATTATTATGTCGTGGCCACGAGATCATTTTGTTCGAGGTATCGCGGGTAACGACATCCTTATGTTGTACCCTTAAGATGCTGTGTTGAGGGAATGACATCCATTTCTTGTGTCCACGAGTTCTTATGTTGAGGGAACGACAATTTTTCTCTGGTCACGAGTTTAATGCGCAAACAAACCTGCGTGACCATAGCAACCTATGGTGCTATGGTCATGCAATTTTGTTTACGCATTAAAAACGCGTGGCCATGATAAAAAATATGTTGTTTCCTCAACATAAGAAGGAAGGATGTCGTTGCCATGACATAATATCATGTTCCCACGAGTTAATATGATGTTCCCACAAATTAATATCTCGTGGCCACGACACAAACTAAGTGAACCCGACCATGTCACCTCCCGGGCACCGTAGTTTTGGTCATTACTCATAAGTGTTCTCAGAAGTCTTGACAAAGTCTTTTGTTGTAGTGAAAATAGATATTTAGCTAAATCCTGTTTCTGAAAAAAAAAAAAAATTTATCAACAACAAAGTTCTCTCAATCCTACAAACACTATACACAAGATTTTCAACAAATTATTAATAAAACATGATTCAAAAAAGCAATTTGTGAAGTAACTACCATCTTCCATTCAAACACAAATTTGTACACACTTAAAGGCTGCATGGCTTGGGATTCTGCATGCTCAAAATTAATAAAGTTTATACACTACCGGTAAAAAGTTTGCAGTCTGTGAGAATGTGTTTTTAAACAAGACACTTTTGCTTACAAAGGCTGCATTTATTTGATCAAAAATACAATCAAAACAGTAATATTGTGAACTATTAAAAATGTTAATTTAAAAATAACCGCTTTCTGTTAAAATAATATGTGGACCCTGGACCACAAAAAACCACTCTTAAGTTGCACAGTTTTTTTTTGTAGAAATAGACAACAAAAAAAAAAAAACATTGTATGAGTCAAAATCATCGATTTTTCTTTTAATGCCAAAAAATCATTAAAATATTAAGCAAAGATCATGTTCCATGAAGATACTTTGTAAAATATGCTACCGTAAAATATATCAAAACATAATTTTTGTTTAGTAATATGCATTGCTAAGAACTTCATTTGGACAACTTTAAAGGCAATTTTCTCAATATTTTGATTTTGTTTGCACCCTCAGATTAAATATTTCAAATAGTTGTATCTCAGACAAATATTGTCCTAACAAACCATACATCAATGGAAATCTTATTTATTCAGCATTCAGATGATGGAAATCTCAATTTCAAAAAAAACTGACCTTTATGACCGGTTTTTGTGGTCCTTGGGGCAAATATTTTAAAACATGGATTTATTCCTATGATGGCAAAAGCATTATTACCCAGTCTTCAGTCAGTGGCATGATCACTCTTCAGAAATCATTCTAACCCATGCTGATTTGCTGCTCAAGAAACATTCCTCATTATTATCCTCCTTTTAATCAACGGTTTTTCCATTTATGCAGCTTATTTTTGTGGGGAAGGAGTTGTACTGCATTTATTTGAAATAAAATGAAAGTTTTAACTATTTTGATCAACTTAATGCATCTTTGCTTAAATAAAAGTAAAACCAAAAATCTTACTGACCCTTTAAAATTTTGAACATTAGTGCATATAGCAGCCTTTATATTTTAAGAAGGGAGCACCTCATAAGGGGATCATCATATTTGTCATCTAAAAGGGGTCTTTGTCATCTTAAAGTTTGAAAACCCCTGGCTTGCAATATCATAGTGTCACCACTGACCAATCAGCATCCAGAACTAGAACTACATACTTTATAATAGAAAACAAGGGTCTCTCATGAACACAAAACACCTGCTCATGTTTGGGAATGGCAGAGGGAGGTCACGCTGAGGGACGATTAAGGTATTGGGGTGAGTGAGGGGCCAGGGGCCACACAGAGATGACATCATGACGATGGGGGGAGGAGGGAGAGGACATGCGCAGGCCGTCAGATGATGGATGCATCAAACAATGGAACACACGAAGGCATACAGGAGTGCTTTTGTACTGCCGGGAGGACAGCCGCTCGGCCATCTGAATAGGAGCGGTGTGGCGGCTTCTGGGAAAAAGCAGAGGGAGTTCCTGCACAGGGGATTAGAGAGGCCTCCTCTACTAGGTCCGCTTTGTGTGCCACATTCCCAAAACATATCCACAAAAAACAGAAAGAGGAGACCGACGGAGAGAGAGATTGCACTTCTAAAAAACTGATTTACTGTGTGGGACAAACTTACCAATATTTGGATGTCGATTTAGAATCTTCATTATTGTTACTTCCTGCAAAGAGTGAAAAAGCGAAGACAGAAAAAGCTACCAAATAGAGGATGGGCCGCATTTTTTTACTGAGAAAAAAAAAAACAACAACAGTGTACAAGTGGGTGTACAAAAGTTCGGGGCAAATTTTATTATTATTTTTTTAAAATACATTATTTACTGTTCTTTTGAATTTCTGTTAATATGGAATTTTGAATAATAAGGTAACATGACTTTTTAACAAATATATTAAACTGTTTTCAGCACTGATAATAACAGTAAAGGTTTCTGAACAGCAAATCGGGATATTAGAATGATTTCTGAAGGGATCATTTGACACTGAAGACTGTAGTAATGATACTGTAATAAGGGTTATTATAGTTAACTGAAAGTATTGTGTTACTTGAAATATAACCCATAAATGTCATTCATTTTACATTTATTAAAATATAAAAAATTAATACTTTATTTCAACTAGTTTGCAAAGGAAACTTTCCAAGTTTTCATTAAGTTAAAAATTGATGTACTGCCAGTAAAATAACTAACTGAAATAAAAAATTATAAAAAACTATTAGACATACTTAAAAACTAAAAAATAAATAAAAAAATGCACAAACAAAATTACTATAACAGAAAATATGAAAATAGCCATCTAATTTAAAATATAACAAAACTTAAAAACTTATCTCAATGATACAAATTCACACTGCAATCATAGAAAATATATGGCATTTATAAATATATTTAACACAGTGATTTTGACATGTATAATAACAATTTCACAATATGTTCAGTTTTTTACTGTAGTTTGATTTCAATAAATACAGCTGTTGCTAAGCACAAGAGACTTACTTAAAAAAAGACTCTAAATATGGCTTGAAGTCCTCCCTTTAATGAGAATCTATGGAAATTTAGTTTTATGTCAAACAGGCATAAATGCCATGTAGGAGCATTTAGAAAAGTTATATATATATATATATATAGATATATATATATATATATATATATAATATATATATATATATATATATATATTAGTAACACTTGGTGTTCAATTCAATGGAAAAAAAAAAGGTCATTTCTGTTCCATAATCCTCTCTTTACGATTATCACCCTACATTTACATTTAGCTCTCCGAGCCCTTCAAACAAAAACACTTTAGCATTTTTCAGCCAGCCTCTCTTTCACCTCCTCCCAAACATGCAAACCGATTATTATTTCACAAGAGGGTCTTAGTATGTACGTCACACTGATGCGTGCGCAGTTCACTCTCGAAAAAGACTCTGAAATAGTGAGAAACAGTCAAAGGTTACAAAAATGTTTTGTGTCCGTTTCACAGAGGTCAATAGTCCAGTAACCACTGCACAAAAAGAAAACTACCAAAAAATCAATTACACCCCTATGATTAGTGCAGGGCTAATTAGGCTCTTAGTCAGCCAGCACAATCTATACTAAAGCACCTAGTACAAACACTATTCACAGCTTTCTCCTCTATATATGAACATGGAGCCAAGGTCAGGTTACATTAGAGACGAAGGATATAACCTGAGCTGACATGTCTAAAGTGGGAAGCTGGGCGACCCTGAAACCCAGCGCTGTGGTACAGGTAGAGCGAGACAGATCCAAATGATGGCATCTTATTTCAAACATGTGCCCTGAGAGAGCCGTGTCAAAAGACTAAAATCTTAGTCTGTAATACACAGCCTGTGGCTTTGTAGTGAATAGTGGAAACACCGATCTGCAGACGATGTCTGCAGTTTATTTTTCACATCAAGATAGGATGAATCTACAGTGCCACAGCAAAAAGAAATAATATTTTATCAAAACATGCAGACTTCACTGAAGTGTGATGAGGACAAAAACGTTTAAACTGATGCCAACATGACTCATCTTTTTATTATGACGTCTTTGTTGACAGGTTTCGTGATAATCGAGGGCCTGAGTAACAGGCCGGCTCGGCATTAAAGTGGCAAATACTATCTTAGGCTCCTCTTCTTTTTTCCATGTTAACGTTGCTCACAGTCTGGGCTTTTCCTTATTGACTTCGTCACACAGATAACCCCGCCCCCAGTTTCTTTCCGCTCTCTCCAGCTTTTTCTGGGAGCACATGTTCTAGAAAAAGACTGAACCAGCCAGGTAGAGCTTCAGCCAGCAAGCCACCAATTACAGAGCAACTAAATTAAAAAGAAGCCGAGGTTCTCCGCTAATGAAGCGGAAGCTATCCAGACCATACCGCATGGGTTTTATGGCGTCCTAGAGCAGAGCTTGCTATGAGGTGGAAACATCAGATAGTTTAACATCTTCTGGTTGAATGTAAAGTGATGAGTCATCGAGTAGTTAAAGGAAGTGGGGATGGGACATACAGCGCCTACTGTTTAGATGTAAGCCTCCCAAGGCACACTGCAGAACGGAGCTCTTAAAACAATTATCATCACTGAAACCCACTGCGTCACTTATACGAGAAGAAAAAAAATATGTAATGATGAATAAGAATTTACTGCAGAAGAACGTGAATTGATGAAATAAAAATGATTTATGGCATTATTTTTTTAACGCATCTTAAAAAAGGGACTAACTTTTTTGCACTGCACTATTCTATGGATAATGCTGTAACAAAAATAGTCACAATACAAAATTACCGTAAAAAAAAACCAACAGTAAGAAGTCATATATTATTCAAACCTTTGATCAACAATCACAATACACTGAGATCACAAACAGCTACAATATATACAAAATCTTGAATTATCTATTTAATTTAAGGTGTGTGAGTGTCAGATTTTATATTCTACCCGCCCACCTTAAATTTCAAACATATGAAAAATAATAACACATAATAAAATAAAAATTGTAACCTAGATGGCAGTGCATATGTGTGAGCATCAATTAGAACAGACATGAAAAAAAAAACTAGAAGATGTGTTTCAAAGAAGGTAATACGCCCAAGATTAAACTTTGTTGACAAAACTCTTAATGTAAATAACAAACCAAAACAAGAAAAACAAATAAAGGGCATATGTGCACTCAAATTCGCTAAGAATAGAGCCGTTTGTTTTCAAATCATAACACACTGAAATTTTAACATTATGTGCACCTCATAAAAATGATTTAACATAATAATTATAAAAATAAATAAATAGGAAAGAATGAAATAAATAACAGCATATGGTAGTTATTAATTCCAACCAATCAGTCAAGAGAGCTTTAAATTTGTAACAATGAGTGAAACTAATAAGAAGCTCTAACTCAAATAATATTTCGACATAAATAACAATAATGTCAGTGTGGTGTAATATTATAGAGCCTTCAACTAGTCTGTTTTCCGTCGTGACAATAACCTTTTTATTTGTGGAAAATAAAAAAATGAATAAAATGTCAAATTAAATTAAATAAATAAATAAAATTAGGGTGCCTTGACTAGTATCACTCAGGCCAGAATAAGGGATGTGTTTTCAACAAATAGTGCCTGTTCAATCTGTTCCCATCATAAAGACTCTCTACAGAATATAGAGCTCATACCATAGATTTCTCCTCATTGTCTGTCCTAGGAACGACTTATAAGCAGACTGTGTGTCCGATAAAAGATCCTTTTATCCAGTACTCTCCCCACGTCCTGGAGAATTTAGTCACGTATCGGAAGGGAGTCAAGTAGCGCCCTGCCACTTTAAGCTAGTGTTGATAGAGGAACGGACATCGGCCAGGGAGCGGAAATGAAGCTCGCGAGGTCTGGCAAATGAGACAAAGGATTTCTGCCTTCTCCCATCGTCTACTCCCTTGTGTAACCACACCACTAACATATCTACTTCATCACAAAGATCTCTAGGGTTGGGACTAGGAAGCTTATCCTGTAAATAAACAACACGGTGTGTAGTGCCATGCTCTGTCAACCATCAAGTGCCTGATGTCTGTGTGGTAGGAGGGTAGCAGCACTGCACATGAAAGTAAAGCCTATCGCTACACACTCATGAACAGCCCTTTGTAAATGGATGTCAAATCTTTATCTTGTGAAATGCCTAACGAGGATTAGCACCGCAATTTATTTAAAAGTGACCCTATTATGGATATTTCGAAAAACTAACCTTTCCATGCACAGGTTGATGTTAACAGCATTATGTGAGTTGTAATGTGAAAACCTGTCCTACAAAGTTTTATAATATCTAAAAGTGCACCGGGTCTAAGAGTAGTATTGTCTTTCAAAAACGCTCAAAGAGTATGAATAGTTTATTTATTTAACCATAAGTAGGGGCACTTTAAGCCGCTCTCATGCAGTGTGTCGTTACATAAGTGCGATTAATGTTCAACACATGTGTGGACGGCTATTTCAAGCAGAATTGCAGCATGCAAGTTGCCCATGTGCGTGTCCCAGTATCTCAATCTAAAACAATGTGCTGTTTTCTCATGGCCCGTGGAGGTGTTTCGAGCTAAGAAGCTACTTACTACTATGAATACACTCAAGTGTTGTCACATATGTACAACCTACCACATCCAATGGTGCATCATTGCACTAGAAACCCAGGCACGAGCGGATGGTGTAATGTGTATTTTCAATTCTGTCGACGACACGTACTGCCCTATATGCCTGTGTCATGTGGCCGTGACAAGCTGGGAATGGGGGCACAACATGCAACAACAACATGCCACGAGGCAACACGTTCATCAGTAGGATGTAGTATTTTAACGGGCAATCTACGGAATTATGTCTGAGCTTTCCACGGTTCGGTGCCATCATAGGTAATCTCAGAAGTAAGCAAAAAAACCAAACAGCTTGAAACGTACTCAGGTCGAGATCCTACTTTTTGAAGATCTGAATTTGATCCAAAACGTTCCCCAATAAATAGTCCTACATTTTATTATCAATGAAATATTCTGTGTTTCACTTATCGATAGTACATTACACACTCATGGTGCTACCAAATATTTGTTGTTAGGCCTATGTAGATGTTTACCAAAACAACACAAAGTAACACAAGGAATAAATTATTTTGGAAAATTATTTTCGAACAAATCAAATGAAACCAGTTGAATTTGGCTGAGGTTAGTCAAAACATGAGGAAGGGCCCACAGACGCATGTATGGCGTCTCATATAGTATAGCATTCAGGCTATGCTTGGGAGAACCCCTAACAGGAAAGAAACACAGCTCAATCATTCTGCACTTCCACGAGTATCCTGAACGTGAACAGGAAGAGGTTTCTTAGGTTCTGTGCTTTTCTATTCTATTACTTACTAAAAGTCCAGAACAGATTCGGTCACTCTCACCAAAAGTCTTGTTTGAGCAGTAAATGCTCTAGGGCCTGTCATTTAATTACCATTAGTGCAAGTAAATTATAAAATAATATTCCTAAGGAATTATCATCAGAGCCACTGAATCGTACTGAATTAATCACCTGAGCTGTAAATGCATATTTGTCCTAATCCACTCGAGCGAAGATCAGAGCAAAAGAACAATGACATGACTCTATGTGTGATTGGGCTGCCTGGGCCCCTGCCTAAGATCATACACAACTCCTCACAAAATAACTCATTTGTTGGACGCTGTCAGACAAGAAGAACTAGCCCCAATTCCTGCTTTAAGCTTCCTCTGAAATGGACACCCCAAGCCCCTTGATTGATGTCCACACGCAAGCATACCGTGAACATTCTACCCCGCGCTCTACTCTCACGCGTATCCTTTTGAGAGTATCACCTCTATTCCTTCAATAAGCAGATGTGTCAGCCGAAGTTTTTCCTGTTACTTTTTCCCATTACCCCACCCATACTGACAGTTTGGGAATGGTCTACGCACAGACATTTATACCCACCTTGACATTCCTACATCACCACTCACAACACCCTGCCCGACTACGTCCACACTCTCCATCTCCTTCGCACCATAAAACGGCAAAACAGCACACGTTAAGTTAGTCATGCGCTGCATTTCTTATATGAATATATTCAAATTAAAAATGTAAATTTATTCTTGTTCGATGCAAAGGCTGAATTTTCAACGACATCATTACTCACAGCGTCATTTCAGTGTCACCTGAAGTCCTTCCAGGACAATCATACTTTAAGGATGCTGATTTGCTGCACCTCAAGAAAAGACATTTTTGTTTTGTTATTTAGAGTTTGAAAACAGTTGTGTTTCTCAATATTCTTTTATGACTTCTTTTTTATATATTACTTTTATGGACTAGTCAAGTCATACAACAGGATCCTGTGTGAGGCCTGTGAGAAGGAAAAAACAGTAAAACTGCAAGCTTAATTTGCCCAAGTTACTTTAATAAAATAGCCCCACCCACCACATGTACAAACACCAATCACACACTGGTCCTCTGGATTACCAGTAGGCAACTGGCAGTGGAGAAACAGGAAAACACTTTCGCAGTCCATCAAAAACAATCACCCCAAACTCCCCTCTCTCTCTCAGCAGCACATCTTCATAACAGAAGTCCTCATAGAGGCCGCAGTCGTTAGTACCAGAGTGAGGAAGAGACGGGGCAGTTCTCCAACCCTGCACACACAGTGTCTCACCACACAAAATACACATCGTAGCATATGAGCTGCTGCGCCGGTGGTAATAACAGTACGAGAATAACAGGTTCCCTGTTCACAGTTATTATGAACTCCATAGACGATAATGCAAAATAATTAGACTAAATACGATAAAAAAAAATGGGTGATTTTGGGTTATAAAGGTTTCAAGTTTCAATAGTTTCAAGTTCTCAGCAGGCAATAATATTCACAATTTGTGTTGGGAAAGAGTTCACTTTTCCCTTTTATAAGTTGAAAACAATTAGTTTTTCTACACTAAATATACACAATTATTTGCATATTTAAATAATAATATTTTTAAAATAATAAAAAAAAGAATATTAAGTTACAAAACATTTTTTTCTAAATATATATATATATATATATATATATATATATATATATATATATATATATATATATATAATATATATATATATATATATATAAAGAAAACATGAAAAATGCGCGTTTAATTTTGAGATTTGCTAAATAACATTAAAAGGTGTTTATTAAATTATTAATGTTTCTAAATATTAACTTTAACTCATTCATTGAGCATGGTAATCCAAATCCAAAAATGGGGGAAATAAGTGATTAAATATACAGTATCTACAGTGTATTCCTAATTGGTTATTTGACTGTTTTCCCTCTAAAATCAAAACCTGCAACCCATTTTCAGGTCATGTCATATGACTCAGGTTGGTCAAAAATACCAACGATACTCTCCACACACTGTCGACATGACAGAGAAGTAAAGATTTAAAAGTGTCTACAGTGCTAGAATCTCTAAAAGGACAAGAAGGTACAAAAACTCGTACACAAGAACAAACACACACAATATTAAAGGGGCTATTTGATTACAGATTTTTTTTTTTTTTAAGATAAACACATACACAAAACCCAAAGAAATAGCACATTTTTCTTTGAGCACTTTGACTTGATGATCTATCAAACAGAATGGCCCTAAAACACTAACCACAACAGGAAGTCAAACTTAATGCACAAACACGTGCTGCTACATAACACATGACTCTAACTATATTTCCTATTTTAATAAACACTCAGAGCTCATATTCAGTTCCTTCTGAAGTTGCAGGAGAAACATTGTCCACCTGATTAAGATGACATTCGGACATTTATAAGGGGATAGTGTGTAAAATAAGAAAGTGTAAGTGGGACACATTTAGGTAGAGAAAATAATCCAGAGATGAAGGGTATGAGACAGCTTTAAGCTCTCACTGAAGCGTAAGGGTGATATAGCTTCCTAAAAGATTGCATTTTCCTTTTCTGCTTTGATAAATCCAGGCTGCCATCCAAGATATCAGGGCAAGTTATTAAGAGCTTCCAATAAAAAAAAAAAAAACCTGTGAGCCAAGATTCACCTTTACCTGATAAACAAAGAGCTTATAGGAACCAGAAAAGTAGAAAAGGAACAAGTAAAAGTAAAATAAACACGTTTGGGCAGGACAAACAAGTTTGGACCCACTTAAGGGTGAGTGAGCGCAGACCTTCATCACAATTACTGAAAATTATAATTACAGAACATTATAAGATTCGCTCAGAGGGATCTCTCGGCTGGCCTAATTGGACAAGAGCCCACTTTCCCTCAGCAGCATGTTAAAGTGTTTGTGTCTTTAACTTCCTCCACGGCTCATTTCCCCGTTTAAGGTACATGCAAACAGCAGTTACCATTCCTCATGCTCTTCCACTTCTGAGAACATGAAACGCTCTCAAATTACTCATGAAAACAGATAAAATAAGTGCTTAGAATGCACCAAAAACAAAATGCCTGCTAGGTTGTCATGACATATCCCCGATTATATTTTAGTGCTTCATTATGTGCTTGTTTAAGGATCGTTTAGAAAAGGACGAAATAAGCCATACAAGAAACAGAGGCAATAACTACCTTGTATATTTTTTCTTAAGAAAATGTGTTCCGAGTGCTTGCAAGGACATTGCTTTGAGGTTGCTAAAGTCTTCAGAGTGTTTTTTAATACACTAAAATTCTAAACTACAGTTTAGGGTTGGTACAATTTATTTATTTATTTATCATTATTAAAAAAGTTCTAAAAAAAAAAAAAAAAAAAGAAGAAGTTCACCAAGTGCTCAACAAGGCTGCATTTATATATTTTTTTTAAATGTCAATACTGAAAACATTTGCACTGCTTAATATTTTTGTGGAAATTGTGATAAATTTTTTCACAAAATAAGAATTTATTAATTGAACTGGTTGCTCTTTTCAGAGCAATAAATGAGACTGAGGCTTAAAAAATAATATAAGCATCGAAAGCGACTTTTGTGCTATATTCCAAGTTTTCTAAAGTCATATAATTGAATTGAAACCGATTCAATGAATGATTTGATCCAGTTTAAAAAAGCTCTGAATGATTTGTATACAAATTACACAATTTGGTTCTCAGGATCAGATCTCGACTTGGATACAGCTGCTAAAAGCTTATTGGAGAAGATTATCAGTGAAAAACAACTTCAGTTTGGTCTGTTTCTCACACAAAACTATTAAATGACTTCAGAAGACTTAGCAAAGATGGCAAAACAAGTCTTAAGGCCTGTTCACACCAAGAACGATAACTATAAAGATAACTATAAAGATAACGATATTAGCGTCCACACCAGCGAACGATATCTTCTGTTTATTCTAAGCGCACGCTCGTGTGGCACTTTAAATTCTCGAGCTCGTTACAGCAGGATGGATTCTGATTGGCTGTCAATTTTTTATCGTTCATCAGCTGAAAAAAAAAAAGTTTTGTAAGTGATTCCAACGATATCGTTTTTCTTTGTCTTTATCGTTATAGTTGTGGTGTGGACTCTGCTGTTCTTTAATACTGAAAACGATTTTTAGAACTATATCTTTATTGTTATCTTTATAGTTATTGTCCTTAGTGTGAACGGGCCTTTATTGACCACTATTCCATTAGAAGCATTCAGTGCATTCATTCCATTTGACCAGTACAATTCTTCAAAACTTTCGTTTTTCAAGACATGCGGGTTTGAAACAGCAAGAGGATGAATTCAATTTTATATAAATATTAATATTCAATATTTTGTTTTAGGGGTTGGTTGAAACATAACTTACATCTTACAATATCCTTAACTTAAAAAATATAATTTTTGCTAGTCTGTCACTTTCACTCCCTTTTCTAACACTTTTAACAACAAAGAGCACGGTCAGGTAAGATTAGAGCTTTCTAACAGAGAACAAGCTGGCTGAATTACATCGGAAGGCAGTTTCTTTTAATGGACAGCAAATGCAGGACATGCTAAAATAAATACTAAGAATAACAATTAATAATAAATAATAATCAACCACCTTTAGGACTTAAAATAGAAATCTATCAGAGTCTAACAATATATAGTGGAGGGATGTCCTGTGTTACAAAAATAGCTGATAAGAGAAGCTTTAGTTTTACGAGGAATTGTGTGTTATTGTTTAATGCTGATAGCCGTGAGGACTGGTGAATCCACAGGTCATCTGCTTTGATCACAGCAACTGTTTACAAATCAACAATCTCAAGCTGCCGACCCGCTAGTCCGCAAGAACAGGGACGCAAAACACCAAAAAGGTAGAGATAGGACTAAATACCCGCCGCAAACCAACGTCCTGAGAAAAGCCATCAACAAGGATCAAAGAGACTCTTAAAAAACCTAAGACTGCACTGCAAAGGACAAAAAAAATCACGCAATACTGTCGGGGCCAAGCATAGTTTGACACTAACAATGTACAAGTGAATTGACTTGCAAAGAGATTACTGTCGATCCAGTCCCGTGACGGGGAAAAACGCCACAAATTTTACGTGCCCAATTGGACTTCTCCAACCTTGGTTTTGTTTTGTAGCGCTTTGGCCCAACTTGGACAGGAAGATGGCATTTATCCATGGAAAAAAAGAAAAACAGTATCGTTAGATTCAGAGTTGTTCAAATGACATTTTCTTTGTGTATTCTCTCTGAATAATTATAAACCAAGGGCTGTCGTGGTTTTTTGCCCCTCAAAAAACCTGGGTTAATATTACTGGCTTGCTGCAAACGTACGCTACGGAGGTCTTCAGTTAACCTGATGGAAATGGAAATGTACACAGCCATGCAAAAACAAAGAAAAAAAAAAAGAAAAAGGTCCCCCGGTATAGTGTACGGTGTATTATTAATTCTCATAGATTTGCTAACACACTTCCCTTGACTACTGTAACTAAAGCGTCTTAATCTAAGATATTATCAAAGAAACACGATAGCTGTGTTTCACTGAATAGACTGGGGTGACTTTATTATGAATTTCGACATTCCTTGGTGTTACACAAAAACAGTGTTGTGGCTTTTAGTTAGAGCCAGGCTATAGTTAAAATACAGGGGAACTAGTTAAACACTTCATAGCATACTTTCATGAGTGAACTCCTCCTTTAATAAAATCTAAGTTATCTAAAGATGTGGGGGTGGTTAAAATGGTTTTGTTTTGTTGTTTTGAAAGAAACCTGTTTTGATTTCCACGGATTTGGAAGGGAGGCATAATTTGATCAAAACTATTTTCTATGTATATTGAAAAAAGTGTACAGTATTTGGAAAGGTAATGTTCTTCCTGTATGAAGAATCTACAGTATCAGGTGTTCAACGATGATCCTTCAGAAATCATCTAAGATGCTGAATATGCATGCTCAAGAAAGCAATTTCTTATTATTATCAATGTTTAAAAACCGGTGATGCTTAAATATTTTGTGCGGGAAACCATAATTTTGGCTGAATCGGAAATGAGTTCAAAAGATACAGCATTGATTGAAAATGGAGGAAAAACCTTTTTAAACCTTATAACTATGTCACTTTTGATCAATTTAATGCATCCTTGTTGAAAAAATATTCAATTTCTTAAAAAAAAAAAAACTAACACTTACCACAAACTTTGAAAGTGTATGGTTTTTTTTTGTGATAAAACCTTACACAATTAATCACATCCAGGAAACAATAATTTGTCTAAATCACATCCAGAGCTATAACACCCCTATCGCTAAAAAATAACCTACAGGGATTATCTCTTTCTTCCCACCATTACGACCGATACATGTCTTATGTGGTTAAGTGTAATTCAACTGTGGCTTAGCACATGCAGCATGGCGAATCCCAGAGATTTTTTCCAAAGTGCAGGACAACCAGACCAGTCGTCCTGTCAGGTCTGCCATCTTATAACAATTTCCTACAGGTACAAGAGGACGACCCAAAATGAGAGAAAGAAAAAAGAAAGGAGAAAAAACTGTTCCAGCCTGCGCCACAGACACAGGAACACAATAACAAGCAGAGGAACAGGGACCCAAGTGGATTATTTAGAAAGAGAAAGTAGAGAGCCTTTTCAGCACCAACACTCGTGGTGCCTGATGGGTAAACTGATAATGGATGTGGTGTTTATTTTTATTTTTTTTTTGGATATTGCTGGTTCAAACCATACCCACTGCATAATTCCTGACACCCTCTTGCACTTTCTCTTCAAACCCTGGGGCATGGACCTGGGTATTTTAAAATTGACCAATTTGGCACCTGATGTGGCTTGCTTTTAATGCAATCAAGACATCCTTGCGCTGCATGTGAAGTGTTTGGAGGAAACTGGAAAGAGTGAAGAGCAATCCATAGACGTGATACGCGAACAGAAGATCCCTTACTTGACTCATAGGGATGTTAAAGTTTGCGCTTAGAAAATATTTCCGTGAATATGAAGGCAATATAACATAGATCACAGCAGGACCAGATTTCTAAAACCCTTCCTTCACTTTTGTTAAGGAACTTAACACACAGTTAGTAGAAGCAAAGGCAGACGGACACAGTGCGTTCAAATGTGAAGAGCAAGGAGACCAAAGTAGTAAATACATTTCTAAGGTTTAAGGGCGAAAACCAACCTTTGTTAAAAAAAAAAAAAAAAGGCTGGTTCTTCTGAAATTTTTTCCATTCAATCAAAAACTCCATGAATAGAACTAACAACCTTATTAAAATCATTAAAAATATGAGAAAAATGGTACTGTTTGGCCTGTATTTGTCTATCACAAAATAAATGCAAAAAGCATGTGCATGTTTTATCGAACTTTGTACTATTACTTGAGACAGGTAGTTGTGCCTATACAGAAATTTTACATGGAACCACAAGGCGGAAGCAGGAATATAACCACTCAAGATGTTATGAAAAGTATCACGGTCAAAACCAGACAATAATAAGGCAAACCAAAGTAACAAATGGAACATCGCACAAGATAGCATTGCTATTGCGGCTGAATTGGCAAGCAACAATGACGGGTCAATTGCCCAGCGGAGGAAGACCGACCCAAAACCGCAAAATGCATGGTTGAGCCAGAGGAACCTAGGTTTTGTAAAAACTATACCATTCCCATTGCGTAAATGGCTCTCCATTTCCTATTATGTAGTTGTGGAAATCATCCAGGGGGGGGGTGAGGAGTAGAACACCTATTAGGGCAGTGTAGTCCTATTTGATTTCGGCGCGAGTGATTGCGGAGGGGGGAGAAAAACACACAAAATACCGGTTGGGAATCAATTTACAATGTAACACGGAGTCATGAGGAAATTGTTAAAGTTTCGATCAGGAAGCAATCAAGTATAGAAGCACGCATGAACACCATGAATATATGAAGGAAGTAGGGGCTGTGCAACAAAATCAAAACACAGTATTAGGTATGACACATACTCCCAGCAACGTTCAATGGATGCTGTGGTTAATGTTTTCAGGCTTTCTTTGACGTTATTATAAAAATACGAAATCATATCATATCATTACACACACGCAGATAGCCTAACTAATGGAAATGATGTTTGATTTGGTGGGGATTTTTTTTGTTTGAAACTCTATTTTAATATGGATTTGTTCTCATGTTTTCCCTTTTAGCAGTGAAAACGTTACTTTCTGTGCCCCCCAAAAAAAAAAAAAAAAGAAAAAAAAAAAAAAACAAAAAAGCGGAAATGTCATTCGAATACATTTTTAAAAGTTTAAATTGATTAATGGTTTTTATGACTGCATTTAATTATTCACCGCTAATAAATTTGCATATAAAATCACAAATCAGAAAAAAGGGAAAAAACAAAGAATAAAAAAGAAACCGAATTTCTATGTCTAAAATAATAAACAGGAATTGAAAAATAAATTTCCCCAGGGCCCTATTATTGTAATAATAACAAAATAAAATTCATTCAATTTATAATAAAACAAAAAACTCAAAATTGTAAGACTCCAACGATTCGACCTTGCGCTTTTAAGTATTAAAGATTTATTTAAACCAGGGTAAGAGAAAACCATTATCTAAATCATTAAAAACAGAATTAAAACAAAAGATAAATAAAAAATAATAAAGACTGAAAACAGTCTATTTGGGAAAAAAAAGACAAAATTAAAGTAGAATTCATAAGGCCTAAAAATATAATTGTTAATCTTATATTATACAGAATCAAACAAACATTTTTTTTATTATCATCATCGTTAGGGTGAAAACTGTAGCAATTGTTGCTGACTAAAATATTTTGTTTAAACCATCATACACTTTGGCAGGGGATTGTTTGAGCGAAGGGAATAGAAGTTTATTAAAAGACAGCATTTATTTGGCTAGAGAAATCTTCTGCAACATTATAAATGGTGTTTATCAAATTGGACATGTAGCTTGAATATAACTAAGGAGTCACGTTTTCTTTTAAAAACGTGTGCTTCCTGACCCCAGTATGAGAGGAAAAAGAACCATGATGTATTAAATGTTATTTTTATTAAATTGATTATATATAAGTTGCATGATTTAAATTTATTAGATTTTTTGGGAGCGCCACCCAAGCAAGATTGAATTTATCCAGGTAGAACAAAATGCAGAAAAAACCTAATTAAAATTGACAATGGATAAATCCAGAAAAAAAAAAAACCAAAAAAAAAATAAAGAAAGAATTTTAGAGATAAAAATAAATGGAATTTTGGAAAAATAAATACTTAAACAATCTATTTTAAATGGCTCTAAACTTATACTTTATTAAACATCCCTACGCACTGTCCTTTACTCTGGACCACACCAAAAATGGAGCCTGAGTGCTTGAACCATCTGGTTGCGTGAACCACACTTAGCTAGAAAATGGCATAATATGGGAGCAGGTGTTGGTGCGATTTCGGCCAAATTCAAAGTTGATTTGAAGCTTAGGATTGAAGGCCGACTGCTCTCAGAGTAGAAATGGGTTGTTAGCATAATACCCATATTTTCATGAACCATCCCTGATCTAGGATGTTCCTCATGCACGAGCTGTGAGAAAAATGAGAGAAATGACTGAGTGAATGAGAGTTTCTAGGATACCAGTGGCAGAAAAGACTCCCCTGGGATCACTGAAAAGGAAACTCTGATACATCAACACCACGTACACTCCCAAACCGAATCCTGATCTGAAAAAAAAAGGCGAGCACAGGATCGTTCAAGCAAATATTTGCAGCTACCACGCTCTAAACCCTAGAACTGAACAAACAGAACAAGGAATTGTCGATCGCTGAGTATACTTACTATTAAAAAAGAGCGAGGATTAGGTTTTAAACCAAGGAGATGGGAACCGGTAGAAACACAGAGGACTGTCTGCACCACTCTCAGGCGGTTCTTTGCGTAAGAGTGCGATATGCTGGTTGAGACGATATGAACCAACCAAATAAAATCACGCATCGGTGCGAGACCGACGGAAGCTAGAGAAACAAGCTCTGGGAAGAACGGAAGGACAGAGGAACATAAGACCCGGGGAGAAACAGTGGTTACAGAAGAGAATGGTGCGTACACTGTATGTATGAGGAGGGCCACTGGGCATCGTGGGGGTGTGGGAAGTGGTATGCTGTATTTGAACATTAAGGGCCTGAAGGCAAAGACGCAGTGGTGTGTGCCAAAGATGTAAAAACGCGCTCTCCAAAGACGTGTCAAACACTGACCTACAGTATTAAGCCAGTAGCGATTTTCTCTATCTCTAGTATCACGGCATTTCTTTAACATTTGCACTGTAAAGCTGTAAATATGTGGAATTCTCACCGTTGTTATTTGCTGAGGTGATAAACCACAAAGGAGTTGCTTGCAAGTTCGCCAAAACATAAAGGAGGAACCGCCATCCAACGATGAAAAATAGAGAGGGACTAAAGAAGCGACATAATGAACAACAAAAAGGCACATGGCACCATGATTTGTGCGTTTTTTTTCCTTATTACCTGGGGGGAATAACATAAGATGGTAAAGATTAAATCATCGGACAAATATGAATACCGTCGCCAAGGCAGACTAGAAGAGGGGTGCGATCATCAATGATTTGCGCAGTGTTGCCCGGAAAAGAAACGAGACATACATTCTGAATTGCTATAATAAGTAAAAAGGTGCATTTTATCCAAAACTCTTAGAAGATACCAGTAGCACCAGATGATCTTGAGAAACAAAACAAATATGAGACTAAAAACCACAACATAAACACTAAGTGTGCATTTTTGGCAGACGGCCTTAAACTTATTAACAACTAAAAACTTCTGTGAAATTAACAACCAGCTAGAAGAAACACAATAAGTATTAAAGGATGTACCAGTCCCCACCAAAAAAAAAAACCGAGATCAGGTCGTCTAGGTAGAAAGCGACATTCTAACCATCATGTTGTGTCCAAACACTGTAGGACTGCACTTTGTCTTCTGTTGGAAACACAAAACGAAAAAAGCAAATAGTCGAGGAACAGCTGTGCTGTCGTGGAGAGGGAGAATCACAAAAACAATTAATTGGACCCACATAGTGAGCTGTCATGGTTAGCTACGCCCGGCCTCATATCGTATTTTCTATACAATAGTATTATGCTTTTGTATATCCGGTCAGAGAACAAACTAAACGTTCCATGAGGGTTTATCTACACGGAAAACAGTAATATGACAGGAGTATTGAAGGCTAAGAGACATGCCTCTTGAAAATCAACACTGAACTCAATATAGTTATGTACTAGGAAAGGAACACTCTTTAAGTTGAGATGGGGGACTGATAGGAAACTCGACGTACAATCAGGGGTCAGACACGACCTTACGATAAAAATTAGACCATCTCAAGCCATAATCGTAGGGAACCTTCCTCCACCTGCGTCCACTTAGTCCAATTACGAACGGATATATTGCATTTATTAACACCAAACGGTAGAGAACAAGCAACAACAGTTCACGACGAAGAAGACCTCTCTACCAAAGAATCCAAAGACCCAGGATAAGAAGAAGACATTGCCACTATGAGAGAAGCTACGAGGTATTAGATAGCAACCTGAAACACTGAAAGTGAGAAATAGAAAAGATAAACGATACGACAGAAAGAAAAGAAATAACGCTCAAACCAGGGACTGATACAAGTTCTTCCAACAAGAGTGACAAAATTGGAAGATCAAAAAGTGCGAGAACAGTGGCTGTGAGGAAGACCCACAAGTTTTGCCTGAGAAACACACATTGGGTCTCTACAGGAACTACGCGGATAGGGTACGAAGAGGAGGGTGACAGCTACCTTGTACCTTGTAACTTTTGCTAAAGGGGCTATCCAGCACGGAACTGGCAAGGGAAGTCCTTTTAGGGACTCAAAACGACAATCTGCCGACCTATGGAAAGATCAGGATGTGCATGTAGATCTTAACTCAGTTCTAAAAATCTAGTACACCAAGCATATCCCCTAATTCCCACAATAATAGGTACGATAAGTCACCCCAAATGTCAGCAATGGCATAATTATCATAGAACATGCAGGTTCCATGATATCAGCGTTAGCGTGAAATCACCTCGGGATGGGTGAGTAACTCGGATATAGAGGACATGTAAGGTAGCAGTTGCTTATAGCTTGGTGTCGAGTTAGTGAGACAAAGAATACCCACAAACTGAGGAGAAGTTGAGACAAAAAATGACACAAATGAATGTATTTGCTATGCTGGAAACAGATTACTAAAATAATTAGACAACAATGGTCGACAAATGCTGAAAAAGTAACACAATTAATCATGGGCACTTTAGAAAAAATTGGTCATTATATTTATGTTCGTGCGTTCGGCTTTTTAAACCATACACAAAAGGTATGTGAATCTGTAGAGATTATGAAAGTTGTTGGAGAAAAAAAACACAATCTCTTAAGCTCTTTCTTATACAAAAAAAGACAGTATAAAAAAAAGAAAACGAGTATAAGGTGGGAAAAAGATTGCAATTAACAAAAAACACGTTTATATGTAACATATACTCTGTACAATGTAACTCCTCTTCCAGTTCTCCTTTGATTGCCAAACAGCTGACTTTCCAGCATTATTACCCCGATTCTTCAAGTGTCACCAGTGATTCTTACAAGAAACAATTAGCTAATATGCTGATTTGGCGACTATCTAACGAACCCTAACATTTCTTATTTACTCCCACTTTGGTGTCAATGCATGGTTAGTTGCCGAGTTTCATATGTTTTCTATGAAAAACTGTTATACTATTTTCCGTTAAAAAAGAACTTATTTACTTGGTGGGGGGTTCAGGGAGCCAGGGAAGTATTAATAATTTTATGAAAGGTAGGATAATGGAGGTAATCTTTACGATGTACGACGTTATTCGCTGCAATGTCAGATTGTGTAGTGATCCGTTTTAATATCAACGGGTACTATTTCTATAAAAAACATTCGAACCAGTGAGGTGTATCAGACACTAATTTCACACGAGACCATTATGTGTTAATATATTAGTAGTAGCTGTATACTCGTCTTTGTCATTGTCTGTTTTGCTTAGTAAATATCAACCTGGGAAAAAAACAAAAATTAACAGCAACCGGTGTTCCACCCGATTTTGAGCAGCATTTAAAGTCAGATAACAGTTGTTGTTAACATTCTTTATGTAATCAGCGACTCGTCTAATATTATAGGAGGAGCGGGAGTCGCGCGCTCAGTAAGAAAACGATATGTCCTATGGGGGAATACCGTAACAGCAGTTTAAATAGTGTCCATCGTACATAAGCCGAATTAACCTACATTCAGCCACTGTTTCTTAAGTAAGAGACGTCTAGAGCAATTCAATCTGGGCTAACACAAATATGCTATATAATTTTTCTTTTCCAGGCTTTAGCACTTATTTCACTTTAAAGGGCAGATTGGCTAATGATGAAGGTACTCACTTGTTCCATGCCGCGCTTTCCAATTAACCGGAACTCAGATGCTAAAAGCAAAAACCAAACAATTGACAGATGATTTTCAATACTAACAAGAAAGAGCCTTTAGCTAGCAACAGCTCAGAGTATTGAATGAACATGACATCTTATCGTGGAAATAGGCATACGAGATGTAGTCGCACCGACGACAAGGCGTCAGAGCCATGGTGGGCAGCACATCGGGGCTCAAGTCCACACTCAGTCGTTACCCGTATGCCCACAAAACCGAGCACCACCTTTCCCTCCAGATACACCATACCTAAGCCCATGCGGCTCTTCAATCTGCTCTGCAAAGGAAAGACAACGGCCTACGAAATCAAGTGGCCCTGAAAAAAAACAAACAAAAGAACGTGTTAACGTGCCAGCTAATTATAGGAAAAGTGCAGCCAGTGGAACGGATGAGAAACATCAACACCACACATTTGGCCTCAATTTGACAATGCTGCTCTATCGATATCTATATGGTTCATCCAGATGAAAAACAAATGCACAGAGGCCACCAGTAACGATTGTTTTTCAGAAGTAGTGGCAGCAAACTTCACAAAAAGAACCACCAGAAAAGATAAGCTAACAGATTCCCCTTCGAACCGGGTGCAGTTCCTTCCACTTCTGCCTAGTGGTAGATTATTATTCGAGCCTATCTCAATTCTGAACTTCCTCGCGCTCCTTCTAGTTTTAGCCTGCCATCATGAAATCACAAGTCAACCTGAAGGCTCCTATCCAACAGCTTACGGCTCCTTCACATCATGCACCCACTCCTGAACAAAAGTCCCTTTGAATTTTGGTTGGCATCTTGTTCTTAAGAAATACAAATGTGTCAACTCTAATGCCAACTCCCCCCCCCCCAAAAAGATAACAACGGTGATTTTAAAAACAAAATAGGCAATAAACCATAGCGGTCCAAAGGCATACCAGTTCCCCGTAACAAGAACTACAGTAATGCATGCTATCTACATATGTGGTTTAATGTTTTAATTCATCCTGAAAGGACTAGCTAAAGTGGCTTTCAACAATTCTCGCATTTTTTTTTTCTTTTTTGCAACACATTTAGTCCGATTAGCCTATAAACACGGTAAAAAGCGGGCGGAAAACGACGGTATTATAGCTACAACATTAACCTGTAAGGAAGACCTAGAGAAGGCTGGAGTATTTAAGTTTTCCTCTTATCAAAGTATTTGCTTTGTCCACCCTGATAGGAAAAGAGAAAAAAGAAAAAGTAGGCGTTGCAACAGGTCTTGTTCAATGAATATTAAGTCTGAGAGTAGCCAGTTAAAAGAGTATCAATAATAAGCTGAGTTTAAATCAGTCCGCCAGGCTCAACAAAACTAAACATCATGGTGAATCTCTTTAAACAGTACGAGGAACAGGGTGTCTGAGATGGATATTTCCTCCCCAGAATCAAAGATAAGAGAGACACTTTTTAGTTTATGAATGACCTCATATTTTATAGCTATGTTTAAAAAACCCCCCCATCATTGTAAAGACCTTTTTCTTTTCTTTTTTTTTTTTTTTCTTTGCATAGGGGGACACTATTTTTAATGTAAATGTAAACAGAAAAAAAAAAGAAACTTTCAGGTAGAATTAAATTTGCATCACAATAATCACATATTTGGCCAGAAAACTGTATAAGAAAAAAAAAAAGAAAAAGGGTAAAAGAAGAAAAAAAAGCAATATTATATATATATATAATATTATATATATCCACACATCACACACACACACACACACACACACAACCACACACACAGCACACACCACCCACCACAATCTATACATATATCAGAAACTAGGCAAAAAACGCAAAAAGTTCTCGAAATCAGAGGGAGGCTTCAATGATAGGCTCAACCTCTCGTTCCTGTGACGAGGAATGTTTTCGTGCCAGTTTTGACCTTGGCAAAGTTGCCCTTTTGGATCATGCCTATAGTTTTGAGTGGATGGCCGTAGTTTGCCGAATTGTGGTTGCTCATCAGCACAGGGATGCGATGGATTTCCCGGCAAGCGGGCCCCCTGACCCGCCCGTGACGTGGACGGGACGACGCCACTCATATGTTTCATTCCATTCCGCCCCTCTGTTTGTGATGTGTGCTGAGACACTTGATGTAAGATGAAAAAAGCCAAAGATTAGTATATTTATCTTTGATTTATACATTTAATATTGAATCAGAGATTATATTTTAGACAGTTAAAATAGTTTTCCAGTTTTCCACAAAAACAATGGGCACACACAAGGCTTTTTTAGTATAATTAATAATAAAAACACAAAACCGGGGTGACAAGGACTTCTGATTAACAACTTTCATGTGACACTGAGACAAGGAGGGGGTTGATGACGTTGCCAGAAAATTCAGCATACATTTGGCAGGCTGAACAGAGCGGGATAAGCGTGTATTACATACAGTAGCAAAGTATCCTCTATCATGCATTATTATTTAATATTTTTTTTTGCATGTATTTTTGATCAAGATATAAAGCCCAGCACATTTCGTGTAGAGCCATAAGAGGCTTTCAACATCATCCAATTTACTAATTCCACAAACTTCCATATCAGTATTTTGTTGTGAATATAGAGCAATAGGCCTTTCAGTGTTAGATACAAAATCGCCAAGAAACCATGTCTCTTAATAAAGATGTCATCCTAATAAAACATCCTGATCATTATTTGCGATGCACTGAGTGACCGCCTGGATTATACGCATCAGATTCGTGTGTACGATAGTCCACAGTTCCGCTCAAGTCCCCTAGTTTTTTATTAAACCCCTGCCCCCCCTGCCAGGAGTCAAACAATGAAAACAAAGAGGAATTGTCAAAAATACTGTTTGTATGAAGATTTTGAACCCGACGCCCTACATAACCTCAAAGAGGAGCTTCACTGTTGGGAAATATCCTCCATTTCCCCTCCCATCAAGGAATGATATATCTGTGACGCGAGCCGGTCAAAAGTAAGTTTTCAGTTTGACATCTGTGTGGGCTACAGTATATGTTTCCCTCATAGAAAGGGAGACACATATAAATAAAGTGAATCTGGACAAAATGTCAGACGATTTCACTGGATTTCTGCTTTGACTTCCTCTTTTCACTGAAAAATACTGGGAGCTGCATCCTTTTAGCAATAGAGAATGGGTACCTTTTACAAAATTAATGTTTTTGCTGATTTTGAAGACAAAGTATCCTCCTGCCAGTCACAGTATAACTAATTTTTTGGTCCTTTTATAGAACTGGAAACCAGCGTTATATAAGTTTTTATGTGGAAAAATAAGTTAAGAAAATTAAACTGCTCATCATAACTTGCTTATCAATGGATCCTCAATCCAGTGAAATGGTGTGCCGTCAGAAGGGGTTGTTTGCAAAACAGCTCCGATAAAAACATCATTAATTTATCCACAAGTATTCCATCCACATCAACAACATCCAGTCCATCATTAATTATAATTTGTGAAACGAAGCTGCTGTCATAGTGTTGTTCCTCGTTACAAGATGAGAGCATCCAAACAACTTTTTTTTTTGACACTTATGTTTTTAGCTTGTAAAATGATGTTTGATCTGTGCCTATTCAATTCTCTCAGATTGCTTCAGATTCTCACTGGAGACAACGCAGCATTTATGGAAATAGGACTCATATTTAAGCTGGGAATGGTATTTCATGGTTTGGATTTGACATGAAAAGTATTGATAGATTTCCTCCTTACAAACATGCAGCTTTTCACGGTTGCACAGGGATGTTGCGTGGATTATTGTGATGTTTTTATCTCATCATTCTGACGGTGCATCCATTTCCACTGCAGAGGATCCCACTGGGTGAGCAAGTGATATAATATGCTAAATCTCTTCCAAATTTGCTCCGATGAAGTACCAAACTCATCTACATCTCGGATGGCTTTGAGAGGGAGTAAAATTTCTGCACATTTTTGGGGTGAACTATTTTGTTCGTAAAGTTATATAAAAATGTAAAATAGAGTGTTCAGCTCCTCTAATGATGATGTAACATCTCAAACTACATCCTTACTCAAAAAGACAAAAACACCCAGCTACCTCACTGAATCAATAACTGTAATGGATGAGTGATGATAATTAGTGGCGCCATGTTTGTAAAAAACTATTAAACATGTCAGCATCACTGAGCAAACAAAAGGCAGAGATACAGCAAGACAATGACAACGTCGGCTCACACAGTGAGGACTCATCTATGATACGTTTTCAAGCAGCATGCCGGTTCCAAATCGGGAACAAAGATGTACTTAAATTAGCCCCATAATAACTCCAACAGACTCTTAATAATAATATCTCCAGCGTAGATGAACAGGCACAGCATGTATGTTGCCCTGGATAAAGAAAAAATGAACAAGATCTCTCAATGAGGGATCCAGGAAATTATGTATGATGTGGATGGAGACTGAAACAATACCTGAGAGGAGACAGATCACAAGATGTTGCCTGCATCACTGTGAGTCATGCTATTCCAGTCCATAAAAAAAAAGACCTTTAAGTTCTCCTTTCTCTTTGGAGTGTTTACAAGCTGTTCGGAAAATAGATAAGATCCCTAAAGTTGCAAAGACTATAGTCTCCAACCCAATGAGATATTCTATTTAAAAGTTAAGACTCGTCCACGGCCTCCTAAAACGCCTCGTTTAAACGCCCCCACGTCTACATCACTGTGTGGGAAGATTTGCATAACACCGCCCAAATTTTTACACAGAGAAAGAAGGCGTTACTTTGATTCTTGCTGTAGCATTGTTGCTGCCACCGCCGCTATGTCGTGAAGACACAACTAGAAATCGGTGGTTAAGTTGTATTTACAACACTGTTCCAGAACAATTCAAACCAAATATTCAGATGTGTGCAGCGCATTTTACGGAGGACTGTTTCCTGAACCTGGGAGAGAAGACTACAATGTCAGCTGTTCTGACTCGCAGCTTTGGAACACAATGATGGCGAGTATATGATCACGTAAGTTTCATTTTGGGTTGAACTATTGTTTTAAAATACAGAATAAGGTTTAGGGTCCAAAATAGATAGCAGAAGCTCATAAAATCCTTTAATGTCATAAAGCAGCACTGAGACAATGATGAGAGTAGGGCTGCACGATTATGACAAAAAATCATAATTGTCGATTATTCCCTTGAAATTGTAATTGCGATTTTTTTTATTAATTACGATTATCACAATTTACATTGAATAACGTTTATACCATTGTTTGATGCAGCGTGCTGCATATGTCATATTTTTATATGAAAATAATACTAAGTGCTTTACTATGTATTAAGCCTCAAATGTCAACTATACATCGGAGTGATTTCTTCTTTAAATTATAAAAAAGTAAAAATATGAATGGTATTATAATGTTATTCTAAAACTAAAAATCAAAAAAAATGGGGAAAAACCCTAAGATAACATGTAGATAAAAAAAAAAAAACGCATCTTAAAGTATGCAGAATAACATAAGTGGACTTTTGAACGATTAATTGCCGCTTTGAACGATTACGTAATTGTGGCATCAATAATTGTATTGCGATTAGAAATTCGATTAATTGTGCAGCCCTAGATGAGAGCGCATCAACACCATCCAGCAATGGAATCAATAACTCTACTGAAAGATCAGCTTTTTTAAAAATCAATACCCATTTAGTTATGTATTACCAAATATGAAAAGGAAAGACAGGTGCCAAGATGTTCCAAAGAGCATCTTGAGCTTCATTTTGTACCATCTGCACAAATGATTGCACATGGTCATTTGCCCCCATTTATTTGATTCATGACCTATAAATATTGCAGAATCTTTTTATTCATTTTACATAATAATACAGATTTTGTGTTACATTTCTGTTTATTTCCAGTTTTAAATAAACTAAATTTGCAATGTGGTCTCAGACATTTGTATCGGACTATACACTACTGTTCAAACGCTTGAGGTCAGTAAGGTTTTTTTTATTTTTGAAAGAATCTGGAAAAAAACTGTTAAAGACTGTAATATTTTGAAAAACTTACCATTAAAATAAGTTTTCTATTTGAATTATTTTTAAAATGTAATTTATTTTTGTGATGCAAAGCTGAATTTTCAGAAGCCATTGCTCAAGTCTTCAGTGCCACATATTTCAGAAATCTCTGATTTGGTGAAATAGATTTATTTTTATTTTTTAACAATGTAAAAGTCTTTTTTTAATCAATTTTAAGATGTCCTTGCTTTTAAAAAGTAATTAAATTTTTTTTTTCCATAAATCATCATTATGCATGATGACAAAACTGGGTTTAATGTAGGTAAATCATGTATAAATGATGATTATACAATGGCCATCATTATAGTATGGGACTCATTAAGTTGTTAGTTATTCAGTTCCCCAAGTTCTAAGGACGCTAATAATAAGGAATAAGAGAATGAAGTCAACAGCAATTACAGGAAATGCTCACAAAACAGTTCCCAATATGTGGAACAAAATACTAGTTTCCATTACTGATCCTCAAGCCACAACCATAAACACAGTTTCTATTAAAGAGAGCCAATTACCTTTCTTAGAATACAGGCTTCTGGTCTTAATTTGAACTAATTAACCCGTGCATGGCATTCCAAATTAAAAACTGCTTGGCTTCATGATCAAACTCACAAATGTGAGTCTAATGCTAATCCCAATGGATTAAATTAATTCCCGTCCTATAAATTCTTCACTCAAAAAATATGGTAATGTAACAAGTGAAATGGTCTGCAAATGGCAAGTCACATTCAGTAAGAGTAACAGAAAAAGATACACCACACATAGATATTTTAAACCAACCAGCATGACAGAAAAAGCCCATGCACTAACAGCTAAGAAGCTCCACAAAGCACATTTTTAATGGGTATTGTGAGGAGCATTCTGCCAACCCTGTACTTTATGTGATTCATCTGAGCTTTGTTCCCGAAGGCTAATACTGCAACCCTAAAATGAGTAAAAATGGCAGATATTGTTTTGTAACTTCAAATAGTAAACTCATTCGATGAATAACATCACAGTAAATAGGAACTGATTAACTTGATTAGATAAAATAAGGATATATTTACCATCATAAACAGGGGGTTTTAAAAAACTCTGCTGTGATTTTTTAGAAAAGCAGGTGGTGAGTCAGTGCACATGTTTTCTTTTAACTATAAGAGATTGAACACTTAAATCGTTTAAATTCATAAATGACAGCATTAAAAAGGAAATCAAGCGAGAAGTCTGAAAGTATGTTAACTGAAGTTTGCAGAGCAAAATCATTATTTAGGACTACGAGAGATCCTTAAAGACTGTGTCCTAAATTCTCCCTCTAGGACAACGCTCACACCTAGGACATTCTATAGCCCAGAGCCAGAGTAATTTCTATATCACAACATGCAAGCCGTCTATAAAAACATTATATAAGATCTCAACATAGTTTCAACTTTAAAATGTCTCAATCCAGCTTCAGTCAATATCTGATGCAAGCTACAGTGTTACAACAAAATCAATCGGGGTTACACCTTTTTAAGGGGCTAATCCACAATATTCACTGTGGTTCTGAGTAATCATTTGCCAAATATGCTCTAAAATCTCACAGCCTGGGACCAGAATCAATTGCATTCTATATTAAAACCGTGTCAACAAAATCTGCTTTCCCTCTCTGACTCTAAATGGCTTTGCACATTACAAAAGCTCATTACTGACAGCCTTTTCCCTCTATCCTAAATTTAATCAGCCTAATTAGAATGAGTAATTAGCACTTACTATAGTTATGCGATGCCTCTTGACAGAGTGGGAGCCCTTCATTCTAGCATTGGCGATCTGAATGGCGTCGAAAAACTGAGGGGGGGGGTCGGTCCGTTTTGTGTGATGGCTGACAGCTCATTGATCGCCTGGCACAAAACGATGCTCAGAGGAGCATGAAAACATTTCCTACACTTGTCATTATTATGTCCGACGGGTGCAGAGGATTTGAGTTTCTCTCTCCTCTCTTTCTCTCTCTCTAACTCTCTCTGGGCAGCAAAGAAGGGAATAGTCCGTCACTCAAGGACTAACCAGTGGTGAGACTGCATAATCAGGCAGGTAAGGTCTCCTCACTTATCTGTGTCCCTTTTCTAACCAATGACGCACAAGAACTCCAGCACAATAACTTCATTTATACAGCACTTTTTATAGACACTGTAACTCAAAGTGCATTTATAAAACGAGTGGAGTATTCTTAAGTCTCGTTTTTTCAGTTTTTTTTTTTATTATCATTACGGATGCAATTTTATACACTCCACATCACTGCAAAATGTTACTGTCAACTTAAGTTGTAGTGCGCAGTAGTGTTATTTTAATCTAAAACTATTAAAAGCACACATTTTTTAAAATTCTTGTATTTTTGCCATGCATGCAGTTTTTATGACTTCCTATTAAAGAATCATCATTGCTCACATGGAATATTGTGCTTTTAAAATTACCGGATACTACAACTATTTTCAAAATGTGAACTGCAAAAAAAAGTTACCGGCTACAGCTAAAACAAAAACTTAAAATGTGACCCGCTACTCACCTGCACTGTCCTTATACAAATTTAAACCTGAAGTATAAGAACTGTCTCTAAACTTTGAAAAGAAGCCAGATTCCACTGGTTACCATGACATACTGTACTGAGTTTGAACATAAAAGTGTTTCACACTATATATAAAGCATTGTCACACTATAGGACACACACTGCACCTCTGTAGAGAAAATATCATTTCACAAGTATCGCTGTAGTAAAAAATACAATGTACCATTATGACTAGCAGAAATAATGATACATGGTGTATCATTTTGTAATCTGTAGAACATAACATTTACAATGGTGTCAGTGCTGTGGAAAACCCTGAATACAGTATACAGGAAATATTGTTTAATATTTTCATAATGGAAATACTGTTACTTCGTAAAATTGTAGTGGAAATACTGTTACACTGTAACCAATATATTGTTACACAATCACTGTTGAGAAAAAAAATACATTTAAAGCGCGGAAACAATATTTTGCGCTCTAGAGGAAACATTGTTACACTGCATCTCTGTAATAAAAAAATATTGGTAAAAAGTATCATAGTAGTGGAAATACAGTATAAACATTATCACTAGCAGAACTACTTCTACACTGTATCATGTTAATTTGTAGCCAGGACAAAAATTGTGTTACATTAAATCAGTGTACTGAAAAAACTGTTATGCTGGTATTAGAATATGGTTAAAATCATTATATTTGAATATTTTTACTCTGTCAAATTGCAATGGCCTACTATACTGGCAGTGGATACTGTTACAAATGTAGCTGAAATATTGTTACAACTGCATCTTTGTTGTGATAAATGATTACACTTGAGCCAAATAATGTTTCACACTATAAGAAACATTGTTACACTATACCTCTGTAGCAGTAATATTTTAAAAAAACTGTATCCGGTGCTGTGGTATACAGTGTAAAAATAGCCTATCACTCTTGAAGAAATACATACTAAACCGCATCATTCTGAAACAGAAAATGTTACATTGTACTCGTATAGTGGAAACACTGATTTGCTGTATTGGAAATATGTGTTAAATATCATTATAGTAGAAATATTATTAATCAATATTTTTTTTTAAAAATGTGTAAATATTGTTTTACACTGTACTAAAAAAAATGTTCGACCCGCCGCCCAAAAACACTATCACACTATAGGAAACATTTGTTTACACGTAACACTGTAGCTGAACTAATATGATATCGGCAGAAATACCGATACACTGCATCACTCCAGCGGAAATATTGTTTACGCTCTAAAATTGCAATGGTATACTATATGGCATGGATTACTGTTACAATGTAGCTGAAAATATTGTTACACTGCATCTCTTTGTTGGTGATAAATGATTAGACTTGGAGCATAAATAATGTTTCACACTTTAAGAAACCATTGTTACACTATACCTCTGTAGCAGTAATATTTTTAAAAAAGTATTGGTGTTGTGGTAATACAGTGTAAAATAGCCTATCACTCTATAAGAAATACTACTAAACATTGTGAAACTGTTTGCTGTTGGAAATATTGTTAAATATCATTATAGTGGAAATATTGTTAATCAGATTTTTTTTTTTTTAAATGTGTAAATATTGTTACACTGTACTAAAAAATGTTCAACCACCCGCCCAAACAATGTGTTTCACACTATAGGAAACATTTGTTACACTGCAACCAGTGTACCACTGTATCTGAACTAATATGATATTCGGCAGAAAATACCGATACACTGCATCACTCCAGCGGAAATACTGTTACTCTGTATCGGAAATATTGTTTACAGGAAGTCGCATGATGGTGACTTGACAGTTCTTTTGCGAGTGAAGCTGCGCGTGAGTTCACGTCGTCATGCGCCCTTGATGTTTTATTCTTTTAAAAGTATGTCACACCGGCTGCATAGCACACTACCTGCCTATGAAACGATGTAAAAACATGAGTATCCCTAACTTCACAGAATGCCACAACTGTGGGAAACACATTCACAGCTCTGCTTATAGTGTCAACATCAACATATGTAGCGTGAAGACGCCCGCCCTGAAGTTTAAATGTGCACATGAATATGAGCCTCAACATACAAAGAAATTCCAGACAACCTCAACGGGAATTCATACTTCACGTTTTCTGTATCTCTCTCATTGACAGTAGGTAGTGGTGTTCTAGTTGACCTTTTAATGTGTCTTTTATCTCCAAAGTGCTTCCTGCGGTCTCCAATTCTTTCTAATCACAGCAAGCTTCAGTTCGCAGGGTGGACAGCTGCCTGGCACCAGCCGTGAGGAAGATCATGGATTCGACCGACATCAACAGTAAATTCCAGCACAAATAAAATATCCAGATCAATGCAACATTTTAACCTAACGCTAACGGCACAACAGGTCACCGTGGACACAAGGTGCAACTCTCCACAAACATCTGGCAACGCAACCGGTCATAACCAATATGCTGCGCTGGATTACTTTAAAAAACCTTTGCCAGAAGTGCCTATTGTAAACTCGAGCTCAAACAGTTCCCAGGCCCCCTCAGAAACTGCACCACACGCGTTCATACAAGGTAAAGAGGAGGGTTGCGGTCCGCATAAAACCGGTTCTGTGTCTTGATGTAAGCTTTCCTGAATGGCGCAGATTTCGTCCCTTTGCTCGGGCAGATAATTTTGCTCCTAAATATCACTCCGGGTTGATTAAATTCCCCTGCCCATCCATAAGCGTGGGGTTCGCCAATCCAGAACAGAGTTCTGTCCAAGATGGCTGCGTGCTGGCTGTTGTGCCAAGCCAACCCCAGCCAGCGCAGCCGAGGCGTGAGGACAGCGGCGTCTGGCACGAGCTCATTGGGCCGTCGCGGCAACTGTTTGTTGTTGCTGGGGGGATTACTAAGGAGAAAAATGTACCTGTAGCACCAAAAACCCCGGCAAATAACTTAGTTCTCCATGATCTGATCGCCCATCCCAGTGGACGGTCGTGACTCTGAGCATGTAGGAATGTGGAAATCCTGCTGGGTTGTTTCAACCCAACTTTGGGTCAAAATATGGACCTAAACCCACCATTGGGTTAAATTTTTACATTCTATTTTTAAACCCAAAAGTTGGGTTAGTCCAAAATTTGACCCAAAAGTTGGGTTGAAAATAACCCAGCATTTTTTAGAGTGAAGTTGTAGAAAAAGTCATGTGAATAGTTTTTACCATGCTTTTTGACGCATGTACCACAGTAGCCTACAACACTCTAGAGAACAAAGTTAATACATGGTGGGATAAAAGAAAGAAAAACTGTTATTCGTCTGTCTGTCTATCCATCCATCTATCCTATCTATTCTATCTATCTATCATCTGAACTATTTCTATCTATCTATCTATCTATCTATCTGGTCATAGTGCTTATTATAAGTAGATTAAATTGTTTAGGTTCATCTAACTATCTTCTATTCATCTATCTATCTATCTATCTATCTATCTATCTATCTATCTATCTATCTATCTATCTATCTATCTGGTCATGTGCTTATTATAAGTAGATTAAATTGTTTAGGTTTCATCTTTTTTTTGACTTTGGGTTTCTTTTATACAAGGTTTGACAAAAGCTCCTCCAAATAGAAGCGTAAATGCTTTTTAAAGGGGAAAAAAAAAGGGAAACAACACTGTCATGCTGCATGGCAGCATGGTGTTCTGAATAAACACAGGACACATATCATACTCACAAAAGGCCATGTTTGTTTTTTGCTTGGGTTTTTTTTTGTTGTTGTTGTTTCTGACATGAAAGATGAATGAGCGTGCATCTTTATTTGTGCACCTCCTCTGCTGCACCACAATCTAATGAAACAGAAAGGACATTAAACCAAAAGTATATACAGAGCATGAGCTCATATTTGTACAGGTGAAACTGGATTTCCCTGAAAAAAAAAAAGTTAAGGGAACTTTCTCACATGATCACGAAAAAAAAAAAAAAGTTAAGTCTTCATGTATAAACCACCTCTTCTCAAAGTTTAATGGCTGGAGGACCCCTTCAAAAAAGACATATAATAATAAATCACGTTTATAACTTTCGTTCGGTCAAAATTTCCCTTGTTTCAAAGACAATTTAAAGGGTGATTATTAAACGGTGTCCCAAACTTATAAACGTGAACATGTTTCAATTTACAGGTATTTAAAAATATTCAAATCTCCCAAACATCAAAGAAAGCAATCTACATTAAATCTAAGTTTTCAAAAATATTTATATGAAGTATACAATTATTAAAATGAATGTTAAAAATGTATCTTAGATATTTCCCAGTCTCTTTACAATTTGCAATTAACTGACGGACAGATGCTAAGTGTAGTTCTGGATGGTTGTCTTCAATATTCCTGATCACTCACATGGCCACCTAGTGGTCATAACTGACGAGGATTTCCTATTGAGGTTGTGATTATTATGGCAAATAGTTTTGAATGAGGTACACAAGCAGAGTCCGGACGAGCAGCAATAAAGGATTAAAGAGAAGAGTCCCCTTTAAAAGATTTTATATTAAAACAAAATTTTTATAGTCGTCTCCAAAGCCCTCAAGAATAAATGTCCTCAGATATTACTTTCTAAAACAAATTCAGACATATTCATATAGAACATTTAAAAAATAAGGTTTGAAAATTATAGCCTTCTTATTCTCCGAGAACGTTTTCCAGGAAAGTTGAGGGGCTTCTGATTTTGTTGTTTTAGCAAATAATGTAAAGTGAATAAATACACACAAAGGTAAGGTTTGTCGTCGTTGTAACACCCACAGACCATGGATGAGTATTAACCTCCATTTGTGTTTAAACCATAAGTTTATTCCCCGGACTTCGCTCAGAAATGGCTTCATAACAACCAGTGAATCACTTGTGTGATGATTATGCTGACATAGGCCTTTGTGGGTGAAACTGCCATTTAAAACACAGTCTTGGAAAACGCTGTGTGGCAAACACCTCTTGAGATTCAGGATTTTTTTTAGTGAACATTATTTTATTTGTCTTATTTTAGTGTAACATTATTTTTATATTATTTTTTATTATAAAATTATCATTTTTTATATTAATGTTTTGTGTCATGTCCCAAAGTGTATTAGGGTGCTGATGCCAATCGTATATTTTTAATAAAAAATATAAAGGTTACAAAGGGTACAAACAGGGCTGTGGAACTTTTTAAATAATTTTTTTTATTAATTTATTATATTAAGAACCGGCTATTTTTTTAAATGATGATTATTATCTTGTTTGGGTGTTGTAACTTTTATCCTTTTAAAATTTTTCTTAACAAATGTTCAAAAAACAAAATCAAAAATCACCAAAATAGGCGTAAAACCACACAACTTCTTCATTTTTAGTGTTTTTGTGAATATTTAATTAACATTAATAATTTACGTTGTCTTTTGTTGGCTCTCTCCAGCTAACCAGTTTGCTTTTTACCTTCAGTGTTTAACAACATCTAGTTTACAAGATTGTAAATTTTAATCATGCAACTGAACTGTGCACAGAGCACTATGATCGTAAAACCAGCTACATGCTACTGGGTTTCCTTAAATGTATGTCCTTGAAACGCACCACAAGTATTCTAGCGTGTTTTACTTTCTCAGGTAATATTAGTGGTTTTTGGGTATGACCTATGTCAGTTTGGTCCGCCATTAACAAACACAGTTTGGTTTACATATAGGCTAGGCTACTTAATGGTTTTATATCAAAATTATTACATTTTAGTAGGACATGGGATATGTCCCTAGTGTCAATTAGATACGCCCTTGCAATAAGATATGAAGATCTACAGCAGGGAGTCACTTTTTTTGTGCTGCTCACATTTTATGACATAGTCATCGACCAAAGTTCATTTATAAGTGACCTGTCATCTTCCGCTGCAACAGGTGAGGGCTGAGGCTCAACTTTCCAACTTCTCCAGACTTCCTCGCACTTCTCCACAGTCCTAGAAGAGCTTTAATCATGGCCACAAACAACCAAGAAAATATATATGAACAAATAGAAGAGACAAAGGAAAACATATATGAAAAGCCATATGACAACAACCCAGAGCCGAAATATGAGAATCAAGGTGCAAGTAAGGAAATTCCAGAGGAGCCGCTGTACAGCACGGTCAATCAACTGTCTCCAGACTATATGAATATGAGAAGAACATCTCAAGAGGAAGAAGAACAGCCTTCACCCACAAGTGAACCAGGAGAGCAGCTCGAAAGCGAGCTCATGGTGGCCTCTCTGCCGAATGGAGATGTTTACGGATCTTCATCTTTCGAGGAAACTGGAGATCCTTGTGATGACCAGCCCTCATTGGTCCACGAAGACCTGCTCATGGCTTACAGTCTCCCCCAGAAGACGGATCTCCAGAACCTGAGGAGGTAGTTGACTACAGCCTGAAGGACGTGGAGAACAGCACTGTGGAAGAGCCAGCTGCAGTTCCCGACCCAGATCAGCCTAATATTGCGCTTTTTGTCAAGGTAAGGTCTTTGGGTTTATGACGTCTGCATAAAATAACTAGAACTTTTTATTTTATTTTGTTTTAATAAAGAAAGAAGGCTTTAAAGTTGATGTTAACGTGAATCTGAAGGTCAGTTGGGTGTGGTTTGTAACAGCATTCATATTTCTGCCCACCTTTGGCCCTTGAAAACAATGTGAAGACAACCTGAAAATGAATTGTTAAACCTTGGTTCACACAACCAGTTTTTTTTTCACTGAACCCCTATTTTTCCCAAATTATACTCAAATGTTATTTAATTTCAGAATGTAAAATCAGGTGTTAAAAATTTAGCAATTTATGTTTCTTATAAATTTATTTATTTTTTTATCTTTATACTAAATTAAATAAAATGTATGTTTATAAAAATTAGCATTTGATTTCATTTAACTTTATTATTAATTTGATATAAAAATATTAACAATTGAGTATTTTAAAATACAATTTTAAATCAATTGTATTTTTAATATTTATTTATTTTTAAGATACACAAAATAAGTATTAAAATGACAAATTATGCTAACAAATTATAGTTATTTAAAATAATTATTAATATTATTAATAATATTGTTTATTTTATTTAGCACTGGCATTTCAATCAAAACCTTATTTGGGAAGCTTTATGAATTCATTCTATTTTATGTAAATGAAAAAAAAATTAACATTCAAGAATACAAAAATAAATTTAATAAATCAGGTTGACTGGTGGAATGTTAAGTTAAGTTTGATGAATAGTATGGATTGTAAATATCCCAAGAAAGGCTACTGATTGTAGCAGGTCGTTAATGAGTAAACACACGAAAAATCACAGTTAATACCCAGTGCCCTAAAATGGACACAAAAAAACAAAAAAAGATTGGTACTGATTCATTTCAGGTGACATTTTCCTCTTCGACTTCATTAACGTCAATAAGGTTTTCAAAAAGCTCTGTGTTCTTTTGTTGCTGTGCTCACAGTTTAGACATCTGACACTGATTGCATTTCCTTTGGAAAGGTTCACTTGACAGGCAAAGTAAAAATCATAAGTGGGGATCCCGTTTACAGTCATGGAAACCAGGTGAATCCGACGTGAGGGTAATCAACTCATGATACTCTTTGCTTTTATAGTGGAACACTTTAGTTGTGCACGTGATCACCAGGAGTGATCAACCGTGATTGTGGAATTGAGACTTTTTCAGACTCACTACGTTTAGTATCACATTCCATTGACTAAACGTGTCCCACACAAAAAGATGGCAAAAACAATTTTTTGTATTTTTTTTATTGATTTATGTATTTGGACAAATGGACAGTACTGAATAGATAGCGACCAGGGCTATACACATTTGCTCTTAAGAAACCTTGTAGCCAATTAAACAACATAACTACCTTTAGGGCACAAAGTCATGAAACAAGCAGGAATAAAGTAGTTAAAGGAAGTTGTTGTTGAGCAAGCAAACCGCAAGGACTGCTTTCTATTACAAAACATACAGGAGAACTAGCATAAATTATTGCAGAACAACAAATCCATACCAGCATTTGTCAAACGTCACCCCACATGCGTGGTCTTGGCCATAAGAAATTTAAGTCTATATTGGCAGACAGCATAAAGGACAGGAACGGTTATGAGTCGTAAGTTTACACATGGCCCCCTTTACTAACTTTAAACAGATGTTAGTGTATCACTGACGTAGATTCAATATTGACATTAAAATATGCACCACTTACTTACACATTTACAGTATGCAATAGTTTAGAACTCTTGGTTTGCAAAAAACAACAAACAACAACAAAAAAAACAGTACTTTAAAAAAAAGATTATATAGTTAAAATGAAAAATCCATTTAAGTCAGGAGGGGAACACGACTGCGAGTTGACATTAGTGCGCCATTTTCTTTCTGGCTCTTAGATGTCCACGCACCGTTCCATCAATGTGATACTCAGATAGAGTTAATCAGATGGCGTCCCACACAATTGCTACATTGATTTATAGATAACATCATGCTGTAAACATTCCTCAGTGGTACCAAACCGTAGAACATTTTACAAAAATACATAATTTAAACAGTTTTTAAGCACCTTAGCTCAGCCAAAAACAGCCAGGCCAATGGGCAGGCATGCAGAAGTTATGTATTTACTGGCAGAGAGTCCGTTTAACCTGTTGGGAACTGAGACATGAAAAGAAAAAAAGAGTTTGAGACTCATCTGAGAAATTGTTGTATGTTGTAGTACTAAGAAAATTTCTGGAATCTCCTCAAGCGGTGGCATTATTTAAACCTCATATTCCGAACTACTCTAAGGTGAAAGGTTGATCGTTCGTTTGCAGCCTCGGGAACTCAGCATTGATAGAAATCCTCATGTTCCACTTGTAAAAAAATGACAAAAAATGAAGATATTCTACTGAGATTTATTGTGTATGGGAAAGGCTCGTGTAATCTTGTCTGATTAAATTTATCTTTTAACCATTAATTAATTTATTAGTTATTCAGGCAAAGTTTAAAAAACAATTTCGACAGATAAAATAAAATAAGATGCCACTGCCAACTGATTCCAATATTTGTAGCCGAATATTGTATTTTACAGTAGAGGAGGCGTGCAGCCTGTAGGATAACGCTAATGCCCACATATAGCAATAAATGCATTTCTGGAGATGCTGATGTTAAGTAAGTTCACTAAACTCAATTCATGCTTCAACATCTTGAATTCTCCGGGTTAATACGATAAAAAGCATAATATAATGAAGATTAGGACGAGATCTTTTGCAGGAACATTTGATAAATGGCACAGGTAAGGTGTTCATTATATTTATAGATACTCGCTTCCTGCCCCCAGAAAGATGTTATCCAGTGTTATTTTTGTATCATTTAGATAATATCATAGTTTTTATTTTATATTTTGAATAAGTTTAAGTGATTTTCCTTTTTCATTTGTAATTATAGTTAAAATAAATTGTGTTTTTGTCATTTTTAAGAGCTTTTAACACACACACACACACACACACACACACACACACACACACACACACACACACACACACACATGTCAAATGTATGTATATGTATGTCTGTATACTTTGTATACTGTACGTGTAGTTTTGTTTGTTTTATTACATCAAGTTAAATTAAAATGAAAAATGTTGCCTGGGAAACTCGCTGAAATAAAAATTAGTTTATATTAAATTTTATTTCAGTTAAAGTTTATTTTATTTCAATAATGTCACTAAATAGCCATTTTTTAAAATTGTTTTAAATTTATTTTTAGTTTTAGCTAAGTATAACTTTAATGGACCACACACATTTACATTTACATTTAGTCATTTAGCAGACTTTTTCAAAGTGACTTGCAAATGAGGACAATGAAAGCAACAAATCAACAAATGAGCCATTAATACTGCAAATTGCTACAAGGGTCTCATTGAGCTTAAGCAGTAAATCAGCAAGGTTTTTTTATTATATAATATAATTTAAAGAAAAACAGTAAATAGAAAAGCTAGAGCAAGCCGGTGTTTAGAGGCCTTTTTTGCTTTTGGTGTAATTGTATATATAACTTAAAAGAAAACACACTAGAATACAAAAAGAGCAGAGGAAGCTCCAGCAGGTGAAGTTGTTTGCTGCTGGTGTTTGTTGGTCAAGTCTAAAGGGGCAAGTTTTTTTTTTTTATTTTTTATTTCTTTCTAAGAAGGGAATTTGAATAGAGTGACTAGAGTTAGAGGGTCAAAATTAACCGATGGAAGAGCGTGTTTTTTTTCCGAATCTTGAAGGTAATGATACATACTCAGTGCTCGGATTGCGTTGGGCGGGTCATATCCACCCGCGAGGAAACATTTAGATGGAACAATTCAGTTGCAAAGTGATTTTGTGCTTACTTTGGGATGGCCAATTAAAGCAGCGTTCACTTGAAGAAAGCAAGCTTCTCGAGGGACAGAAAAGTCTGATAGGAATGAAATTTAGTTAAAGGGGGGTGCAGAGCCAGTGGTGGCTTTTTAGGCCAACATCAGATGCTTGAATTTTATGCGCGCAGAAAATGGTTTGCTGAGTGCAAATTGCTAAACAGAGTGTGACGTGCATTCTTTTGGCTCATTAAAAAATTAATCTTGCTGCCGTGGTTTCTGGATTAATTGTAAAGGTTGATAGAAGTGTCTGGGAAGACCCTGCCACGAGAGCATTGCAAAATAATCCAGCCTGGACAGAACAACCGAGCTTGAACAGCAGAGTTGTGAAGCGTGTCTCGCTTGTGTGAAAGAAAGGGCCTAATCATACACATTCTACACACAGTGAACTAAATGGTTTACTTGGTGCGCACTGACATCATCATTTTCACTCATATCTAGGATAGTCAGCTCTATTTGGGAAGCACGAAGGAATGAGTAATCTTTTCACTTTCACAGGTTCGATATCAGTCACTGTCCCCCCCCCGAAAACTTTGAATGCAAAATTCACGCTTATAAACCAAAGTCAGCTCAATAAAATATTTAACAGGGAACTTATTCTCCTGGGGCTCCACGGATGATCAAATATAGTATACCTGCCGTTGCCTAGCCAGCGTGCTGCATGTGACTGGGGACTGCATTAAGAAATTGCATGCGCATCATCCTCCTACTCACGAGTTTCTGGGGCCCTGAACATGTCACATAGCTTACACAGGGACAGGATGTTTGCGCAAGAGGTTAAAATGCAGAGACTCTAAACAACGAGCTTATATACACCTCTCTGGTCTTTTGATTGTGAGATTTTACATGCAGTATATGTAGAATAAAAGTGTCTATTTTAAAACACCAACACCTTCATAGATGTTTTCATATGTCATCTCTCAAAACATCACACGTTACCAGTAGTCTAGTTTATTTCTCATCTGTCACTCAAGCTCATCAGAGCTAGTTGTGGCAGGAGGGGTGGGGCAAGTAGTAGCTCCGCCCCCAAACAGAAAGCCTCTCACCTATTCCCTCTCTCTTTAACATCACCCGTGTTGGGGAGAGAGCTAGATTTCAACTTTCATCGGACTTTAGCGGACTTAACAACACCTGATGCCATTGGCTGTCCGCTCAAAGAGCAGAACACACAGAATCACTAAGATTAGCGCGGTGTGCTAAAATGGCTCGACATTTTACCCAAATATCTGCAAAATACTGCTGAGACGGATGTTCGGGTGACAGATCAGGAGAGACAGCTGCAATCAAAGAAAGTGTCTCCACATGGGAGACGCCTCCAGAACCTGATATTGAGTTGTGTTTTGTCAAGGTAAGGATGAGAAAATACTAGCTTTTAGAGTGAGCTTTATGGAGGGTTATAAAGTCAGTGTAACTCACGATTTAACAATATGTTACAAGTAGAGATCACATGTGACATACTCATCTGACCAGGCATTTGTAAGTAGAGTAATGGATGGATTGCCAGATTTTTTTTGCACATTGGTTATAGATTTTCAGTTATGTATAAAGGTGATGTTAAAATATATTCCCTCAGTAATCCTATATTCTGATGTTTTTTGTTAGAAACGCAGTGATAATTAAAATCTTACCCACTATAAGATTAAATAATGTGTGTGTTCGTAGATATATATATATATAGATATGATATTAAAATAATATAAAACGAAATAAAAAATATGAAAATAGCTGAAAATGAAAGCATTTTGCCTAAATTTTAAAAATAAAATATTTTATATACTTACTTAAAAACACACTGACAAATAAAAGGCGAGGCTCATTTTTAAATACTAACTCCTACATTTTAAATCTAATATATCTATTATATAGATATAGGAGTATATATATATTATAATATATATATTATATAGTAGTATATAATATTCATATATCTACTATATATTAGTTATATGGCTAATATATATATATTGAATCTCCACATCATTAACGCTGCAACATCATACGCTACCACAGAGCAGCTGGGCAGATGTGGCCTAATGGTTAGAGAGTTGGAACTTGTACGCAACCAACAAGGTCACAGGTTCGAGTCTCGAGTGCTGGCAGGAGTTGTAGGTGGGAGGGAGTGATGAGACAGCGCTCTCGTCTTCCCCCTCATACCCCTGGCGCCTGGAAGTGCCCTGGAAAGAGCACTGAACCCCCATTTTGCGCGCCGGGTGCTGGATTAGCAGCCCACATGTTCCGGGTGTGTGTTTCCACGGTGTGTTTCACTTCTCACTGCTGTGTGTGTGCACTTGAAATGGGTTTAGAATGCAGACACACCAATTTCGAGTATGGGTTCCCACCATACTTGACGACGAATGTCACGTAAACTTACATGCACTTTTCATATACGATATAATATACATACACATACATACATATGGTACCGATATATTGTGCATATTATCAGGTAGATGTAAGATCTGCAACCATTACTAAACTACAACTTTTCTTTCCATCACACACACAAATGGAAAATAAAATACAATTTAGAAATAAATACAAGTATTACTATCATTACAAACAATGCAGCAAGCTTATTGGATCTGCAATCTGAATATTATGGTAAAATGGCAGCAATATTGAAAAGGTAAGTCCTTTCTCTATGAGAAAGCAACTTACACATACACTGACAATGCAATACTGCATGCTTCAATTATGATTTTATGATATACATATGGATAACATTTCAAGTTCCAATGTAGCCATGCGGAAGACAATTATTTAAAAAAGAAAATGTCCCTGTAAACAAACAAACCCTCTTCCAGGCCTAATCTTTTTCTATTTAACATATAAAATCCTGTACTACAAGGCAGTTGTCAAGTCAGTCAGCACTCCGGCCTCTTTACAGCCCTGAACTGCCATCCAACAGGAGCAACCCGAAGCAGTCCTAATAGCAAAACGGCCTATTAGGGCCTGCACATTCTTAGATCGTAGAGGCTCCATTGTTCTGCAATCCAGTCCTGTCTCTGTTCTTGAATTTGCCATGAACGGATAGATGAGTGGAAATGGACGTGCTCTGACCTTTCACATACATCTTGCCTCATTTATCTGACTGTGTTATACAAGGTGCATTTCCTCTCCCATGATTCCCTTTGAAACTATGTTAATGAAAACAAACTGTGTTAAAAGTAGAAAAGATGCAAAATAGAAGTATTTTCACTAGTGGAACCTATTATATATCTGTCAGCAACTCTACTGTTGTGTTTCTTCTTACAACTAGGCCGGTGGTTAATGAATGCCAGTGTGCTAAATAATTCATATTGTGCTAGGTATTGTGTCACAGTGTCAACTATATGGTTCTGTGATAGTGGTGCCACTGTTTCAGGACACCACTGATCTCTCTCCACTGCAGTAACGTACAGTGGCACTGTCACTCACTTTTAACCAGGGTCTATTGTTTCTCCTCTCCATAATGAGGAACATTAGGGTTTATCACTAAATGATGTCCAGTGCAACTGTTTTAATCTGTAATACTAACTTTTGAGTAAAATAAAAATTATGCATTTCAATTAAGATTTTAAAAAGAGCAATGGGCACATTTGCTCCTTGCTGCTTGTCCCAGTTTAGTGATGTCCAGCTAAAGCAGTGGGTATTTCAAAAGGGAGACAGTGACCCTCTAGGTGGTCAATGGCGGGGCACCTGCAGTGGTTCTGTGATATTCTTCATCAGAATATGTTTATGAACTAAAAACTATTTATTTGTGAAAAAAAGGTATTAAATGTGTGTTAAACAACGAGTCGAATAATGACATTAAAATTAGTTTTTTTAAAGCTAATATTTTTGCCTATTGTAAATTAAATTGTATTGTTCTGACATAACTGAATTAAAGGATAGTTGTCAAAAAGTGAAAATAAAAATCTCGGTCATCCATGTTGAAGACACAATCCTTTTACCGCACTCATGGTTATCTGAAAAAATTTCATTCTAGCTAGATGTCAGGTAACGTCTTTTATAAGTCCTAATGAAACATGAAGCCCACAAGTGGGGGCTTATGACACTTTATCTTATATCTCAATGACCATCCTGTTCTCACTCTATCGATAGGAACACTGAGATACTGGTCTCCATCACCCACATCTTTGGCGCATGTTATTGGCAGTAAGATAAATGAGGGGACTTATACTGATGCCCTGGAGGTGATGTATATGTTAAGATGTGTCGTTTGCTGTTTGTAGGCTGGTTGTGATGGGCTGGAGAAAGCATCGGAAAACTGTCCATTCTTCTCCCAACGCCTCTTCATGATCCTCTGGCTTCAAAGGTGTGGTCTTCAAACGTCACCTCACTGTGACCTGAAGAGGTGAAGAAGTTCACTAATCTGAGATCAAATCACATGAAACCTTATAGAAATGTCAGTGAACAAATGCCACCTCTTCATGTTATTAAATAAATTTCTATTGGATATTAAAACCTAACAAGTGTCATATGCCATATGTTCTAAGTTATTAAACATTGAGATTGTTAAAATATAATGCCATTTTTCCCTGTCAAAAGGTCAAATGGTCAAGAAAATATAGATTCAGTAATTTTTTTTCCCTTGGACAAAAAAAGAAAAATAATCTAATCTATTTTAAAATGAGTCTAATGTCTAATATTGTAATACAATTTAGAAGTTTATTAAAATGTTATTATTATTTATTTGGAAACCAGCTGATTGCACAATTTTGGCTCAGGCACTCACCCTCCTTTCTTGACCTTCAACGGTGAGGTGTTCTCAGACAGGACATTAACAAGATCGAAGGAAGTTTTTCTGGAGGGGGTTTTTTGGCACCGCCAAAGTAAGCTCAATTTTTACAAATACAACTTCAGAGACGAAATCGTGACTGTACAGAAACTGCTAAACCTGTCGGTTCTCGACTGGTTTTGCTTCAGGAACCAGATTTCATCAATCATGGTCCAAAACACAGCACCAAAATTGTTTAGCATACAAAAGTAACAACATATTAAATCTAGTACACTTACTGTACTTTTACTAAGAACGACATATCTAGCTCACAGTGCAATAAATTAACTGAAGATGTTATCATCAAATGATTTTATTAGCATTTCTTTTAAATGAGCATTTAGCATAACATTTTTTTTTGTGTTCTGTTGTCTTTTGCTATGCCTATAAAGAACAGGATTACGGCTCATTTTTGAATCAAAACCAGCCCGTTTAAGACTTGTTTTGCAACTGTATATTGTATTTAAACATCACATTAAACCACTGTGAACTAGAACTGTAAAGAATACATTACTGACACTGGTTTTTTCTATGTGTACCAGGAGGGATTGTGATTTGCCTGTGTCCAAGGTACCCCAAACCTTGCAGCCAGTCACAAGGAGTCAAAACACCAGCTGGGAATGAACATATTTGCCAAGCCCACGTTCTCAGCTTTCATAAAAACCACTAAGCCAGATGCGAATGAAAGGTATGCATGTCAAAACTGGATCAACTGATTGAATGAAATGAATGGATATATTGTTTTTTGGTCAGGACACTGAAAATGAGCAAAGTTAATTCCGTTTGATTACCTCGATATGGAATCCATTGTACTGTAAGCAGTCCACATATTTTAGCATTGACCTTTAGTAGAACTGTTCTGGACTTGTGCTCACTTTTTTTTTTTTTTTTTTTTGGTTGTTTGTTTCAATAGGGATGTGTCGATATAGATATTTGGCTGATGCTTTAAGTAGTCAGAATATTTATAGGATAATTTTTGTTGTGGTCGATAAACCTATGATGACTGCTACTTGGTTCAGACAAAGAAATCAGGATGTTTTTGGGGTCAGGATGTCAGGGGTCAGGATGTTTTTTTTTTAGGATAATTATTTTATTCAGATTTAAGATTTATTTAATTGACCTACAAGGTCCACAGTAAAACCATTTTATAATCGTAAATAAAAGATTTAAATTTCTAAGTAAAGGTAGTTCTATCTGAACTTTCTCATTCATCCAAGATTACTGAAAAATAGAGTTGTAAAATAAAAAAATTAAAATAGAAAAAACTATTGAAAATTAATACCATTTTTTCCACACAAAAAAAAAAAAAAATCAGTTTTCAAAACTGCTAATTAAGACACCATACATAAGAGTACATTTGAAAATATATTAAAAAAATATATATATATATATATATATCTGATATAGACACACACACACACACACAACACACACACACACAGATATATATAGTATATATATATATATATATATATAGAATAGATATATAAACATACATATATAATACTTATAGATCCATATACTTATTACATAATATATATATATAGTATATATATATTATATATATATATATGTATATATATATAAATGCTGTGCCAATACACACTGGGTATTAAGAAATGTGTGATGTTTTGTTAGCTCTGCAGAAGGGGTTTGACAAAGGCAACATCTACGAAGCTGGACGAGTAACCTGAACAGTCCCTTTGCCTGCATGCGGTAGAATGCTGACAGCATGGAGGAAGGAGAGGGCCTCCAACCGCAAGTTCCTGGACGGGGAATGATCTGACTCTGGCAAGACTGCAACCTGCTGCCAAAGCTCCACATAGTGAAGGTGAGCGAAGCGCTGAGTGGGGGACTTGTCACTATAGCTGGCCTGCAGTGTTTGGGGGTAAGCAAGGGGGCCTGTAAATACCTGGGACAAAGCTATCGGTAACTGTTCCCATTCCATCTCTCGAAAGCAGTTTTGGCGGGAAATTGCACTCTTGGTAGGACAGTCCCATGGAGAAGATCACGTTTTGCGCCAGATGGTGTAGTTAGGGGGACAATTGCTACCAGCAAAAACCTTAAACCATAATAATCCATGTGATTCTTTATAAAAAAAAAGCTATTTTAACTTTAAAGTAACTCTTTTGTAGTTTTGTGTATTTTTTGTTAAAGTGAATGGAGATCCCAGTAGTGATTGCAGTGTATTTTCTGTACACGTTGCAATTTGTTTGCTGCCATAAAATGTTTTTGAAGTCCTGATGTATCTTGTATCTCACAACGGCTGCATTTACACCAGTAAAGACAGTAAATATTTGTGAAAAATTATTTTACAATTTAAATAACTGTTTTTTAATATATTTTTAAAATGTTATTTTATTCCCTGTGATGCAAGAGTGAATTTTGATCACATGAAGTTTGTCACATGATCCTTCAGAAATCATTCATAATATCCTGATTTGCTGCTCAATTATCATTTTTTGTTATTTTAAAAGGGAAGAAACAGTTGCTGCTTTAATATTTTTGTGGAAACTTTTTTTAAAACCCATTTTTTCAGGAAGTTTTTGAATGAAATGGAAAGTTCCAAAACAACAGCATTTATATCTGAAATATACTTATATAATTTTGTAATATGAATGTCTTTACTGTCGCTTTTGATTATTTATTGCGTCCTGAGTTCTAAATAAAGCATCATTTCTTTAAAAAGATGTCTTATTGACACTAAACATTTTAACAGTCAGTATAAATAATTTAAAACGTTGAAGTGCAATGGTCTAGTTAAGTATAAGCAAACATGAAGCTGATGTTTTGAGTTGTAATGCGATGCAGATTTGAGTCTGCTTCGTTTGCAACAGTGCAGGTCAAACTAAAGGCATCTTTAAATGTTAGTTACATTTGTTTTTAATTGTAATTATTAATATCTATTTCCCCATCCACTTTTTTTGCAGGTTGTTGCCAAGAAATATCGGGAACTATGACATCCCAAGTGATTTGACAGGTGTGTGGCGTTAGCCGATGAACAATGCGTATGCACAAGAAGAGTTTCACCAACACCTGTGCCGGCCGCCGACAACGAGATCGAAATTAGCATATAAAGGATGTGGCTAAAAAAAGGCTAACCCCACGTACAACAGATGAACAAATTTGACACAAATTTAGACTTTGGTAAAGGCTCATTTCTGTGTTGGGAGGGAGATGATTTTTTCCATGTAGGATTCAAAAGCTGTTGATCCCCGAAACTACAAGTTAGCTAAGTTTCATTTCATCCAGGGTCCTTGATAATCAAATAAGGACTGGTGCTCTGATATAATTATGATGAAATATGAATACAAAAATATCAGCTCATATTCACCACGCTCTCAGTTATTATTCATCATCTAAAAATATAACACATTGTCCCAAGTGACTTTCTATTGTATCTCTATTTTAAGAGACTTCACATTACTGTTTTCTGTTGTGTTCTTCCTGATTTTTTCATATCTCATATCATATCATATGCACTCTGATTCCCTTGAGACCATTAGACATGGAACAAAATGTCACACAACTTTATTTTGCAAAAAATCAAAATGAATTTAGAGATTTGTGTCACTTGAATGTTTACTAGAACACATCATCACCTTTGGTCAGCCTATTAAACATAATTTCTTCACATTGAAATAAATAGCCTAATATATTCAACTTGAAAAATAAATATCAGGGATATATATTTTGATGCATAGGCCGAACAGTTACCGATTTACAAAATCTGAGGTTGGTAAAATTTGCAGTGAGTGTCTTCTTATGTTCCGCCACAAGTGTTGTTTAATTAAAAATTAAAGTAAAAAAATAATATTGTGAAACATTATACATTTGAATATATTTTAAAGGTGTAAATTTCCCATCTTCAGTGTCACCACGACTCTTTAGAAATCTTATAGATATGCCAAACCATTACGTTTATGATGTAGCAGTGTTAAAAACAGTATTGCTGATTAATATTTTGTGGAAATAATTTAACAGCATTTATTTGATAAGGAAACCTTTTGTAATTCTTTACTGACACTTTTGATCACAATTTAATGTGTTTCTTACTTAAAAAAAACCAAAAAAAAACCAAAACAAAAACAAATGACAAAAACCTTCACAAACACCCCAAACTTTTGATTGGTAGTAATAAACTTTTTAACAATTTTTTTTGTTTAACCCAATTTCGTCCCAGTACTCTCATGGTCATTACATCTTTGGTTTTTCTATCATGTTATGTTTTTTTTTTTTTTTTTTTTTTTTTTTTTTTTTTTTTTTTTTTTTTTTTTTTTTTTTTATTTTTTTTTTTTTTTTTTTTTTTTTTTTTTTTTTTGTGTTTTTATTTTTTTTTTTTTTTTTTTTTTTTTTTTTTTTTGTTTTTTTTTTTTTTTTGTTTTTTTTTTTTTTTTTTTTTTTTGTTTTTTTTTTTTTTTTTTTTTTTTTTTTTTTTATGTTTTTTTTTTTTTTTTTTTTTTTATTTGTTTTCTTATAGTTTTTTTTTTTTTTTTTTTTTTTTTTTTTTTTTTTTTTTTTTTTTTATTACATGACAGCTGTTTAAGCATTTCAAATCTGTAAGAAATGTTCCCACTTTCATATCTAATCGTATTTTACAATATCTGTCAATATTGCTTTCTGTTATGTTTTTTTATTATTTGTGTATAATGGATAGAAAGAATCTTCAGTGTGAGCAGCAGGAACACAACAAGTAAAAAGGTTTGGTCTGTCCTGGGCAGCCTTTATAAACCATCTCGTATATAATTTCTGGATTAGGAGTACATGTTTTCATGGGCATTTTTTTTTTTCTTTTCCCCGAAGGAACCGCACTCGTTTTTAAAAGTGACATAACTGATTTAATAGAGGGTGCTAATTAAATATGTGCCTTCATAACTCAGAAGAAATGCAGTGTGACAAAATACAGCATAATTATTTGCCATTATTAATGACCATTTCTACACGGAATATCCTGCTCTTTTAAAGCCACTAGCAGAGGTTTCCACACAATGGTTTATAGAAAATTCTCAATTCTTCATTGCCTCATCATAGTAATTTCAATTATAAAGTACAAGTTGTTCAGACTTTCCTCTGTTATGCCTCACAACTCCATATCATTTCGTCTTTTCATTTAATTGTTTGGCTTATCTCAAAGTGTTTGACATCAGTCGGCGCTGGATATATCATACTTACATATTTATTCACAACCCCATTTATGTGAAAATTAACGAGCTGAGATGGAAGGAGATTCACAACACACTGCAGGTCCACCGAAATGGAGAATAAGGAAAATCCTGGATTCTCGGGCCGTCCATCCAGGTCTCGCTCCTCTCCACTTAGCACTTGCTGGGAATATCATAGGGCCCATGATAGGTCTTTGTGGAGCTCCTGCTCTTGTGTTGTTTGGAAAAGCGTTTGATATTGAAATGAGAGTGTGGCGCCAGATGAGGGCCTATTCCGAGTGAAGCTCTATGAATCAAAATAATATTTTCACAGTTTGACTCCCTTGCATTAATTTCTTTTTCCCTGCAACACCACACGCTTTTTTTTTTTGCTAATTGATACCCGTTTTATGGAAGGGAGCCGGTTTCTAAGGAAATGGATATTTATTGTTATTGAATGATGAGTGCTAAGCTTTGTATGGCGGTTTAAGTTTTCTTTGGATCATTGTGAGTGTATTTGGACACTTTAGTAGCCACTCATACACGGTGAATGCTATATGAATGTCATTGTCTGTCTGTGTAAGATGTCTTAGATACTTTTTTGAAGATAAATATGCATTGTATATATATTAAAAAATAAAAGATATATAATAGTTTTTTCTTAACGTGGTGAAAGCAGCTATATACATTAGCTGATGGTATGTCCACACAGACATCTAAACCTGGGTGTTTCACTGTCCATTAAATGCAAAGAATACAGACTTTGATCTGGTTGTTTCATCCAGTGGCAAGGATGAGTGATGTCTGCTAACAGATTTAAACATGAGCTTTCAGCCACCATGGATCAAAGCTCTCCCTTTGCTTCCACTCTCTATCAATTATGGGCCAAAAAAGCCATCCAAAAGCCTGTCTCTAATTTCTATTTTTTTCACTGAGTAAAAAAGGAGCCTCAAAAGTCTCAGAAGACCTGTGCCCGTCCGATTTACAATAGGGAATGGACTGATCTTTACCCGATGCGCAGGAGCCATCCAGAAATGAAACAGTGCAGAAAAATAAAATGGAGCCTGCTATATTTTTCCACACAAGTAAGAAGAAAAATTATGCTATAGATCTTGTGCCGGCCTCGCTGGGTTCGTAATTTGAGTTCTTAAAACATTCACTAGCCTTGGAATCTCTGCGTCACATTGGACAGCGTTCGTCTGATAATATACCATGCGGCATTAATGAATCAAACATGTCTCACACTCTGGTCCCAGAGCTGTAACTCTAATCTGGTTTGTAGCAGACTCAAGTGAGTCAAAGTCCTCAATTGAGGAAGACCCCTAACAAGGAGCAGACACATCTAGGCGATGCTCAAATTTGTGAATCAAATTATATGTATTATTTTTTTTTGGAAAAAAATATAATTAATCTAAAAATAAAAATGTTGTCATTCAAAAACAAAGTATTTTTTTTTTTTACCATGAAACACAAAAAGAAATCTTGTGAGGAATGTCTAAGGCAGTTTCTTTTTTTCCCCCACAACACAATAAATGGGAATCAGGCGGATCGCGAAGGTTGAAAGTGCCTCTGCTGCTGAGAAGTTTTGTTGGACGAAATCCAGCCATCTTCATACTGCATGTTGTAGGGAATTTCATGCGTGAAGTTTAAAAAGTTCTGGAGTTCTCCATGCAGAGTTTCGACTTCAATGTCCAGTTGGTCATGCAAAAAATTCGAAGTGCCCTCAAAACGCGACCGAAAAAAAAACTGCTTGGTGTGAAAGTGACTTGTGTGATCTGTGCATCATACATCGCTAAATGAAAATTCGCTGAAATCAAGACTGATGTATGGAAGCTTGTTTTCCCCCTCAGAAGACTGTACAGTTTATATCTTACACATTTCACCAATTTTGACTTATTTCACCACGGTTTGTTTTGCAAATTTCTCGTGGAATTGTAAGGGGAAAAGAGTCAGAATTGTGAGATAATAAGTAGCAATTACCTTTTTTCATTTATTTGGAAACAACGTTCATACTAATGTGTGCACAGACACGCAAGTGTAAAATAGTTGATCTCAAAAAAATGTCAAAAAGCAAGTGGTTCACACACAGCCTATAGTACTATAATATTTTCTGGTTTTTCTGAATAGCTAATCAGAATTGTTTGTGTGTTGACGAACAGATCAAATTTATGGCGTTGTCATACGGTCATGTCACGTATGATGGACAATTTCACTCTCAAATAGGCCTACTCAAGTGTTTTTGTTTTCAATTTTAAAAATGCCGCTATCATTCCATGCGGTTTGTTTTCAAATTTTGAAGAAAATGCTGCTTTGTAAATGTTGATACTAAACGACCAAGGACGAATTTCAAAGTTTCAAACAAGCACTTTCTACAGATGATGAGGGTATGCTACAAAGTGTTGTAAGCAAGCATAAACGCTTTGCAACAACGTCCTTCTACTACAGCCATTAGCGATTTTACCATGTGATGTAGCCGATGGTCACTGAAGGCGGTGGAACATGATTTCACACGCAAGTTAGGCCTACCGAAACTGTTCCTGTAGGTCAACAGTCCTTGTCCCCGATCTGGAACAACATTCCAGTCAACCCCAATCAGAATTGAGGCATACGTTGTATAAAAAAGAAAAACAAAAATGTCAGTTTTAGGACTTACAAATCACGATTCAGATGTCTCTACTACACCCTTGGTTATTCACCTATCATTCCCTCTGAATTTAAAATTATGGATAGGGTTAGGTTTAGGGGTAGGGAGTTTTTTTCTGGGTATAAGGTCTATATTTTTGTGACAAACATGATTGATCCAGGATCCAACAAAAAGGATATTGTGATCCAGGAGCAATGTCTTACTTTGGCAAAATCACTGCGACTGATGCACTGAGAAGTGAAGGGCTGTACTTCAGGGATCCTCAAATCTGGCCCACAGAGATCGAGACTTTCCTGCAGAGCTTTAGCTGGGAACCCTACTCAAACACTTAGCTGAGCATGCTAATCTAGTGTCTTCAGGATAGACATTAGAAAATCATGGGTAGGGTGAGTTTGATCAGGGTGTTGGAGCTAAACACTGCAGTGCATTGGCCCACCAGGGTAGAGTTTGGAGGATCCCTTGTGAACGTCATAATCACATGATCCTTGAGTGGCACATCCTATGAGATTCTTTGAGAACACTGACGTCAGTTTTGCAAGTTAGCTAAAACCCAACATACAAATATTTTATTTACACATTTTTATTTTAACTAAATGCCAAAGTATCATTGTAATAAAATGTAATTAAAGGGGTCATATGATGCGATATTTCGCAATTTTTCCTTTCTCTCTTTGGAAGTGTTATCAAGCTCTGGTGTGATAAAGTGAAGATCTGTAAAGTTGCAGTGTGAAGACTAAGTCTCAAATCCAAGAGATATTCTTTATAAAAGTTAAGAGTCAATCACTCCTACCTAGGAAACGGCTTGTTCTCTAACACGCTCCCACATGATCTACGTCACCGATGTGGGGAGATTTGCATAACGCACCCCCAGATGTTCCGCAAAGAAAGAAGGCGTAACTTTTATTTCGCTGTTTTGCAGCTGTCATCATGTTCGTGGAGAACGTTTTGTGTTTCAATTGTGAAATGAAACATTGTTTGGCCTTCCAAAGAGAAGACACAAATACAAATCAGTGGTTAAATTGTATTTACAACACTGTTCCGGAACAGTTCACAACAACCCAAATATCAGATGTGTGCAGTGCATTTTATCCGGAGCGGACGAAGAGGTGTTTCCTGGAAGAGTAGCCTACAATGACTGGTGTCTGTTTTCTATAAAGTTGGGCAGTTTCAACTGCAAGGACACGTCTGGCACTTCTGACTCACAGTCTGTAAGTACTTTTCATATATTAATTATTATTTGCCACTGATGATTTTAAACACAAAGTTTTGAGCAGTGTAGAGGATGTCGCCTTGTTGTTTGTCATTGCCTCCAATCACAAATGCAGACATGTGGTTTGTTATTTAAGCAGAGCACGATACCCCCCCAAAACATGCAACACGTAAAAAGACAGTAATAAGTCCATTTATAATCAGTAATGTTATGTCCCCACTGGGATTGCAACAATGCATCGTTTTAAAATAGTGTTTTATTGTTTTTGTCTTGTTGAGCCGGGACGCACGCATCATAGTAGGGTTACGGGGTGTAACATTTCCGGTCAACACGCTTCTTGAGGCCATTTCGGCCCAATCACACACACCTGATAGCTGGCCAATCAGCTATACACCTCGCTTTTTTACACGTTTTCAGAAAGGCGGGGAATAGAGGAGAAAAACAATAATGTACATTATTGTGGAAAATTATATTGTGTTTTTTAAACTAAACTAAACTGCATAAACAGTTGGACATTGCATTAACACCAAATACACAGAAATTAATGTTCTTTTTAGCAACATCATATGACCCAATTAAAACACATCACCACTTTTTAGGGCTATATTTAACACAAAACTTTTTATTAAATACACCTTTCCTGCTGTTCAACCTTCTATCTTAATAATCTTAACAGCTACAATTTCTTAAAAGTATTAATTTACAAGTTTTTTTCTAAAAGCATGTAGCTTCTTCTCTTGGTATTATAGCTGACACTTAGTTTAAAAAGGTAAATTAAAAAAAAAACCTGACCATTTTTAGTGATTAAAACTCTCATAACCATGTTTTTAATCTTTTCTCAAAGGCATTGCACTTGCAGAACATATCCAGCAGATGTAGGTATTACAGCTACTCGTCAATTCTGAATCACATTTTGACCAATGTGTTCTGTGGCACAGCCATCTTAAATTGTACACAACTGTGTCCAAACAAAGTTTGGACTGTGAACCAGATGAACAAAAGTATTAAATTACCACAACAAGTGACAGTTGAGAATAAATCAATGTTTGAATGAATGTCTGTTAGGGTCTGAGTGACTATGACCATATATAACAACAGTCAGTTTCTAAAGCTTGCGACAGTAAAAAAAAATGGATATCGTCAGATTTATTGAGTATACAAAACCATATATTATTGCTGAACTTCTAAGACTCTGGCGAGTCACCCTATTTAAGCCTCATTTTGGTTGTATGTTTTGCAGTTCCTCTCCCGGGATTTCAGTAATATTTAGTTTTTAGGATCACATGAAAAGTTTTACTGTTGATTTGTGGTCTAGTAGAATGAACTGGTCTCCAGAAACTCTGACACAAATGCATTATATCATTTTTATTAGGACAAAGTGGAAGAAACATAAATCCAGGTTTTTCTTGGAGAAACAAAATATCAGGTTTTTCCAATCACAATCGTAATATGAAGTTGCCATGTGACTGACATGCAGTGTGGGATTTTGATGGAGATTGTTGATCTGACAGGGGCACAGCACCACGCCTGTGGCTTCGGTAGAAAGCTGAGACCTAACCAGAGGGATTTCTGGCTCTGCAGAGCTCCAGTCTGGCAGGACGAACTGGACATCAAAGCGGAGCAGGTAGGGTTTTAGTACGAGCCTGTCATACGGATCTGCTCCAGATCCACAAACACAGAGAAATCGGATACTTTTGGGGTTATTCTACAAATTGGGTGACATTTGTATTTCTTATATTCACCTGAATGGCTAATCCCCACTTCTACCATGTCTTTTTTTTTTTTTTTTTTGTAAAAACAAAAACGATTATATGTTACATTTTTATGTATTTCATTTGTATTATTTGTGTTAAAGTAAAAGTATAGGCTATGTAAAAACAATCAAATGAATAGCTACGTTTTTGCCCCCCCCCCCACACACACGCACACGCACCACGCACACACACACAACACACACACACACCACACACACACATACACAATACACATTACACGTATATATACACACATACATACATACATAGATACACAAAGAGATGTGTTCAGCGCACATTTGAAGCTTTATTATTCAACTTTTAAAATATTTGACATTTTTATAAATATTGATATTTTAAATTTTGATGTCAAATTAAATAATACAACTGTTATAATTGCTACATTTCTAAAGCCATATTATATCCTACAATGCATTTTATAAACAAAACTGTAAAAATGGTAACCTGCAATCATAAAGAGTTGATTTTTCCAGATTTAACCCATAAAAATTTGTTTTGTTTTGCATAAATGGCTGTATTTAGTTTGATTCAGTGAGACTAAATAACATTTTTGATTTAAAATAATATCAGTTACCTTTCCTTTTTTTACTGTACCTAAACATTTTTCATATTGTATGATTTCTTTCCAACTGCTTACAGTTTTCAGAAATGTACACACAAATCCAAGAATTGCACAGATAAAATGCAAAATGCCTCACATCTCTTGCAAAATGAAGCCCTGCATTCAAAAATTACAAAAATAATCTCTCAAAAGCAAACATTTGCAAGCACCTTTGCCATAATATTAATTCTGTTAGATTTGGGTTAACATATAGAGAGCATGTGTTGTGTTTTCCTGTGGCTCAGTGGTAGAGCATTTGCATTTGCATTGCAAAAGGTCATGGGTTCAATTCCCAAGGAACACACATACTGTACTGGTAAAAAATGTATAGCCCGAATGCACTGTAAGTTGCTTTGGATAATAAAAAGCGTCTGCTGAATGTTAAATGTGTTTTGCAAAAACTGAGTAAAAGGCCAAGAATTAGCATATTGCTTTGAAGATTTGGTGTGTGGTTCTGCTGTTTGAGTGTCACGTAGCAGAAATTGTTGGTAAAGATTTTGTGTGTAAGCAGTTGAAAAAAAAACCTTTACTTTACTTTAAAAGCTTTAAAAAACTTTAAAAAATTCTACAGAATCTTACTTTATTTACTTTATCTTATCTTACTTAATATTATAAACTGGAAAGAAGCACCTTTATTTAATGAATGACCTTATGTCGGTGCGAGAAATGCACAGATTTGTTTTTTGTGTGGGACATTTATTACTTAGCTTATTTCATTTTGAATAATGGAGCCCGCTGTTATTATTATTTTCCTCAAAAAGTGATTGATCAAAGCCAGAGCTGTAGAAGAGATTTTCTTCATTAGCTTTTTAACATGGAATCATATGGTGAGCAGAAAAAGGGTGATTAACAGCCTCAGAAAATGGACTAGAAAACAGATTGTCATTTCAGTTTTTTTTTTCATTCAAGTATGAAATGTTTTGCTTTTCCTGTAGTGGCAGGATGTGGCTGCATCGCGGAGACAGCAGGTTGCGCCTGAGAGGACCCTAATTCATTTAGGACATGACTTGGTGCCTGCGTACGAAACCGGGACAGCTGAGTTTCCTTCTCGGTGCTCCATCATACAATATATCTCTCCACATAAGAGCACAATCTGCTGTTCCTGAGCCCGGCTTTACCCACAGAAGCTCTCGCAAAGTCCTCGGCTGTCAAGAAAATTCGTTTTTATCATCATTCAGCCATATAATCATCATCGCAAGCTCCACACAGGAAATCGAGAAAGTTTGACTTTCCAGTCATAAACCATAAAATCTGGTCATTAATATAATAACATGCATTGGGATATTTGGAGAGGACAGGCTAAATGAGTACCATAACCTGGGCATCGATAAAATGGTTTGGCTTGCAACATTGGGCAGGATTGCGCCTCGTTTTCCAAACTACAGTATCAGATATAATAGGTATAATGTCACCGGGGGACTATATGTCACTCATCGTGGGGGGCTCTCTGGAAACATGATTTGACCGGTTTGCATTACCAGTTTCATTAGTTTCTCAATTAACACTCAGTCACCTCAAAAGGTTTATAGGGCCGTTTCTTCGACGAGAAACATGTCTTTGCTCCTCTGCGACTGGCTGAGGCTCAAGGTGGAGTTTTTTTCCAAAATATTTCACATTTTAGTGTTTGGCTCAATCCTAATGGAAAAAGGCTGTTTTGCATGAATATTTGGCATGCTGCTGAACTCTGTCCATCATGTGCAAGTCGATCTTCACTGAGACGCTCACTTGTATTGAGCGGCCTTTGACAGGTTAGATGGAAGATAACTCGAGTCTCCTGGCACAAACCTATAGATTTAACAATGAGATCTATTGTTCATCTGGGTAGCTGGTCCATGGTACTGATATCAGAGCAGTTCAGTCACACCAACAACCTTGATTACCATCTGGTGGATTTGAATGTAATTTGACCAAAACTGCTCTGAAGTTTCTTAACTTACAGTATTGCAAAAAAAAAAATTCATACACTGCTCAATTTTGGCCTCTTTTTAGCATTTCATAATGTATGTTTCAGACTAGTGGAAAGAAAACATCCAAAATAGACTTGCAAATGTGTATATTTTATTGCACTTTATCTTGCATCTGTATTTCAAATATATCACGTATATCAAATATATCAAAATTAGTTTTTTTCTCATGTACTGAGCCAGAAATTGCATCTTCCATATAGCACTTACTAAACTTTTCAGTTATATTCCTATCTATATTCTTAAGGTTTTTTTTACAAAGGAGTTTGTTTATATATAATTTATGATGAAATTGTTTCTTCTTCTTCTTCTTCTTCTTTTTCTGGCTGTTGACATTTTCTGATATATATTGAGTGATGAAAAATATATCTAAAAATCTCCAAACCTTCAATTCTAATATGTCAAAGAATTTGGGGCTTATCCAATGTTTAGATTTCTATTCTGGAAATTTATGCAAATTGTAGTGCATATTTATTTGAATTTTTAAACATTTCAGAGAACTTCTTACACAATTTTTTATACTCTGTTTATATGATTATATGAATAGGTATTTTTGTAAGAACCGCTCAGACAACTCATGTTGAGTAATGGGTCAATCTCTCCAAAAGACCAAAATTGAAACTTTCTTTTTTTTTTTTTTTTTTTTTTTTTAATGATATTAAAGCACTAGATGGCGCAGCTGAGCTAATGTGACTGCATCTGGAACTCCTCATGGTGTTAAATCCAATTAAAAAATAATACTGAGATGACTTTGTTTACCAGTTGCTTTATAGATGGGTAGAATTTGTTTCATAGTTGATGAACTTAGTAATATTGACACTATCACTTGAAATTAAAGTAATTGTATTGTTGGGTCTTTTTTTTTTTTAATCTTTTTTAAAACTATGTTGAGTGAAATGATAATCATATTTTAATTTTGGGGCGGGACTGTTCATTTGAATTAATATCTTCATTAGATTTTTTTATTTTGTTTTTAAAGAGCAAAACCTCACTAAATTGAGCTATTTTTGTTCTTAAACTATTAATACTATTGTTAATGGCATGTAGGAAAAAAACAAAAACAGGTATGTATTTGTTTTAAACATGTTAACATTTTGCATGGATTCATTTATTTTTTTGCAGTACTGGTGGCCACATTGGTAGTATGGCTCGTCTTTGGTGCCCTACCCTTACGAAAAAAAAGCTTATTCAAGTGTGCTATTAGTATAATTCATTTAAACTAAAAAAAATAGGAATAGGAAAGAATAGAAAAGTATGCTTTAGTTTTACTTTTTATGTACTTCTTAAAAATGGGCTTTATGTACTCCTCAGAAAATATACTTGACTTATACTCACAAAAAGTCGAAATATATTTGAGCTATACTTGTGCTCCTAGAGAATCCGTGTTTTCATTGTTATACGGTAGAGGGCACTAGTACACATCTTCTGCACAGAATTTCCAAAAAACCACAAGTGAAGAAGAAAAAGAAACAACCAATACTAACACATGTAACATGATCATCTGACATAAAACAGCATCAAAACTGTAACATTATGGAATACAATGTCGACCAATGAAGAGGTAATAATTACAGTCAAGCTTTGGGGTGTTGATCGACTCCATCTACATTTTGATTATCATTCTAAATCCAATTCATAGTCTTTTTTCAGCTTTTTGTTCAATATGTTATTTCTTTATTTTTAATGAAACTTACCCGCATTAAAGTGTTTAAAAAAAGAATGCATGACACTAACATAAAATGTTTTTATTTACAAGCAGATACCCTGTTCTTTCTTTGGATGTTTTGTATGTTCAGATATTCATATAACAAAATATATACAAATTAAAACCTAAATAGGGACATAGTAGTATACTTAAAGTATGATGTAAAGTTCACTTTAAAAAGAAAACTTATGAGTATACTTGCAGTATAAAACTACTAAACTAGTAGTTTTACTTAGACTATACTTCAAAGTGTACATAGTATTTTATTTGTTATTTATCAGTATACCTATAAGTTCACTTTTAGTATAACTGCAGTACAAACTACAAACATAGAGGTAAACTAGTTTTGTACTCAAAGCTTGCTACAGGTTATATTTAAAGTGTACTTAAAAGTATACTTTTTATATACTAGAAAGTGGGCCAATTTAGTCCAAAGGAGTATTGAAGTATACTACTTGAACACTGATATTTGTATACTTGCTACATAAAGTATACTTAAAAATATACTTGAACTTCACTTAAGTATACTTAATAAAAATAAACTTGAGGTATACTACTTTTTGGTAAGGGTAACACAGACTGTCTGCAGAGTTAAGTTTGTCTTGGGTTGTTTGACAAAGAGGTGCTGACTGTTTTTGTGGGTGGACTGTCTCTGTCCTTTGTTTTTCACTTGGTAAGACAGTAATTGAAAGATTGATGTTAAAGGGAAAATCTGGGGGGAGTTTTTCTTGACCAAGAACAATACAGTATCAGGTACAGCACTCCCTCAAACACTCAACATTACTTCAGATTTCACTCCACTGTATTTAATAATACACAGTGGGGTCTAAAAAAGTCTGAGAGCACACTGAAAACCTTGGATTTAAAATCTAATTTAAACTTGGACATACACAGAACAGATTTTTGATGTATTTAAAACAAAGAAACATTCTGAAACAAATGTCTTTGTTACGCATCCAGATTAAAGGAATACTTCACTCACAAAATAAAAATGTGCCAAGAATTTACTAACCCTGAGGCCATTCAAGATGTACATGAGTTTGCTTCTTTATCGAAAAACACATCATTTGCTCACCAATGGATCCTCTGCAGTGAATGGGTGCCGTCAGAATGAGAGTCCAAACAGCTGATAAAAATGTCACAATACTCCACAAGTAATCCGCATGACAGTCCATCAATTCTCTCCTGATTCAGACAGGAACACTTTTTCACTGGGGGGAAAAAATGGATAGAGGACCCGTATTTTTGCCGAAATGTTTTTAAGTGAAAAACATCTTAACTAACATAATGTATCAATGTATTTATTTATTACAAACATGCAGCTTTTTGCTTCACAATGCAATAACTGATGGACTGGTGTGGATTATAGTGATGATTTTATCAGCTGTTTAGACTCTCATTCTGACGGCACCCATTCACTGCAGATCATCCATTGGTGAGCAAGTGATGTAATGCTACATTTCTTCCAATCCATTATGATGAAGAAACAAACTCATCTACATCTTGGATGGCATGAGGGTGAACACATTTTAAGCAAATTTTCAGTTTTGGGTGAATTATTTCCTTTAAGAACCTTGTCGTCGCTGGCTCATTAATTGCTGGATGCAGATCGGAACATCTAAAGTGTGAACCTAAAAAAAACTTGCTTTTTCCCACTCAGTTCATATTCATTGAAATCCCAGAAAGGGCCCTGGTTTAAATGGAGATGGATCACACTCTGATTATGCCTGTTATGTCTTCAAGTAGTGTGTAACAGTCCCAATTTAACAGACATCAGTACCAGAGAGACAAACGCAGCACTGAGGCCAGCCGTGCACTTCCAGGACCATCCAAAGCAAATGTTGATCCAGACTTCAGTCCAAGTCAGTGCGTTCTACCAGTAGTGCACAATCCTTGAGCTGCTTCCTAGCTTTCATCTCTGGCCAGGTATCTCCAAGGTTCATTGATAAGGCAATGAAACTGTATGTAAATGGAACAACCCGGCGCATGGACTTTTGGCCATTAGTCTTCCCTAAAGTCCCAATGTGACTTTTAATCAACGTCAAACAGGGGAAAAGAGACAGAGGAGAAAGTTTAATGATGGAGATGATATATTTAAAGAGGAACAAAGTAATGCCAGGAAACTATGATAGAATACGATTTTCGAGACAGACGAGATCATTGCAAAAAATTCTTTTTATTTCTCTTACAAAGAAAACTATTGTAACAACATACAACAATCAAAAAAGCCAATTTCTTTCACTGTTGTCATGATAATTTCCCTTAAACCCTTTTTCTATCCGTGGATAAAAGAGAACAGGCTTCACAGGGAAGAAAAGCGAGATAATTTAAACACAGATGTGCAAAGGAAATAAAGCATGCAAGAACCAGAGACAAATTTGCTACAAGTTAACCTTTCAGATAAATACTAATTTACAAAAGAAGAAATGAGATAATAATTCAACAAAACTAGGGTGGTGTATTTACCTCCTGTAATATACAACATGGTCTCTGAACGTTGTAAACATTTCGTACACACTCACAGCTATTTCAATCTATAGGTAGACGCCCTGATTTGAAGCCGTTTTGCCGTCAGGATGGGATAACCGGGAATGCTGACCTGGATCCTGTGATTAATTCAAGCCACGGCCCTGATTAGAAGCAGCCCAAAGGAACCATGACTAGTCCTGCCAGAAATGCAATACTGGACCAATGTTAAGGTAAAGAAGGTCAGAAACACATCCAACTCAAGCTAAGAGCTTTGGTTTATTTTAATTTAATTGCTTAAATATGGGCTTTACAAGCCGTATAAAAAGCACTGCTTCAAGGAAAGCTTTCGGTTGTTTGGTGAGGTCTGTATAGTTCCAACTGTAAGGCACTCAATAAATATAACTCTGTTAGATGATTGTAATTGGGTAAATCAATCTGTCAGTTACTGGAAGATTTTCATTCGCATAAACTCACAATGTACCCCCACATCAATGGAATAAAAATGTAGCTACACAACTGGTCAAAAGTTTGGACTCAGTAAGATTTTTTTAATGTTTTTGGATTTTTTTTTATGCTGCATTTATTTGATCAAAATAGAGTAAAATAGTAATGTTGTGAAATATCACTATAATTGATTTTTTTTTCTATCTGAATATATTTTAAAATGCTATTTATTTATGTGATGCAAAGCTGTATTTGCAGCATCATTACTTCAGTCTTCAGTGTCACATCATGATCCTTCAGAAATCATTCTAATATGTTGATTTTCTGCTCAAAAACATGTATTATTATTACTATTAATGTTTCTAACATTTATAATAATTGAAAACAGTTGACATTTTGAAAACATTTTCCTATGTTTTGTGGACATTGATACATTTCTCTTTCAAGGATTCTTTGAAGAATAAAAAAACGACAGCATTTATTTAAAATAGATTTTTTTTTTGTATCCATGTAAATGTCTCTACTGTCATTTTTGATCAATTTAATGCATCTTTGCAGAATATTAATTTCCTAAAAAATATTACTGACCCCAAACTTTGAATGTTTAAATACTATAAATACAACTCAAAAAAAAAAAAAAAAAAAAGAAGAAAAAAAAAGGAATTTACTCCAGCTGCATTGTTGCAATGGGTAATATAGTGCCATAACTGAGTGTATTACCCCTCTTTTTTAAGGATATGAATTGCTCCAGTTATCAGGAAAAGAATATCCGTGTACGATACATCCAGAAACTTCAATGTCCCCCACTGGAAACCTTTCCCAGCCACATTTAATTAAGCAACATAAAAGCTAAATAAATTATCCCAGCACATGCACGCTCCTCAAAGAAAGCTTGATCTAGTACATTGGCAAACACTTTTGGGCATCCGTGGCCGTTTCTTTGGTTTAAAGCTTTAAAACAGTGAAAAAGCACTTAGCATCAAGCAATATTAACTGCTTACAAATGTAGTGTACTTAGACACAGAGACCCTATTTCGTTTTAAATGCATTCGACTTAAACATACAACTCTGTGTGATCAATTAAGGCACAGAAATTTAAATTACCCTAAATTAGTTGCATTAACTTGAACATAGATGCTTTACAAAAATATTCCCTCTATGACTCAAGTTCCAAATACATTAATTAATCTATGGCTTTATAAGTTACTTTTATCAAATACGTATAACTTAAATGCTTAAGTTAAAAAAGCACAAAAAGAGATATTTGATCACAAACTGTCATGCAGATGTTTTTTCAGTGCTTTAAATGATATATTAAAAACATGCCAAGACAAGTAAATAATAACATAATGCTAATGAAATACTCGATCCATCTCTATTCCTTCAATTTCAAATAATCCCACCTATGACAATGAATCCCAGAGGTCAAAAGGTCCAGAATAATGTATTACAACAACAAAGTCCAATGTAAAAAATACTTCCCTTTCAACAGGCTCATAAATACTCATGTTAGCGAGGGAAAGTAGCTCAGCGAGACAGGATGAACATCCTAGTAAGGTTTGTGCTTTAAAACCATGCTGTTTGTTTGAAGGTTCCACGTTTATGTAATTGTCTGTTCAATATGGCCGCCACACACCTTCGTCCATTCTACCAGCAGGATTGAGAAGAGTGGGGGAGTTGCTATGACTTCCATCTCCCTCCACCCCCCCACCTCCATCGGCCTGGACCGGGAGGTTGGGGTTGACCAGGCTGGTTCCCGTGGATGCGCTAGTACAAGGCGGCATCATCCGGGTGGGCGATCGGTCTCCTCCTGGAACCATAGAGAACTGGTAGGAGCCCGAGGAGGCGCCGTAGTAGAGATAAGGTGTGCTGCTGCTCTGGAAGGGTCCGCTTTGGCTCTGGGTGGAGCCGGGGTACGGCGGGGGAAGGTAGGTGTGGTAGTGAGCGCTGCCAAGTGACATGCCGGTGGTGACGGGGGTGGGCGTGTACGTGAAGGTGGCTGGGTAGTGCATTCTGGGACTGGAAAATCGGCTCTCGGTGAGTGAGGAGAAAGCAGGGAACTGACGCTCAAACTGGCCAGGAAAAGGACTCAAATCTGTCGAACCTACAGAAACAAAGGTTGAGGTTACTTTTTATAGAAGTATGGAAGAATAAAATAAAAAAAACAGAAATTCCAGCAATGAACAATCATGACAACAACCACTTCATTTAACTACATCCCTGTTTAACTAAGTGCATAAAAATAGTCACTATGTTAAAACTAATGATTAAGAGCTAGTTTGACCAACTAGAAGTCATGGGGTAAGCTTTTTGGATTCAAATTAGACCAATCTACCTTTTATAACTGAATTTAAAGAGTTATGATCAGTCTTGAAGAAAAAAAAAATATATACATGAATAACTTTTTAAGATGGACTAAACAGTTTATGCAACCGGCCCCAGGAGTTAAAGGAGTTTAACAGAAGTATAAATGAGTTTTTTTTCTTATCATGTGACAATTTTTTTATTTAATAAAAACACAATAAAAACTGATATATTTATTACAATTTAAATAACTGTTTTCTATTTGAATATAATTTAAAATGTAATTTATTCCTGTGATGGTAATGCAGAATTTTCAGCATCATTACTCCAAGTCTTTAGTGTCACATGATCCTTCAGAAATCATTTTAGTGCTGATTTTCTGCTGATTTTTTTTTTTTTTTATATTATCAAATGTGAAAAACAGATCTGCTTCTCCATAATTTTTGTGGAAAACATGATACATTATTTTTTTCAGGATCACATCATAATTGAAAATTTCAAAATAATAGCATTTATTTGAAATATAAATATTTTATAACATTATAAATGTTATATACTGCTTTTGATCAATTTAATCTATCCTTTCTGAACAAATGTATTAATTTCTTATAAAATATGTATAAAATATAAAAATGTTTTTACAAATCCAGTGCATTTTAAACTAAAGTAAAAAAAAAGAAGAAAAAAAAAAAGAAAGAAGCAATTTAAATGACAGAATGTAACTCTTAAAAAAACACCATTAACTTTAAATTAGAGACATGCAGAGGAGGACAGTTTATCGATTAGTTGGCTTCACTTCATTGTGGTTTTTCCTCTTTGTCACAGACAAGTTCATGTGTATGTGTATTCATGTGTGCGGTTATATGTCTCAGTTCATTTGTGTCTCCGGGGTATTTATATGCCTCTGTATGCTGTGTGCATGTTTAAATTGTTCCTGTGCATACAAAAGTGTGTGTGTGCATCTGTATTGGTTGCCGCACATAAAACACAACTAGGATGCATAATCGGTCACACATTTGGAAACGTTTAGAGGGGCGCAAAGCAGCATTGTAGCGAGAGAGACAGACGTCTGCACTTTTGTGGGCTCCTGGTATCTTCAGCATTAAAAACACAGGCAAAAACTGTCCATCTGCCCTTCTGTCCTTAACATATTCTTTATTTCCCTCCAAAAATCAGAAACCGCTAATGGTCTGTAGCTAGCGCTAGTGCCAAGGGGTAGAGGAACAAAAAGAAACAGCCTCGCCTCCCTGGCGCGGAGCTGTTTTCATAAATCACACGGCGTCTTTCTTGTCACCATGTCTGCGCCTGTGGGCCGACTGGGTGGCATGGTTAAATGTGGGTGATTTGTGGAGGCACGGCTTGTCGCTAACGCTAGTCGTGTCTCCTTTTCCCCTCTACACCCACCCCCCTTTTCTTTTATATTCAAAATCTTTGGTTTGAGCAGCTGACGATAATGGTTCTCTTGCCCCGGGCTATACAGAGTGCCTGTGCTCTGAATAAGAGACTGAATGATAAAAGCAAAAAAGTTATTTACATACATTCTCTCCTAGTCACCAAACATCCTTAGACGAGATGGCGCTGGTCTTGAGAACAGATGCTATGTCTGTAAAACTAATGATTTATTTGACAAGAATGATTCGTTTCAGGTGAACCAAACTATTATGGATTATTAACACGTTTAAGTCATGTCTACATGAGGAATGATGTCACCATACAACACAATGCAGTAGTTTTTACTCTTTCTTTGCTACAATGCTAAAGCTAAACCTATAACTTTCTAAATTTGACAGGCAAATACATAAACACATATGCTTCAAGCTCGATTTCACTTTTCTTGTTTTTTTTCGGAAATGAATCAGACCTATAATTCATATTGCAACCAGTATTGCTAAAGCTAATACTATTTTTAAAAATAGTAACTAAAACAATAATAATAATAATAAAAATTTGAAATAAAAAAATACATATATTTAGAATTTATTTAGATTTTTACAATTACTATTTAATTACTTATTTTATTAGAACTATTATTAGAACTATTATTAGAACTTTTATTATTAGAACTATTATTATTATTATTAGAACTATTTAGAAATATTTTCCAAACAAAAATTAATAAATGACAAAGCACATTATACAAACAAACAAACAAAAAAAATCATTAAAAGTCAAATAAAGTATTAAATATAATGTGGAAATATAAAAATAAAACAATTAATTCAAAATATAAATAAAACCTATGACAATACATAAGACTAAAATAACACTGAAAGCAAAACGTTTTTTTGTGTCAAGTGCTGCTAAAGTACACTTCAGCATAATCTGTTGTCATTTACAGATAGTTTTCTCTTTCAGGTCTGAGACTGTTATGGCAGAGCAGAAGTTTGAAGAAAATAAAAAAAAGCTTGTTAAAGGTGAAGTGTATATTTTTTTCAGTGCTAAAATATACAAGACATTTGTAGAATGATTTCTAATATAAATAACTTAAATTCACAGATTTCTGAAAAAAAAAACTGCTGTTGATCTAACAGCAGTTTTTTTCAGAAATCTGTGAATTTAAGTTATTTTTGCAAATTTGCTTGCTCACAGAAAAAAATACACACTTTACCTTTAAAGCTGACATGATCTGAATAACAATAACCCAAGTTTAATAGCACAAACATTGAGGTAACTCCATCGCCCCCTTGAGTACGGAAGTATATTACAAAGATACAAAATGCTGCAAAGACTAACATCCTGATGACTTTTGTATTTGCAATAGACAACAACAATGCATATTTGCTCTGTTACTCTTACAGTTAAGTTGCAAGAGACATCAAAGAGCAGTGTCCTTATCTCACACCTATTATTAACAAAAGCTCATGCGCTAGCATCAAATGAAATGATGATATACCTAAATTAATTAAACACGACAGGCAGGTGGCAGGCGTCCAGAAGCTGGCAGCAAGCGCTCAGGTGAGGGAGATTCTTGTTTAATCACTTTAAGCCTCTCCTGGTTCTCAGGAATGGATGAGGGTGTAGTATGGCAGTAAATGAGAGAGAATGAAAACACTTACCTGGCACTGAATCAAACAGGTGTTTGGAAATGAAAACTAGTTTGTCTACAGTACATTTATTCTTTAAAGGGGACATTTCTGGGTGTTGCAGGGCACATAAGGACAAATAGGCTTATGGGGTGCAAGTCGGGCACCGAGTGGCCTTCCATTCCTTAAAGGCTCTCTGGGAAGCGTAACGCTATAAAGCGGCTTTATTTGCCCGCCACTGGCCTGTTATTATGTCTTGGTCTGTTATTAACAATATACTACGCAGGATCAAAGCCATGGAAAGAGGAGCAAAGGAAACCTTTTTTTCTCTCCCCCCCGAGTTTTAAAAATACTCTCATGGTGCAGTCCAATTTTACAGTCCGTCTCCGTTTACATATATACACAGCACTATTAGCTAATAAAAATCGAGCGAATTTGAGATTGTGTTTCTAATGAATTATGACACTGAAATTTAATGCTATGGTTTGTAAAATATGACTGACAAACCATTACAGAAAAATGATCATTTCAGAAAATAGCCCTCCCAAAAAAATCTTTCATGTGTGTTTTTCATGAATCTGATTGAACAGTCATCCAACACATTAAGGAGTAAATTCCCCAAAATATTTGCAGCACTTTTGTGCACATTTTGGTGCAAAAAACTGCATGTCTTTCACTAACCATCCATAATACAGTTAAACCAAGTTCTAAATTTAAATAAATTAAAATTATGTATAAATATGAAAAATACATAAATGCACACTACAAAAAAAATTAAATCTAAAAATTAAAGCTAATTAAAAAAATATCAAAACCATAAAAGCATATAAATAATACAAAAATATTACTGTATGCAACAAGTTTTTTTTTTTTTTGCTTTATGCAATGTGTCAAGAGCTCCTATAGAATACATTAGCATAATCTGTTATCATTTATGGCAGCATTTAAATGAAAAACAAGTTGGTTAAAGGTCAAGTGTGCATTTTTTTAATGCTGTTAAATTAATGGCAGTTTTTCAGAAACCTGCTTGAAATTTGTTATTATTTTTTGCAATTCTGCTTGGTTGTTTGTTGAAAAATTTGTTGAAATAGTGCTGCACCATGTGATTCTTTTGAGCACAAATCTGCTTTTTTTTCTGCAAATGAGGTTCAAATTCAGCTCAATCACCAAATTTAGTGCCATTTAAATGATAAAATGTGGTAAATTTCATTTCAGGAGACGTTTAAAAATTAGATTTGCGATTTAATTTAAAAACTGTAAATATCTTTTAAAATGTTTAGATTTTTAAGTAGTAAATTCACCTTTTAATTTTCAAATATCTTTCAAAAGTTGTATAAATGAAGCTGCATTATTCACACAAATCCCCATCTTTCTAAATGTGCAAACCACCATAAAACATGTGACCTCCCCGCTGCCCACTGCAGTGTTTGACGCGAGGGGTAGGGGGCGCACCTGCTGTAGGGCTGAGGCTGGAGGTTACCTGGGAGGCGTCTGGGCACATCGCTGATGGAGGGCAGCCCCGTGGCCCGGCTGGACGAGAGCGGGGTGGTGGAGTGCACAGATGGGGAGGCCATGGGACTCAGGTACGACGGGTACGTCTGGTCATATGACCAGGGTGGGGAAGACTGAGCCTGGCGTGGATCTAAAAGTACAAAAGAAAAGAAAAATTAAAGAAAGCAATGTAGTTAAAGGCATAGTCCACCCAAAGATGAAAACTCTGTCACCATTTACTTGCATGTTGATTCAAAACTTTATGATTAACTTTCTTTCTTTGGAACACAAAATTAAACAGTTTCGGTTCCCATTGACTTCTATTGTTTGGACAAAAAATACAATGGAAGTCAAAGGGAAATGAAGTTGTTTAGTTAGTCAGCATTCTTCAGAATATCTTCTATTGTGTTTTGCAGAGGAAAGAAATGCATAGGTTTGAAAAAGACATGAGGTACTGTAAATATACAGTACGCATCATCTGGGGGTTTTCTCACCAAACATTGTTATATGTGACCCTGGACCACAAAACCAGTCTTAAGTCGCTGGAATATATTTGTAGCAATAGCCAAAAATACATTGTATGGGTTAAAATTATATATTTTTCTTTTATGGCAAAAATCATTAGGATATTATGTAAAGATCTTATTCCATGAAAATATTTTGTAAATTTCCTACTGTAAATATATTAAAACTTAATTTTTTTGATAAGTCATATGCATTGCTAAGAACTTAATCTGGACAACTTTAAAGGCGATTTTCTCAATATTTAGATTTTTTTGCATCTTTAGATTCCAGATTTTCAAATAATTGTATTGTAATTTTGGTATATTATACCAAATATTTTCCTATCCTAACAAACCATACATCAATTGAAAACTTATTCATTCAGCTTTCAGATGATGTATAAATCTCAATTTTGAAAAACTGACCCTTATGACTGGTTTTGTGGTCCAGGGTCACACATGTTAATTAATCAGTATAACCTGTCATTAACTTAATTAAAACTGACAATTCAACTGTTATATTTATATTTGTATGTCTCATATAGAGTCTTTGTGTGGTAAGCAAATACAATGTAATCCCTTGGGCAAAGCATTTAAATGAAGGCATTCTCAAATGTTTGTCTGAGATGACATATTTCACGCCTCATAATTCAAGCTTTCTGTCATGCCAAGTATCAATTTTAAAGCAGGAAAATAATCGCTAAAGTCAACAAAATACGATGCATTCCTTCTCAGATTCAGTCACTTGGCTTGCACACGGTACAGTAACAGGACCCAGAGTAGAGGACATGTGCTCTCAGAGCAGTAATTAAGGACAGGTGATATCCTGTTCTGTCACAGTGACACAACGCACTGCCCTAGGCTGTCCACACTCGGTTTCCACTTGTCCATCATGTTGCAGTGTGCGATTTCAGCTCAGATAAACCACTTTTTGCTGAGACGAATAGACATTACTGTAACAGTGACAGACACCAGATATGCTGAAATGCTTGGGAGGATGAGTAAACATAATCGCTGTTCCTAAAAGAAACAACAATTCTGACTGACAGGTTAGCGGCGACTTAAAGGATCATTTACTTCATTCATGTGGTTTTGTGTGCAAATGATATCAGTAAAACAAGAACATAAGAAATGTGCACATTAGTAAATTAACATTGCCTGGAAAACTGATTAATTACAACAACATCAAGAAGTTAAAATAATTGTGTATATAGAGAGTGTGAGGAGTTGTGGCTGCTAAGAGATCCATCAATTCTTCAATCCACTTGTCTTTTTTCTATCTATCTTTGTCTTTGTAAATACTTATAAGCAAGGTTATCAATCTACAGTATCTATGCAATCTCATACCTGTAATCTGAGTCTGCCCCTGAGGTGTGAAGGAGTTGGGGCTGCTAAGCGAAGGCCGTGGCGTTTGCGTTGGCACAGTAACCCGCATGGTGGTCTGCCGGATACGCTCCAGTTCACTCAGACGGTCAGAGAACAGTCCAGCCTTCGGCGAGTCATCCAACTTCGGCCTGTGCCCTGCAATCAACATACTGCATTTAATAAAAAATTCTCAAAAAAAGAACAAAACAAACATATTTCTAACATGACGGATATAAAAGCAATGTTACTCTCACGTCTGCTTCTCAAGGGCTCCATGTAAAAACAAGCAACAGTAGTGTGATTCATTAAAACAAATGATTCTTATGAACCAGTTCTTTTGAATCATTCAAAAAGACTCATAAACTACTGGTTGAGGTAAATGTGTGCCAAATACATAAACCTAAATAGTTAAATATGATATACATCTATCCATTCTCCAAACCCTCTGTCCTCTTTCTAGGGTTGTTTGGATTCTGAAGACTATCCCAGTGTAATTAAATATGATATATTTTTTATATCATACCGCATTTGCACACTAAATGTATTCATGGACAACAGTAATTTTAATATATTATGTAAGTGTTAAATGTCCAAATATTAATACAGAACTTATATTATTAGAAAGTATATCTATCGGCCAACATTATATATAATTTTTATACAGTAACATAACTCCCCCCCCCACCACACACATTAACACACATAATTTACTGTAAAAAGTTTTTAGTGGGTCTTGAAATTGATTATATCTCCTAGCATGAAAATGTAAGCCAGTCTATGATGTGTATGTATGGCATAGGTTTGACTATGAGACAGGTGTTCCATTTCCCCTCTTTACAAGAGCTTTCATTATGCCCCATGGCATTTGAGTCTTTCAAGCCACAATCTACTGTGACTTTGCCATATGGAATCAAACCGAATCTAATTTCATTTCCATAAAAAAAGTTTTAAATATTACATATTCCATATCCTTAAAATATCTATTAATCTGTCCCATCAGGGCGGGGATTTGGCCTTGACAATGAAGTGCTATGCTTGGCATATAATAACATTTTGTTGGCACACATTGAACACTCAACCTTCCCAGACAAGACCAAACCCATATAATACAAGACCGCATATGCCTCCTCTGTGTGGGACGCATGATGACACTGGCCAGCACCTTTCTGGAACGCTATAACAAGAGCGTTTAAGAGTCCATAGCCTCAAGTCTATTCTCGGCAAATTAGAGGAGGGATAAGACAGCAGTGCGGCCCAATACACAACTAGCCCCTTTTTCCACATTAAAATGGCCCAGTGTCTCCCTCAGACTGCAGCACTTTTTTTCTGAGAAGGCTGTAAAGTAAATATCAAACAGGAGAAAGAGAAAAACTCCTGCTGGAGTTGGCAGCGCTCCAGCTGGCACCGACAGAACACGTTACCTCTATATCTTGACTAACCGGCCTGCGCCAGAAGAACAAAGAGAAGCAGCAAACACTCAGAAAAGTTTCTTAATCAAATCGTTAAAGCACTTTAGAATGTCTAGAATATGAACTACTGTATGAATCAGTATTTAAGGTGTCATTTTTTTAGTATCTTAATATGTAAAGACAGCTATAAGTAAATCATAGGTGCTGCTAGACTCCATTTAGAGAAGGAACCGTTCATCTCAGCCCCCCCAAAAAAATCTGAGCTTAACTGTCAGCACCTTTACAAATCTGTGATTATGTGATTTCTCTTAACGTTCAGTGTCTGCAGTGAGTTATCTGAGGTTATTTCACTCTCAATTCTTCACAAAAAGAAAAAAAAAAGAAAAAAGAAGTACTTAGTATTTTTAGTTTTGGTTTCCATTACATTTTTTTTTTTTAAATCAAGGCATTTACTTAAAGCGATAGCTCACCCAAAAATTTGACATTGACATTTTGTCATCATTTACTCCCCCTTAGGTTGTTCCACACCTTTATGAATTTCTTTCTTTTGGTAAACACAAAAAAGGTAATTTGAATAACATAGGTTACTGAACAGTTTACGGTAGCCTTTGAATTCTATGGTATGGAAAAAAATACTATGGAAGTCAATGGTTTGGTTACCAACATTCTTCAAAATATCTTCTTTTGTGTTCAACAGAGGAAATTCATACAGGATTGAAACAACTTGAGAGTTAGTAAATGATGACAAAATTTTAATTTTTTTGGTAACTAAGTGTCCTGAAAAAAATGTTAAATCCTGAATTACTTAAATATCTTAAAAAGTTTCATGCATAAAACACGAAAAAAATATGTCAGTGGGGTAAGAAAAATGATCTTGTTTTCCCTTTGAATTAACTCTTTGTACTCCACTGACAGAATTTTGTTGCTGTTGTTTAAATATAAACTCATTTAATTTTGATAGATTTTCAGAAAACAAGTTTATCTTCATAAGACGTTAAGTGATGGACTGGAGTCATGTGGATTATTTGTGGATTATCGTGATGTTTTTATCAGCTGTTTGGACACTGACGGCACCCATTCACTACAGAGGATCCACTGGTGAGCGAGTGATGTAATGCTACATTTCTGCAAATCTGTTCCCATGAAGAAACAAACTCATCTAAATCACAGATGGACTAAAAGTGAGTACATTTTCACAGAACAATTCCTTTAATATCTTAAGTCACTTCGCTTCTCAAGTAAATGCGTCTTAATTTAAAAATGTTTAGATACTTGTACTGAAAAACAAGACAAAAATGCTAAGCAAGAACATCACATTTTCCAGCATACTGTATTTTACTGGAAATTTACCGATGGCAGAAAGGTGTTTAAGAAACCAGTTTAAAAACATTCATTCATTATTTCCATTTGGTGCCCCAAATCTTTCAGAAATTACACACTTCATCTTTAACATCATGCATGTCTTCTGTAGAAGCATGAGAAATTACACAGACAAAATAATATAGTATTTCATCACAATGAAAACATTACAGCTAATGGAAAAATCATTAGCTTGCCTCAGAGTGTAATTTCGGGACATTGTTGCATTGCACTCTACCTTTGAACTCGTGAGCAATGTGACATATATAAAAGCTAAAAGCAACCATAACTCAACCTCATAGGAAGTGCAGCACTTGAGCAAACCATACCTTTTCACACAAAGCCAATTTATCTACTATAAAAAGCCAAACTATAATTTTTTGTGACAAGCTGAATCCAGACAGTGATACTAACATAAATCGTGCTGGGGAAATAAAATGGACAAAGATGTGCTTTGTGCGACTTAATTTTATGGTGATTCATATAAAACATAATGTTCTGTGCTCAGTGAGACAGCGGACTCTGATCACCAGTAAATTTAGAGTCTTCAACGTGCATGTGTACTGATCCAGCCTCCCTAAAGACAGATTTGCGAGGGGTGATATTTACATTTTTCTGGGAGTGTTGAGAATCACTGGAGCAGAAGTTACAATAAGACCACATACAGGTAATAGGAACACCAGAGATGAATTCGCAAATCAATGGGATTTTCAGCAAGAGTTCTGGAATGTTAAGTGGCTTGTTTTTGATTCTGTCTGTGAGGAATATGTAGCCACCTCAGTTTGGATAATGTGTCCGGTTACATTTGCTCGCCCAAGAAGTATCTCTTGGGGGTGAGGGCAGCCAAGTGGTTAACAATCTGGGCTGCTAACACAAAGGTTTTAGGTTCAATCCCAATGGTGTGGATAAAATACAAAACCAGGTACGAGTGCTAGAAAGATCACAAGCACCTTTGTACTGTTGAGCTCGACAGGTTGCCTCAGGGCAGCTGTCACTGGACCTTGGCTTTGAATGAAGAACCTCTGATCAAATACAGTTAATAACTAAATAATGGTCTCTCCCACACTGTGACAATTATGATGTATACATATATCTTTTCTGTATGCTTTTGAGAAAAAAAAAATCAAAATGTTGGCTGGAGCTGTGGCCTAGTGGTTTTGTGTCTGATTTGCAATATTTCTTGCATTTGATTCTTCCACTTCTATATATACTTCTATATATATAATAAAAACTAGGGAAAACACAAAAAGAAAAAGGCTACAATAAAAAAATGAAACACTTCAGTTTGAGACATTAATAGTTATGTATGATGGAAAGCTATGACAATTATGATAGATAATAAATTCATACATGTTTGGAACAACTTGAGAGTGAGTAAATAGTGACAATTTTAATTTTCAGGGGAACTATCCTATTAAAAATATTTTTTTCTCCAGTGTGGCTTAGCATTTACTTACAGAATCATTAACTTACATATATTTAATGATATTTGTATTTAGTAGTTTTATTGCCGTTTTAATTAACTTTTATTTATTTTTTTGCATTTGTCAAAATTGAGAACTTACTATACCCCTGCTGAAATGCAGGCTTCATGACTTTAAGGGTCTTAAAATATCTTAGTGACAGAGAGTAAAGGAATGAGCACAAGGACATCATCTGTATGCGGAGAGGTATTTAAGAGAGCCAGGAAACCAGATGATATCACTGCTGGAGGGAAAGTCCCAAAAATTCCTGTCATCCCCCAGCCAGTGGAGTGAGATTTTCGATAGCTAGCACTTCCATGTCCAATCACAGAGCGGAAGCGCTAACACATTCATTCCAGATGTTTAAATGGCCATGTGGGATGTGGACCAGCCTCCAGCTGACACAGATCTTATCTCAGGTTGAGAATCACAGAGCTAAGAGAATTATAATGAAGTAATTCCTGTTTTCAGGCTTCCTTTGATGATGGGGTTAGTCTGTCTGGCCACACCAACTGATCCAAAAACAATGGGGGGAAAAATTAACAAGTGTGAAATATATGATCTGAGATTTCTTGGAATATTAGACGTACAGCATGAGAAGCTGTTTGTGCAAGGAAATCTAAACAAACACTAACGATCCAATAATGAATTCTGATAGCGATGAGAAATAAACACAGAAACTGATGAATTTAAGCCACATTCAGTGTCTGTGCAACTGTGGTTCCAGTGTCACATGCTTCTTTAGAAATCATTTGAAATATGTTAATTGTTAATGTTAATTAATTGTAATAATATTTCACAGTATTACTGTCTTTTGGTCAAATAAATGCAGCTTTGTTGAACATAAAAGACTTCTTTCAAAAACATAAAAAAAAATCTTAAAGGGATAGTTCACCCAAAAATGAAAATTCTGTCTTTTATTACTCATCCTCATTAGGGTTGGGCCGATAGACGATGTCATCGTCCATCGCCGATGGCTGATAGAGATCATGATGTTGTGCCGGCATCGTGATACCCCCCACCCCCGCCCCCTTTTGAATGCACGGTCGCTTTTTAGTTTCACTATCACTTTCGAGATTCATGATCGCACGTACTCTTTTTATACTATGGAGCGGCAGTACTTACCACATATTTTACAAGATTATATGTTTGTCAGTGGTACTGAGGATCTGCAAACTATTCGCCATCGTCCTCATGAATCTCTATGATAGATCAGTGGTTCTATAGTATTTTGTCACACCGCATCAAGTTTTGAGACAAATTTCATGATTCGATTCTATTCTTATTCACAAGCTTTCGATTCGATTACCAATTTGATTCAATTCAATTCAATATCGATTATTTTGGATATACTGTATATCAGGTACAGTACATGGCAAATTTTCTAGAGGAAAAAAAATTCTCTCAACTAATGCTGTAAAATATACATGACAGTCAGTTGGTACTACATTACTATAATATTAAAGGTTAAATTTGACTGATTTGTTAAATTACACCTAATGAAGTTTTTAAAATAATAAAGTTACAATTACATATTATTTCTACTTCAATTCATTTTTTTTAAATATAAACATAATGGTGGCTGTCATAAAAACTTGATGGATTTCTTCAGACGTAAGTTAAACATTGAAGAACAGTAAAATTTATAATTAATATTTTATATGGTGCATATATTTAGCAAAATGCCCCTCTCTACAGTTTATTTTTCTAGCTGAATAATGAGTTTAGGGTCACCGAATATGTTTTTTTTTTCTGAGATAAATGTGACGTTACATGACATTGTTTACAAGCCGTTATATGGACGTCTTTGTGCGACTGAAACACTGATTGAGCAATTACATTAGACAGGATATGGATTGTAAAGTTCTACTCTTTCTTCTAACTTACCTTCAGATGTTTAGTCATGTTTATTTTGTGCTGAAGCTGGTATTAATGTGGAGGAGATGATTAGTTCATGTGCACCACACGCTGCTGCGTCTGTTGATCTGAGGCACGCCGCGCTACAGCAGCAATCTGTCATTCCACATTAAACAGCACTAAAACGGCATTTATTGTTTGAATACTGCAATACAATGGACAGAATTTGAAATCTGAGACTTTGTTAAAAGTACCAAAGCACATTTTGCACAATGCTTATTGCGATATATTGGATGGGAGGTGCCCTTCAATGTTCCATCCATTAACTGAAAACAGGCTAGACTATTCGATTCTTAGGATTTAAGAATCGAATTCGAGTTCACAACAAAACCTGCCCAACTGCTACTAAAAACTAGCCCGATCATGTTTAGAGGGGGGCCCCCGATAAAAATTGTGTTCCGGGAGATAAAATACACATCTTTTTGTGGGTTGCCCTGGTAAAATTTGCACTTCAGGGGCTAAATATTATGTTATTGGGGTCGTTTCAACCCGACATGAAAAACATCCCACGGCAGTAGCCCAATTCCATGGACTTGGCAACACTGGAATCAATATCGTTCCGTAAAAATGATATTGATATTTTTTACCCAGCCCTAATAAACAACATATGCTGTTTTGTTTCAGCAGCACAGTATGTGGATACACTGTTTATGTTGTTTACATTTTGATCTGAATTTAAAAAGCATATTCACATTCATACGTTGCATATGTTGTTTGCGTATGTGATACTCTTCAAAATGGCGCTACAGGGTGACACGGAGGAGACGAATTGTTGAATAAAGTCATTATTTTTGTTTTCTTTGCGCACAAAAAAAATTCTCGTAGCTTCGTAAAATTACGGTTGAATCACTGATGTCACATGGATTATTTTAACGATGTCGTGAGTTACTACGTTTCTGAGCCTCGATCCTGTTAGGATCCTTGCTGTCTATGGAAGGATCTGAAAGCTCTCAGATTGCATCAAATGAGTTATATTAAAAATTGTCTTTGATCTTTCAAGCTGTTTAATCCCAATCAGCGGGTGTTGCATGCATCAGTCCAAAAGAAGTTAAATAAAAAGTGCCCATCCATTAAAAAAAAGTGTCTCACACAGCTCTGGGAGTCGAACAAAGGCCTCCTGTAGCAAATCAATGCATTTTTGTTAGTAAAATATCCATATTCAAAACATAATAATCAATTTAATCTAGCTTGAGCTCACTGTTGTAAACGGAAACGTATGGAGGTCGGCTTTGCACATGTGCCATTCAGAAGTGACGAATGTGGAAACGTGGGGGGAGAGATCAAAAGCGCAGGGAAGAGATGAATTAGAAGTATAAAACGAGGATTTGTAAAAGAAGAATGTCAGAGGGATTTCGATATAAGCCAAGAGGAGACTGGTTTTCCTTTGATAAGGAAATGGAAACTTTGCTTCCTTTGGTCCAGTTAACAAACGTTGGTTTTCAAAAGACTCACCAGCGCATGCACAGCGCTAACCTCATAAGTCATCAACCCGGAGCTGCAACTGTTGACGCACGCTACATTAAAGAGATTATTATGCTTTGAATAGGATATATGGATATTTTTCTTACAAAAACGCATCGATTCGCTACAGGAGGCCTTTGTTCACCCCCTGGAGCTGTGTGAGACTATTTTTGGGTATTTTTTTTTTTTTTTTTTTTTTTTTATTTTGGAATTGAGACACTGCGATGACTGCCATGAAACAGCTTGAAAGATCAAAGACAATTGTAATATAACTCCGACTGGATTTGTCTGAAAGAAGACAGTCATATACACCTATGATGCCTTGAGGAAGAGTAATTTATGGGACAATTTGCATTTTTGGGTGAACTAACCCTTTAACAAGTCCTTTTTCCAGTGTCAACTCCCAATATTTTAATGAAAACGCATTTTAGAGAAAGCTAATATAACCCAAAATATCTTCACTATCTGTCTCCATCAATGATGGTGTTTCAACTCAAACAAACATTGGTATAAGACATAACTACCTGTGGGTGAGCCTACTGTAAATGTCACAAAAACATCTGCTGAATGTCATTCTAACATCTGACAGGGAATATTTTAGAGACATCTTGCAGATCTTTCACATCGAATAGACGTCCGGGCGACGCACATACGGCAGCCCGGAAATTATGGAAATTCATCACCGGCCATCATCAACAGGGTTTTTGAGAAAGTCAGCGGAAGAACGGAATAAACTGGAAAAGAAAATCAGAGAAAAAGAGAGAGGGGGGAAGGAGAAAAAGGAAAGTGGGAGGAAAAAGCCAGGCTGTTGTGGAGTACTGCCAGGTGTCTGTGTGGTCTTTACATTTCAGCATTTAGGAGGCAAGCCAAGCGGAGAAGGGGGACAGAGACACACACACACCAATGCAAAAGGCCCTTCGGCCCTTTTCATACCGCAGGCACACTTCTTCATCACCTCCACACGGATATGAATGCAGTGCGACTCGAAACCGGGCGCCATTGGTATTTCTCAACTTCTAATGATGCAGCACCAATGTATGCAGCAACTATCCAAACCAGACGCAAACCCACACAGCCTGAGCCCGCGACCTCGGCGGTTGGCACCTTCACACGCAGCCTGAACGGATCGAGCCTGCGGTTCTGTTTTTCTCTCCTTCTCCTCTCTTGTTTTGGTTGGTTTTATGTGAGCAGTTCCCATTGTAAACTTAACTCTCCCCAAAGTGACGCCTCTGCTAAGCGAAACCCACTTCTTTTTACTTCATTCATTGTAAGCTTCAACAATGCCTATCAGTCTTGTGTGGTCTGTTTTGAAAGGAGCGCCCCACGACGCGCCAAAGCTGCTGTTTTTTACTGTAATATCAGCCACTGTTATTGCTAAGGCTAAATTATCATCCCCTTTCAACTTGTTGATGTGTGAGATTGTCAAAACAATGAGACTCATGTGTCAGATTTGGGATTTTAGCTTCAAGCAAATCTGCTTGAAAGGGGATTTCGCGCAGATTTACAGTACTTGCGGTCTCTGCAACTTCTAACAGTCGTGCCGTTCGACTGCTGTGATTGAGCTGCGAAGAGACAAAGATGCATAGAGCGTTTCCTAAAGGTGTTACGCAGAGTGACAGTCTACCACTGAATTCATAATTACACAGGGCCCCCGGTGCAGGTATGTTAGTTTAACCAACCCCACCCCGACTATTAGATCAAATGACGCTTAATGAGCGCTATTAAGACACAGACACACACACATAGACACACACAGTCTTCATGGAAGCAGCAGCAAACCACAAGCAGGCATCTATTGTTTACATTGGACAGGCATACAAAAAAAAAGCAACATACAAGTCATATTATTAAATGATTACAAATCATTTAATTCACTTTCTTACCACTGACACTAAACTGTTGGAATTAATAATGCCCAGATTAAAGTAACCAACAAAATGCTGGTTTTAAGTCACATGACGTGAGCACTTTTTTGTCATCTGTATGAGGAAGACACATGCTGAAGTGCTCCTGATATTGTGCTATTTCTGTACATTTTGTAATAAGAAATGTTATTCAAAGACCATAAAAAAGCATCAAAGTATAAAACTGGCATCAAGAATATTATTGCATTTTATTTTTTTAAATTTAAATGTTTCATCTGTTTATGAGAAATGAACACATGTTCTACGTTTTAGCATGACATTAAAAGGTAAATTTTTGATATTTATGTAATTAAATTGAATCCACAGTTCCAAATGTATAACAATATCAGTTGATGAAACAGAAATTACTTTAATCAAATTAAATAAAGTAAAGACAAAAGGTGTCCAGTAAATTAATAAATGCAGGAACATTCATATTGCATCTTAAAAACAGTACAGTTCATTGTGATTATAAGTCTCAAAAATATAAATACAGCATTTTTAACTTCATTCAGATGTTTGTCAGCTTACGGAAAGGCAGCCGTTCAGCAACAAGTAGCTACAACATATCCATGACTTTCCTCTTGCAATAACCTTTACACTAACAAAAAACTCTCTCCATAATTCAATTCAAATGTTAAGACAGCAGTCCTGCACTGTTATGATACAACTTCAATAAAAAACAGGTGTGTGCACTTGCTGAGCACTTCTGGCTACCAGAACGAGCCATGTGTGAGCCAATCAAGAAGAAACTCACTGAGAGACGTCTGTCACATTCAAAGACTAGCTTTTCTGGCCCTATTGATTCACAGTTCATATGGCACCCATCAAGATCTATTAAATACACAAAACACATTAATACACTTCCTGCACTGGATATCAACCTCAGAATGAGGCCTGTGTGGTGGATGAGGAAAAAAACACCACCCAAATGAACATTACAGCCACCCGTACTGGACATAATGAGGATATTTTGACTGAAATACTCAGAATTTTACGTACAAAAACACGTTAACACTCATTTCTATGATTCTCCAAATATATAAATGCATAGAGATGTTCCATCAGGTGTTTGGCTGACAGCACACTATAAGCATTGTCTGAACGTGCAAGACGGGCCTCTTCCCTAATTACTTTCTCATTAACACCAATTTGAGGTCTAATGAGGCAGAATTGTAAATGAAGCGTTCTTCGATAAAATCAGGGTGAAAAAATGTGAAATTATTAAGAGGGCACCTGTGATTACTCCCATAACGATCAGTGTCAGCGAACGCATGGACATCTGTACATGCTCAGAGCGCAGGTGATGTTTGACCAGGTTCATTTATTTTTGGATTTATTTATTTCTCCCCTGCCTTTTGCTTAATTGATGCCATGCTTTGAGACTTGTTTTAACTGCCATGGGTGTTCAGAATGAATGTTCCTCTAGTTGCTTCAAGACTGTAATATAACCTATTACTGTATATTTGAGAAAAGAAAGTACAAAATTTCATTTCACAGCTAGATTGTTCTCATGTGATGTCACTATGCTGGTCACATGACCCCATCATGTTGCACGTTCAATTCAGGAAAGGGGATGCCAGTTAGCAGTTATGTTAACAATAGTGGTTGGAAAGGGAAGGTCTAGATCAGTGGATTGCATTATGGGACACAATATTTCACACAATATTTCCTTTTCTGGTAAATGTAGTAGGTATTCATAAAGTTATCCTATGGTTCATTAAAATAAAACATTAAGTGAAATAAAATGAAATACAAAAACCTCAAACTTATTTACACTAGCTGCCAAGGCATCAATTCTCATTTTATTTAAATTAAACTCTAAGCATTACAATAACTATAGGAAATATATAGATATTCTAAAAAAAAAAAAAAACTATTACTGCAATTTAATACAATTTATAATGAAAATGCAAAATAAAAATTTTACCAACTAGTAACAGTGTAGTTATATTGCAGCAATAGTAATAGTAGGTTGCGTTGTATGTTAGTATGCAATTTCAGTCTGCAGCCATAACGCACTGCACTGAATACTGAATCCCACAATGCAATGCCCTTAAACTTTCCAGTGTGATGACTTTGAACTTTTAAACCACAGTTTTTAACATGCCAAGACATTTTTACACAAAGCTGGATTAAAAATAAGTTTTTTTTTAATAAACAAATCAAATCAACTTGAATTCAAAATAAATTTGTTTTGTGCATATTAATGGTCTAGTTGTGCACATTTAATTGTGCAATATTAATAATAATAAATAATAATTATTTCAATATGACTTAATGCTTAAAATAATAAATGAAACATTATTAATAATATAAAATGTTTAAACATTTTCAAAGAAAGAATATATACAAACTGCCTGTTTAATATAGTGCATATTAAAATATTGATAACTGGACATCACATACTGAATTTACCTTCAACAAAATAAGGTCATGTGATGGTAATACAGTACAGTGTTTGAAACATTGTAATTGCAAACTGAATACATTTTCTTCTTTTAAAAAATAGTAAGCATTACTACGCCAATACACAGCCAACATTACCCAATATATGCAGTAATCATTTAGTGTATCACAGGCTACTGTACGTTTACATGCACACTTTTTGGTTCAATCGGACTGAATTCATTACGATTGATGAATCTGATTGTAGTGTTTACATGAACGCTAAATAAAGTGATCGGGTTGATGTGCGCGTTTATATGTCACAACCTTCAAATCGGAATAGATTTTTTTTGACATACGCACACTGCTCAAATAGTGAAAGTGAAAAGTGAAACGTGAATATCGAGTTTCTCAATGTTTGCACATAATAACCAACTCCTCCCACACGATTTCTTTATTTGTTTTTAACAGCAGAATTAATATGTACCCGTTTATGGATAAATATACATATAAACCGCTTCACAGTTGCCGACCGTGCGGTTAAAAGGAGAGTTTTTTTTAAGACAGGACACGCATTTATACAACACTTCATTCAAAAAGGAAGAGCTTTCCCGCTCTTCGTGCGTCGTACGTCATTATGTTATTTCTGCGTCATTGCATGTGCGCAGTTCTTTCAGTTTCGTGGTTCAATCCGATCGAGTGTTTACATGCACGCTCAATCATATTAGAAAAGGAATAAACCACCCCCTTCAATCTGATCGAAATTTCATTCCGACCGAGCTCAATCGGATCGATTAAGGTGTTTATATCTTTCAATCCGATTGAGCCGTCAATCCGATTACAAACAGATTATTTGGGTGCATGTAAACGTAGCCACAGATACAGATGGCATTCTTAAATCGCAATCTGACAGCTTATTAAAAGCAGAAGAAAGTTTAAGACACAGCTGAGACAGGAGCTTTACAATATCAAATCAGCAGTTCAAAAAAGCCCTCCATAAAAGACCTCTGGTACGTTGACCCTTTCATCTGTTCCTACGCACAATAACACGACCTGCAAGCCTTTCAAAACTTCACTTATAGATAAGGCAGGAATAGAGGAAGTCTTCAACATCAAAGACGAGGCCTGTAGTTGCTAGAGGCCATTGTAATACAATCAAGAATCAAGACCATACACAGCCGTTGTGTCTAAGTGCCTCTAAATACTAGTACCATATGTGTTCATTGAGAATAGTCTAAAAGTCAGAGAGAATAAGAGAGGCAGAAATGTTGTTAGGGATGTGATAGGCTTGATTTCTACGCCAAGACGAAAGTATATATTTTTTCATAATAAAGTAAAACAGCTGCTCGCCAGACCAGTTGGCACTGAGAGATGTAGTCGATTTTTTTTCGCTCTTTTACAAGTGCCATTAAAACAAGCTGATGCAAGCACAATGTTACCTTATGTAGAACCTCTGTGTAGACACTAAGCTAACGCCCAGACAGACAGCTTGTAAAGATAACACTGACAGACCGGCCGGGCTACCATGAAAACATCCTGGAAAAGTGTCAGTTCTCTATAGTTAAATTGAAGTCATAATGAACTCTATTTATTTTGTCAGTGCACATTCATGGTGTTGTGGCACAATTCAAAGCAGGATTTTGTTTTTGCAGTGGGCCACTCCTAAATTATGAAATCTTATGTTTTAAAAAATATAATTATGTGCATAATATAAAAATTAAAAAGCTACAATTTAATAAATTTATTTACAGAAAATATTTTTAAAAAATGTAATTTTTTTTATTATAATAATGCTTACTAATATTATTATTATAATATTATTATTATACTACTACAATTATTTATTCTACTACTATTACTTACTGACATATTACTTAAATATTAATAAGAATCTAAAATGTGTAAATAATATAAAATATTGTCTATTGAATCTTTAATACTGTATTTAAAGAACTATCGGAATGACACACACTGATGAATCATTCATAATATAAAATATTAATACCTCTAAAATATGGTCAATTTTGATTCATGTTGACTTTAAAACTTTGTTTATCAAGACAAAACTGTTGTGTATATGTATCTTTAACTAAAGGGCACAAGTCACATGAACACAGTCAGAACAGATTGATTACCGTTTCCCAAACCTTACAAATTTGTAATTTGTAATGTTGCCTTCTAAGTCACATCACAGTAATGGCTCTTGACTCATTTTACACAGGACACGATAACCTGCAGGTCAGTGAGCGAGTCAGATGAACGATTCAGTGAGGAAGTGAGTCGGTCTGATTGATTCAGTATTATGACTCCAGCATTTGATTAAGAATCATTCAGCAAATGGTTCAACTGATTCATTAAAAAGAAAAGAAACCAGTGATTCGTTCATGAATTGGAGAGCACATGCTAAATGAAGTTTTTTCCCCTCTCGTCACATACAAGATCACAACTTTCCAAAAATATTCAATGATTCCACTGAATATCCCATTTCACTCAAAAAATTATAGTATATATATCCAATCAATTCCGCATTAGTCATGGAAGGGATTGTGGAACTTTTATCTGTATTTTTAAACATAAAACTGAAAAATTATTGCTATACTTATATTTCTATACGGTAACAGCAATCCCGAAACCTCCAATCTGTTCAAAGTCATCAATCTGCCAACCCAGAGAGAATTACTTCTGGCAATGATTTCATGACATCAGATTGAGGCAGAAATCAAAAAATAAATAAATCAATCACTAGCACATGCACCGAACGACCGCAAGCCTTTGATGAGGTGTGATTGCGGCCCAACAGAGAGGTGAACGTGATGACAGGCCTCATGGATGTGGTTAGTCACAGCAGTATGTAATATAAGGTGTACTCACTCCTGGGGCTCCCGCGGTCCGTCCACCGTGACCTTAATGGCTCTGTGGTAAGTGGCCACTTGCGGTGGGTTTGTGAATACTGTAATCGTCAGGGTGAAGCTCTTCCCTGTGCAAACACAAAAACATTAAAGGGCTTTACTCACTGTCAAAGCACGACTGAGCACTTTTGAGCTTATAATTCAGGGGACATTTAAAGATTGCAGTATTAGCCATAATGATTTCAGCATACTTTTTGTACTAGTATTTTGTTTAATTTTAATCTTCTCAGAATGAAGATCAGTGCGCTGCTGGGAAATTTGGCATCAGCAATCTAGACAGCTCACTTCCCAAAACACCGTTTCCAGACAATTTGTGCTCTCTGGTGGTTTAACACAGGGGAACAAGGGATTAACATGACGCTCCAATGGTTCCTACTCATGAATGCCCCCTGGTTTGCTGGAGACAGGAAGTAGTGGGTGGAAACAGCTGGCAAGACGGGTGGAATCTCAGCACATCTGCTGACACTGATTTTATAAGACTTGGGATCATAAAATATAATTAAATACGACCAAATGGCTCTCATAATGTAAAAATAATTTGCACATATAGGAAATTCAATATATAGCATGTCATTGTGACCTGGAATCTTCTGAAAATCAAAGAAACCTCAAGTGTCAAAACTCATAAAGCTTTACGAATCAAAGAACCAAAAGATTCCCGTTGCTATTTCACCTTTGTATGGAGTGTACAAGCTTTAAACAACATTTTTTAACTAAATGTAAAGGTGAAGTTTGTAAACCTTTATATGTTAAAATATTTTCCCCCATAAAGAGACAACAATATGCATCTGGCTGCATCCAATATTACATACTCTGTGAGTAGGTACTTCTTTCGAATAAGTAATTCATTAAAGTAATTCAAATATATATGTGTGTGTGTGTGTGTGTGTGTGTGTGTTTGAAAATTGTTTGAAAGTAATATTTTTACATCAGATGCGCACTTATTTTTTTTATCAAACCGTTATAATTTACAGAACAAAAGAAGCAGATGTGATGAATGAAAATGCAAATTCACTCTCTGACAGTAGGTGGCTCTTTTGGACAAGCAGAAATATGGAAGTTATGATTTTATACACATTAGGGGTGTACTGGTACACTTTTATTAGGCATTTTATGGCTATAACATGAAAAAAACATCAGCGAAACATTTCTGAAGAAAGTCAGTTCCCCTTCATTCACAACGTTTCCCCCTTTAAAATGGTAAAATCACTCCCACACCTTGTTCTTCTTCTTCCTAGCGGATATTTCTCTGAGCCTATTTTCAGATACTGTTTTTTGCCTACAAAATAATAAGGTAGCATCAGATTTCGAATGCAGCCTGTGACTCTCAATTTGGCTCAACCAATGGTGTGAGTTTGGAGGTGTGGCCATCTGTTTGATTGGCCAATTGCAGACAGGTAAAGTGTTCAGGAAGCATCATTACTTTTACAATTTTGTGCAGTGATTCTAAAGGCACAAAATGTAACACTTCAAAATTAAAAAAAATAATAATACGCAAACTTATATAACACACTGTAAAGACTGTTACGCAGACAGCTTTCCGTCAATGGTTTGAGAAACCTTAGTACAGAACACACAGAGACCTGTAATTTAATGAGTGCATTCTTACCGGCAATGTGGTGATGTGGTTTCACAACGGTGTTGGCTCGTAACTGATAGCTCAGTATACAGACTGACTATAATTATTCTAAGAATGTCATGTGTCCCTGTGTGACCGCGTGCCTCTGCTACCAAATCTCCCTGGAGGATTTCTCCACATGACATTGTGCAAGTGTAGATAAACACAAAATGATTAAGCCTAATAGAAAAAAACGCATGGTGTGATAATACAGTCTATAATAGGGTAAGCCTGTGTAAACACACATAAACTGGCATGAAGTGTATTGTTAGTGGCACTAGCAGTCAAAAATTTGGGCATGCTTGAATGAATTTTTTTTACAGGATTTAAAAAATAATAATAACTATAATGTAAATGATAAAGTATTTTAAAATCATTTTGTAGGTAAATATTAATTATTTCTACATATCATTCGTGTATTGTATTCAATTAAATTGGGACACATTTAGCCATTGAGATGACTGGGAAAAAATGGCCCAATTATTTGGAATTCTACCTAATTAAGCATTTTAATTTAAAAATAATTAAATAAATTTGTAAAGGCTGAGACTAGATAGTGATTGAAAAGCATCATATAGAGTCCAGCATCCATGTGAACTCCTTCAATACTGTTTAAAAGCATCCCAGGATAATATGTTTAACATGCATGATACCCATATTTCCATTTTTGGTTATTTCATTGTTTGGTAGCTGCTAATTTTCTAAAATGAAATCAGTAATAATAAAAAAGGTGTGGCCAAATGTTTGATTGGATTTCACGACCAAGCGTAAACAAGCAATGAACATGCAATAACCTGCATGTTAAGGGATTTAAAACTGAAACTGAAAACTGACAAAATATGGACTCACCTCTTCCGCTTCGGCCCACAAAGCGCAGGTCATTGAAGCGGGCCACCTGGTTCTTCATAACACCTGAGGCATTTCTGAGCTCAGCTGAATAATTCTCATCATTCCCAGCCATTACTGTGACCACTGTCCCATCAGAAACCTCTCCCAGGGCCACCACCTGCGGAGAGAACAATGATGCAATGTTTTACACTGTGCATGTGCACATATGCAAGACGCTCTTTTCAGCAGCTTCCTCAGACAGTTCTTGTGAGTTCAACTTATTATTAGTAAGATTTATGCAAATAACTGCATAAACGTGCATATTTATGCAGATTTAATGTGGAAAGAAATATATGAATGAATTATAATCATTAATAATATTATATGTTACTACTATTAAAATATTATTATCATTTCTTAAACTATGTATTAAACTTTAAAAGGCAAAATTGATTGAAGCAGTCTAAAAAGGTGCTGGTGTGAGTGCCTAGAAAAATAATGAAAATTATTAATTTATTCAATAAATCTAGATTTAGATTTTTCTTGCATGTTTACTCTGTGTGCATGTATATCTATCATTATCCTTATTAAACATTAATAAGGTTAAAAAATGTAGGTTACATCAGATTTATTACTACATTCGGTACATCAGTCACATGCATATTGCACCTAAGGCGATGTGTTTGCATATGCAATTTTATTTCATCATTACTAATCTAGCTACTAATCTGGCAAATTACCTAACAGCTAACCACACCTGCAGAGGCCTGACCATAAACACAAGATTCTGCCACAGGCCAGAATTACACATCAAAAAGTGAATAATGCCAGAGCAATTTCATTATTTCTTTTTAAATGAAACTCTGTTCCAGTAAAGTCTAGTGTTATTAAGAAAAAAAAAATTCTGTTCACACACTCTTCTAAGAGTATAAATAGTACAAAGGCTCAATTCAGTCACACATTCAACAAAACTGACTAAAATTCATGAAATTACATGAGGTACTTTTTGCATCATTTAAAACTGATGGGTCGCTATGGATAGATATTTTACTTTAAATAATCATAATGGCAATAAAAATATTCAATCTAAATCCCCAGAACATATTACACTTAAAATGTAAGCAACACTTTGCATATTTTGCTAAATGATATATTATCATTAATGATGTTTAAATGTGTTTAGAATATTATAGTGTAGGCTACTTCAGTATTTGTCAGTGCTGTCAGCAGTGTGTTAAAACGGCTTAGAAAATTTGACCTGCACAAGCTTCATATTTTTCACTGGATAAAGTTATGCTGATATAAAAACTAACACACAACAATCGTTTAAACACTTTTCGTTTAGTGTAAATGTTACACATTTTACTTTAACAAATGACTGTATTCATAAAGACTAACGCGTTTTCCAAAATGCCAATTTAAAAACAAGCTCTCACCTTAAACGCAACCGGCAGCGTTTTATTACACCGCCAATGAGAAGGCAAAACCGAGCAGAGAAAGTTCGGACTGTCGGTCCGGACCAGTTCGGCGGGGTGGTCGGCGATGATCTCGGCCATGGAGCGGTTCTCTTGCGCGCGGAGTCTTGGCACCACTGCGCTGTCCTGCTGCTGCTGCTGTCCTGCGCTCGGGTTCACATCAGTCATCTTCACCGACACCGGCGGACTGAACCTCCGGCCGGCGCTGGGATCTACGGGAATGCGCATCACAACAGTCGAAATTAGCCAAAGACTAGCGTATGTCCTCTGTTTGGGTGTACGGAGCGCCGTCAGTCCCTCTCCGTGCGCTCAGCGCTGCAGTCTGATGAGTTTGGGAAGTGCTGCGGGTTACACACACTCAAGCAGACTTCAATTGGCGCTTTGCGCGCAGTCGTCATTAACTACGTTTCCTGTATTAAAAGGCGCTTAATTCACCGCCACATGGAGATTTTGTACAGTTCGGTCAGCTCTCCGAAAAGATTTTATTGATATATCATATCATAGCAGATCAGACAAACCGTCTAAAAAAAATTTCACAAAACGTAGGTGTTTCCAGCGGCTCTAGAGCGCGCTGGCACACAATCGCTTCCAGTCCGGATAAAGACTTACAGTCGGTCGGATTTCATTACATATAAACAATACGTTATCGCTGCTAATAAATATAAGGATATTTTGTCTCTGGTGTGTAGGTTCAATTAAGCTCTTCCGTAATCGGGATCAAATTAGGCTTTAAAGGATGAAAAGATCGCAGGAGGCGAAATGTTTGTTGCTTCCAATGTGTTTGCTCTTTGAAGACAGGGATTTCTCTTTTTTTGTGGTTCATATAGTTCCAGCATCATGCAGTCAATACACTGATGCCACTCAAACACGTGAACTAAAGTCATCCTGCAGTTACAGTACAGTGGGCATTTACATCTTTAGTCTTTAACTTTGCCTGTGAACGTTTAAAACTGCATGGCTGTTATCACTTATAATATATGAATGGAAACAGGATAAATTGCCTATTGTGGTCCTGAATAGATTAAATTACTGCATTATGAGAAAATATATCATTTTTAAGTTTTCCTTGAAATCGGTCACAGAAAGGACATTATTAAATTAGTCTAGGCACTTTTCTCTATGCACAATGGCAATGGAATATGCATGCACAGATATTAAACCACACAGTAATTACAACGTGAACTACACAATATTGTGTGTGTGTGTGTGTGTGTGGTTTCGAATACAAAAATTTTCAAATGCAGATAAATGCGAAAATACACATTTTAATATTTCTACATACATTTCTGTACAGGCACATACTTTACCTTAAAGTGTTGACTACAAAAAAGAACATTTGAACATTTCACTATTATAGAACAAGATTTTTTTAATTTTATTTTTTCAAAAGCTGGGGATATGTTGTCACACTATAAGGGGTAAGGTGTCACATTAATATTATATGATTTTTACAACAATATTTTAAAATATATATATTTTTAGATTTATTAGATTTATCTATTAGATTTATTACAGAAAGAATACATGTAAAACTTTCCCAACAATTTATATGAAAAAATACCCTCTTATATGGAATGTCTTTCATTTGAAGAAACGTAAGTGGAGTTTAACTGAAAACTGCTCATATCTCTGTCTGAGAAAGTGTGACTCACAGAGCAACATGCTGGGATAATTTGAGTGAGCCATAATGACAGAATATTTTCAGAATCATGTTATACTACGCACACCTCTACCCCATAAAGCACTGAGTAAACAGGCTGCTGTTTTAATACTCTTCGTGCAAAGTTTCTTTTGACTCTCTGAACAGAGTATCCATACACTGCCTTCAATGTACTGGCAGTGCAACTAAAGCACGTGTCATTTAATAACGCTAACTCTACATCTCTCAGTGATACTGTAGATGGCAATCTTTCCCTCTGACTCAACAGACTCACGGATAGTGATTAACCCAAGTCATAAGTGTTGCAATATGTTTCACACATTTAAAAAATGATCCGAATAATAGGACCATAATTTTGATGGGAGCACAGACACAGCCAATAAACCAAATAGGATATAAACAAAGCGTCTAATTATTCTTGGCGGAACCATGCAAGAAACTTGTTTAATCAGTGACAACAGTCAATCAAAATTGTGCCAAATGTTTGATCTGGGACCAACTTCAGCTTTAACATATATCTCAACATTTCAGTAGCAGGGAAAAGCATAAGCATTAAACATGTTCTTGAAGAACAGAGAAGTGAAAATGTGAAAGAACAAAGTAAAAGCATGATATTCACAACTGACACCATTAGATATTTGCCATTTTCGCAATGAAAAACAATCAAATCAAACAAAAGCAACTGCAGAACTAACAAAATAACAATAACTGCTTGTTCAGGAATACAGATTCATAACTTCAACTGAAAAACAGGCTAAAGTAGCTTGGTATTGCTCACATATATTGTATGAAAGTCTTGCAGGGTGGCATGAGTGGGGGTGGTGGTGGTCTCATGGGTAAGTTTTGAGTATTTTGTATGTGGGAGGGATAGAAAAAGCTTCAGGAAGCACTGACATGCATCTGGCACATTGTTAGGAGAGAGAAAAAATAGTTTGAGTTATACAAGTTGCGATTGAATTACATTCCATCTCCATTTGCCCCGAGAACCGAAAATGTGTTCAAGATTGGCCAATGTTATTAAAGATCAATTTCCAATTCATAAAAAGATAAATCAGAGTTACAACGATATTAAAAAGACCATGTGTGCTATTCCAACAGTTTCTCCTGATTTTGCTCAATCACTGATTTGTTTGGACAATAAAATAAACCTAATGCGAAAAGAGATGATTTATGCTAATAATTCCTCACAGATTCTTCTGCTCAATCAGATGCACGCGAGATTCGCGGCTATCTGTGATGCAAATAAAATTTAATAAGAGAAATAAAGTGACTGTCGACATGTCCAAACAGAGAGGCGTGTTAAATCATATGCACAATGAGATATCAAAGGGGATTTGTCACATCTGAATCCACTTTGCCGGTACAGTATGGCCGCCATCTGCCAGCAATATCAGCATGGAGCAGCGAACGCATGTGATTCGAGTGGCTCACTGTGCCTCGAGAGCTCTGCCCACTTCTTTTTGGGCATCTCGTTTGATCTCCTAATGAGCCAAGAGGAGCCCACACAGCTGGCTATGATGTGCTACAAAGATGAGGGGTTAGAAGCCGTCCACCAAACAAGAACCCTGGATTACCATGCGCTATTCTGAGCGGTTTGTCACCAGACACTCGTGCTGGATTCCAACCAGCTCAAACGCTGATGATGTGATAAGCCGAACGTAACCAAACCCTTATCTGCTGATGGCGTGATAGGCCGAGCTCCTAACGAGGTTGACAGCGTAATCCAGTGTGGAGAGCTTGTCAAAAACTGCCAGTGTATTGAAAAAGGCCAGTTACAACACAACCAGACAAGTAGTCGCGCAAAAAAATGAGCCAGCAACACTTTTCCCCCCTCACGGCGAATTATAAGTGATGACACGGGACAAAGAAACCATTGTTGACTGGTAATGTAAACACGAAGAGACACTGAGCTCCAGGGCTTTAATGATATCCAAATGACTCCAATTCAGATGCATACAGCCCTGGGATTATGTAACGTGCTACATGAGTGTTTTTCTCCGCTTCTTTCTCGTCCCGCATTCTTTCGACGGTTGAGAGGAAAAGTACAGCCACTTAAGTCCCTGGATCAGGGCTCCATTTCACAGTGGTGCATTTTTTGAGACACTTAATTATGGCTTTATGTGGGGAGCAATTTGATGGGGCTATGGAGGCTTCCAATTTTAAATAGTTACTTTCCATCCTTGGCACGCTTCAGGAGAACATGCGCACGAGCGAGCGGGATTGTGATGATTCGTACGCAGAATTCATAGCCTTACCTCATCAGGAAGACCTTCTCAACATCCTTTCAACCCCCAGATTTAATCTGAGCCCATAATTGCCATTTTGTCATTGACTGGTTAGTGACATCATCACTGCAGACGAGACCTTCAGGACTTTGGGTTGCCAGAGAGGCACAAGAACTGGCTCGGAGAGCAAATTGGACCCATGTTATGGTCACAAATTTCAGGAACACGATGGTTTTTTGGAAGCGTGCTGCGTTCGTTATGGAAAGTGGAGTGGGGGGCCTGTGGTGGTGGTGGTGATGGAGATGTGGGGGCTGGTTTTGGGGGGGTGGTGGTGGTGGCAGGCTACAAAGACAATTTCCTTTTTGCTCTCATTGGCATGACTGTCTGCCGCCTCTAGCCTTCATGGAGGTCCTTAATTGAGATCACTTGTACATAAAAATAGGAACAGAAAAGGAACTTTTGCGGCTTGTGAGGGGGAAAAGGGGAATAAAAAGACTGGTAATATGTGACAAAGGCTCCCATTAAAATACCCTTAACATTGAAGTCAAGTATAGGAGATGGAGGGCCGTCGCCATGGTGATGGTTTGGAAATTTATCGTTTTCTTGACTTCAAGTACTGTGTTAGTGTGCGACTAGTTCTGTATCAGTTCACTTGCCCCGCATGAATTGTGTGCGTTGAAAAAGTGTCACTAATATTTTGACGAGGCTACTTTATAACCAGCATTTGGCAGTGGATAGAAATATATATATATATATATTTTTTATAAATATAAAGGAAATGATAAATAGCATTTATATATGAACTGAGTTATATATATTTTTACCTACTGCTTGCAAACTTCTTTGCATAATGAGGTAACCATAGCAAAAGTAAGCTGTCCAATCATGTTACGAACATATCGACAAAAACATACCCACTATCATTGATACAGTTTACATCACAAAATATACATTTATTAAAGATTTATATTTTTTAAAAAAGTATTTCATATATTTAGGGCCAGATTCACTAAACATGGCAAATTAACATTAGAGGGCAATTCCATAAAAGCACCGGAGGGAGGGGAAAATTCTGCGGGTGATTTACTAACAATGCGCACACTAAAGAACACAGGCAGCCAGATAATTTTCATAATGACCAATCTACCAAGAGCAGCACAAATAACCGCCTGCTTTAAGACATGTTTTTTGGGGTGTTGTTAAATAATAGCGCAAATACCAGTAATTTGACGAGCGCAAACTTTAGTAAATCTCATTATGTGATTCATTTTAATACTCTCCTCCCATAAATTTTGCTCCTACAAATGCATATTCAATAAGATCAGGCACAAAAACACCACATTTTCTGTGCTAATTCTTCACTGCACATCTTTAGTAAATCCTGACAGTACTATTTCAACACCAAAAGTTTGTAAATAAGTTTGATAACGCCTGTTAGTAAATCTGACCCTAAGCTTACTGGTCTAGAGACGCCAGCAGATTTTTTATTTTATTTTTTTGTGAATCTTTCTGCCTTTTTCATAGTTTTTACATAGTCTTTGTCACTTTATGAGTCATCAAATCATTGAATAGATTCATTCAAAACACTGAATGATTTAATGGTTTGCTCAAAGACTGTCAGTAGTTTTGTTTCTGAATAAATCAGTGTTTTAAATGAAGCAGTTGATCAAATGATTTAGTGGCTTACTCATAAAGATGTTCTATAGTTTTAAAACTCAATGAATCAGTAGCTTGAATTAATCGATTGACTGAATGATTCAACGGCTCACTTATAAAGATGCTTACTAGTTGTGCTCCTGAATGAATCAGTGTTTTGAACAAATTGGTCAATCCAATGATCCAATGGGTCACTCATAAAAACTGTCACTAGTTTTGCTACTGAATGAATGAGTGTTGTAAATGAATCGAATGATTGAATTATTCAGTGTGGTGTGTGTTAATGGTGTGTGTGTGTGTTCACTGCTCTGTTTGTGTGTAATTTGGGTTGGTTGATTAGCGGTAAATTCCCATCACCTGCTTTCAAATGGAGCTGCAGTTAATACACAGAGCCGTAGTTCACTGAGAAGCTACGCTATATCGAGTTCATTATTGAAGATGAATCGCCTTTGATAATGAACTCGATATAGCGTAGCTTCTCAGTGAACTACGGCTCTGTGTATTAACTGCAGCTCCATTTGAAAGCAGGTGATGGGGATTTACCGCTAATCATGGAACCGGCTTTACTGACGAGATGCGCATGATCATATCGTTCGATATATTGTCCAGCCCTAATTCATTGGCTCACTCATAAAGACAGTCACTAGTTTTGTTTCTGAATGAATCAATGTTTTGAACAAATCAGTGAATCGAATGATTCATTGGCTCATTAATAAAAATGGTAACTAATTATGTTACTGAATGAACCAGTGTTTTGAACGAACCAGTTGGTCAAATGATTCAACAGTTCACTCATAAAGACGGTCAATAGTTCATTCACCGATTCCCTGAATGAATCAAAACACTGGTTCATTCAGCAATGCCATAACTGTGTGTTGCTCAGACAGGCACAGTGGTTAATTCTACTTGGAATACATTTAAAAATAAAATAAAATAAAAATTAACTGTGTAATGCAAGTTACTCAATACTAACATCTTGTTTATTAAACTCAAAGTATTATTGCTTAACAGGTAAAATAGTGCCATTTGAGCACAGTTTCTATTGTTTTATCATCCAAAACCTCACAATACATTCACATTCACCCTACAAAAGGGGTCTTCCCTTTACATGCATAGATTAGGGGTTGCATTTCCAACTGATATCTGCTGTGTAATTGAGCGAGTGTGGATTAGTGATTTATTCAGCAGAGTCTGAGGTATAATCAAGGGATCAGTCTATAGCAGACCCTCACACCAGGCACTCTTGGACGAGGGTCGGGTATCACTTCTGTACAAGAGCGTGCTTATTTTGGACCAGATTAACCTTGAGAATTCCACTTCACACTTTCCCCTTCCGCTGTGGATTGCACGGCTCTACTTCCTCTCTGAAACGGCCCGGTTAGTTGAAAAATATTTATAGTTATTACGCCGTTCTCATGTATCCACAGTCAGTTAGTTCTATTTTGTGTAAGGTAAAACTAATAGCAGATTTATGTGGGGGGATTTCACCTCATCCCGGAGTAAATTGAGGATGATTTATTGGATGTATAATATGGACTACTGATGGTTTAAGTAACTGGAGGACAACCCAAACAGGCAGGTATCCAGAAAGCAACTCGCAAGGGGAACTATCACCTATCACCTCGCTGCTGTACAGCTCTGGCTTTATTTCGCTGTTTGGATGCAGGAGGGCACATGCTCAGGTGTTTAAAATAGAAAAAGTCTGGCTGAAAGGAAAAAAAAAGAGCAGCTGCAAAGAGTTGCTTTCTCTTGAACGTAAACCTTAGGAAAGCGGTAAAATATAACCTGGCCATATGTGCACAGCAATGAATTAAATGAATTATTCCAGAACGTCAAATGTCTGTGGAACCAGGTGATTTGCTTGGCTACTGGTCTGATATTTCTTTTGCATAAAAATAAGGCTGCCATTGTTTGCTCAAAATCAAATCATTCTCATGGGGAGCAAACCTGTCCAGCTTTCTATTCTTTCAAGACATTTCAACTAGAGTTGGTCGTTCCCGGTGCTTAAGGGAAAATGGTAACGCAACCCAAAAACCTAAGTAAAAAAAAAAAAAAAAGTTTAGTCTTCCCAGTCTCCGACTCTCATGGTTACTGCAACAAGCGAAATGTGATAGCAGGGAGGTAATTGAGAAAAAATGCTACTGCAAGTATAGGGTAATGATGCTGCCGCAATGACTTAAAGGTTTGGGAATATTTTCTTTCGGAAACCGACTCCAGCCTGCAAAGATTATATTCATCCTCAGCACTGGAAGTTGACTGAATGTGTTTAAATGGCCAAAAAAGTAATAGGTTCTCAACACGCAGACATCTCTTTTTATATCCACAGCAAGATAAAAAGTTCTTGTGTCACTTTGGATCAGTTTAATGTGTCCTTGCTGAATAAAAGTATTCATTTAAAAATAAAGTGCCCCTATTATGGATTTTTGAAAATTACCTTTCATGCGGTGCGTAACACATCTCTAATTGAATGAAAACATCCAGTTTTAAAACTGAAAGTTCACCGTGTATAAAGTTATTGTCTCTCAAAAGAAAGAGTAGACTCTGAATCATTGAAACAGTTAGTTTTTAAAAGCTGTTTTAATGTTGATGTCAACATGAAACATAAGCATATTGGTCACATTGGTCAAATGAAAATGCAAATTTACTCTTTGCCACTAGGTGCCACTTTTGGAGCGGTAAAAATATGTAGCTGTTTCCCCAGTAAGGCTGTACACATAGCAGCACTGTGCTTACAAACGCCGCTTTATCAGGCATTACAGGCTCATGATGAAATGAAAATGAGACCAATCGGACCAATCACCGCAGATTAGCCTCACACAAAGGAGGAGTTTGGAAAAATTAATCACTGAGCGAATCGTTTGGGAGTCGTTGAGCAAGTAAGGTAAAAATAAATGCAAATAATAAGACAATGAAAGAGTTTTTTTTTTTTTTACCTTGCATGCATGTCATCCTGTTATTGGGGACTCCCAAAACCAAAAAAAGATCTTTTCATTACCCATGGGCACTCAAAAAAAAAAAGCCCCTAAACATTTGAACGATATATACTTTTTCGTCTTTATTGACCATTTCAGAGTGCTTTATGGGATTGGTTTTACTGATGGCTTCACTAAAATATTATTTCTCTGTCTGCACAAAAATGACATGCGGATATTCTCGAGGCACCCCTGAATATGATACACAAGTGAACGTGTTCCAATAGATTGAAATGTTTAATGACTTTTGCAGCTCTTTTCATGCAGCTACACTGAAACTACAGTAAAAGCAAAAGTCTTTGCTTCATGCAAAAGTTGGAGCAATTTTTCTGCAGCAGCCAAAATGCGCACCACATTTTGAAATCCAAATGATATCTAATTTAGGGTGTTGAACCAAACTCAGAAGAAATTCAGTTCCTGAAGGAACATTTGACTGACTTCCCGAATCCCATTGGGAGAATTTATATTATTGATAATCGCTGCACTTTAGGAGAGATATGCCTGTGGTTTGCCTGCGACATACCAGTGCAATCTAGACATTTTCAGAACTGAACAAAAATGACTCTTTGGCATTTAACTGCAGGGATCTCAGATGTCTCAAATTCACTGCGTTGTGTTCCTCTTTTTATTTAACTCCTAAACTAGAGGGGTTAAACAACAATAAAACGTCTGAATTAAAAAGCCTTACAGCATGCAAAATTGTGACTTTTTGAAATGCAGTATTTATTCTCTACACCTAATGATAATTTTATTAGCATTATTAATAAAAAATGATAACATTTTATATTTTATATAGGGTATTTAATAAATAAATCATGAAATAACAAAACTTTCTAGTAAAACTTACTCCAATAATCTTTTTTTTTCTCCATAAAGATACTGTGACTGGGGGAAAGATGTAATAATCCTTGTGAAGATCTCCTCTAGACATCAAGATCTTGATCTAAATGTGCAACACATCTAAGTCTAATTAAATCAACATAAGTTACTTTGCTGATTAAAAACCCCGGAGGCCATCCAATTACACTAATTATACATGTTTATTGTCTAACTGGCTTCAGGGCTAGACTGTCAGATCTTTATAAAACACCAATTTCACCAATCGAATGGAAATAAATCACACAAAACCGAATACGGGGAAAACTTTCTGTACTTTAAAAACAGTAGCCTCCTATGAACTTCCCCTCGAGGAACTATAAATCAATGCTTCTCAACCCAACATGTGCAAGTCTGTTCTGATTGGTTTGGAGACATAGAGATAACAGCAAAAACAAAACACTAAATGCAAATGATATGCAAATGTCAATTTTCCTATTTAGTATGTTAGTTTTTTTTATTTCTTTTTTCTTTTTTTGCATATTTGATAACATTAGCTAAATGTTGTGAAAAAAAGAGAAATACATACTTTCCTACACGTTAGGTTCTGAAATAAAACCAGTTGAGAACCACTACTCTAAATAATGTCTAAGCCTGAAAAACAAAAACAAAAAAAAACTTTTTTGGTCCCAATTCTGAGGAAAAAACTGTGAGATGCAATGTCAGAATCACAAGATATAAGTTCAAAATTCTTATTTTTTTTCTAGCAATTATGAGTTTACATCTCTCAATTCTGCCTATTTTATTTTTAGAATTCTAAGTTTACATCTCACAATTCTGTTTTTTTTGTTTGTCAAAATAAAAAGGTAACTTTTTATCTCAGTGACTTTTTTTTATCTCAGAACACTTTTTCTTGCAATTGGGAATTTATATTTCACATTTACGATTTTTCTTCTCAGAATTGTGAGTTTATATGTTGAAATTGCAAGTTATAAATGTACAAATTGCTTGTTATAAATTTGCAAGTTGCGAGTTAAAATGTAGGAATGGACTTTTTCAAAATGATGTATAATCTGTTTTATGTTTTCGCCACAGAATAAAAAAGGTAAATATGACCTTATCACACAGCACCTTTTTTATGTCACAATTCAGTTTTTTTCTTTTAAAAATGCAAGTTTATATCTCACAATTTGTGACTTACAAGCTTGCAATTAGTTAAACCTCACAATTCTGAAAAAAAGTCAGAATTGTGATTTGGGAGATAATTAGTCAGAGTTTACATATTTTTAATCCTATGCCAGAAACACATTTCCATACCACATAGACCCAAACACAAAAAGAAATGCACACACTTAGCATGATGACACGTCACCTAGACTTGGGTTAACCGTACTGTAATTCTGAAGCCCTGAGGAGTGTCCCATTGGCCATTTGGTTGCTGTTTACCAATGAGATAAATTCCACTGTCCCTGAAGGGGAAGGTCATGGGCAGCATGTGGGCTGAGTGTGTATACCGGTGGTCAAGTGTAGGTTGGTATGAACATGTGGCTAGAGCGTGTTCACATATATGTGGGATTGTTTTAAGGTCTATTTGAATACAGATGAGAACAGGCTGCTTTGTTTCCACACAGGGTCTTCCGGCCGTTTGTTTCTTAATTCATTGTGATTAAAAGAAAATTGTGAAATTGCAAAGCAACATGGTGCCAGTGAGCCAAACAATAAGATCAAAGGCATCTTTATAAGCTACAATATTTGGTGAGATCTTCATATTTTCACACTCTTTGACAGTTTCTTTCTTATTTTAATTTTTTTTTTGTAATAACAACAATTACCACTTTAAATACGCTGTTCCCACAGTTTATTGCTTTTTAAGTTGTGATTAATTTAAACTTTAGCAAATAACGAACGACAGACCAAAAAATATGACTAAAGAAAGCGCATTTATGTACGTCAAGTATAATCTTCCCAGACAATATTGCCTTTCTTCTAAAGAAAAAAATGACATTAAGAAGAAAAACACTGGCCTGAGTATTCTGCTGTCAGTTAAATCCCATCATTCTTTCTTTGAAGTGCATTTTCTCACAGAGAGTTTCTGTTGTCACTAAGACAATAGCCGGGTTTCCATCCACATATTTGTGTGCAAATTTTGGGATACTGCATAAAAATCTTGCATAAAAACACCAAGACATCAAAACAATTTTTTCTACGATGGAAACATTTTACCAAATGTTGCATGCTGCTCTGTTCACAAATTGTTTTTGCAATATTAACATTTTTCAAGAAAATATATCCGCAAGTTACTGTATTTGGTGTGAGAGTGAGAGTGAGACCAATCCCATAAAATAATTTTCCAGAAAAATATTAAGCAGCACAACTGCTACACAAATGTTCCTTGAGCAGCAAATTAGCATATCAGAATGATTTCTGAAGAATCATGTGACACTGAAGAGTAATGATGCTGAAAATTCAGCTATGCATCACAAGAATATATTACATTTAAAAATCTATTCAAATAGAAAACAGTTCGTTTAAATGGTAATAATTTTTCACAATATTACAGTTTTTACTGTATTTTTGATCAAATAAATGCAGCCTTGGTGAGCATATGGGACTTCTTTCAAAAACATAAAAAAAAATCTAACCGGCCCCAAACTTTTGAATGGCATCCTATGAGTTTCTATCACAGAAACTCATTACAAATAAGCCACTTGTAAAGTTCCATGCTTAGGATGCCCTCTTAGTAGCCAGTTGACAGCAGCTCACTAGCTTTTGGAAAAGAGCTGATGTGAAAAAACAAAACAAAAAACATTACAATATGCTTTAAATCCTCTGGGAAGATTCTTGTTAAATCAGTGTTTTTGCCATTCTCTCGCCTAAGAGAGCAGACATTCCATTTCCCACATACACATCAAAACAACACAGAGACATGCACGCCACCAACAAATCAACTAATGTGCTGTAATTACATGTTACAGCTTTGACGTGCCTAGTATTTGCTGCCCATGCATATTTACTCTTACTATTCAAAGAACATTCAAGAGCATCTAAAATAAAACTCAGGAGGACATGCTGGAGTTTAACGCCTGTCCTGTTTGACTGAAGTTCAAAGTGCTGATTTGAAGGCTTTAAAGGGTTTTCTCTCTTTATCCCGTCTGAATATATGTGTTGAGTAAAAGTGAATTGAGAGCTGAAAAGAAGAACCCTGCCCCATGCGTGGATTTCCCAGGACACTGTTAACGCAACATCAAAGGCAATTACCCAACGCAGTGCCAAGGTGTGCGCTCTCCTTCCCTCTCTCTGGGCTTTGTGCCGCGTGCATATTTCATTTCAGGCTTTGTGAAAGTGTGTGTGGGCCGCTGTAGGCGGGGACGCCTCCCAGAAACCTTTGTGTCCGGTGCGGGACACAGCGCAGGTGGCATGTCAGTGATTCGAGGGGGTTTTTACAACAGATAGGGGCCTTTTGTGCCGAGTGTGATTGAGCTATCGCGTTTAAACGTGTGGGAGGAAACAAGACGAGGGCGATGAAGACGACACAAAGGCCTCCACCAAAGCAGATGGGTAGTGTCTGATCTGGCTGTTTGTCTCCTGTGACATACTACTGCGCCAGCTTTGAGGCGCAAGGTGATCCTTTTTTACTTCTTCCTGTTCGTGTCACTGGGCCACTCAGATTACAGCATTAGGCTTGTGTGGGTGTCCACAGCCAGGGCTGGAGTCCCAGTGCCAACAAACTACTCTTCAGGTGTGCAACTGATCCATTTAACACCTCTACGCTTAAGGGGGTGTGTGGGATGGTAATTGACCCAAATTAAGAGATGGTACCTGTTGCATCGTGACGCTATATGTCCAGCTATTGTCATTTCCGGCACTCAGTCTGTGCATATGCTGAGACCATGACAAAAGAGATCGGTTTCATGCTCTTCAGCTGTATGACTAAGTGCATTAATCAAATTACCTCTTCCTTTTCTCATTCATCAGTTCGTACCAGCTTCATCTGGAAGATCAAAGGCTGGTGTCCGACACTATAATGCATCCCACCCATGTTAATCAAAATTTAACAGACGTTATTTATTATTTATCTATCTAATTCATTATTTATTAACCTATTTGTCTCATGAGAATCTTACGTTTTGGACACATACAATCATTTCAGTGGTGTTGTAAAGTCAAGTCAAATTATGAAAAGTGCTATACAAATTGATTTATATACAGTAGTGTATTTCATAATATGGATCGTTCCAAAGTGTGGTTTGGACTTCTGAAATGGAAATTAATGTTACATTTGCATCTGATGTTTTCATCAACACCATTTATCTAAGCAGCCAATGCTATAATATTTTGGTGAAAATTCAGTTGTCATTTACTCACACTCAAGTCATTTCAAACCTGTATGACTTACTTAAACATAAAAGAAAACATTTTGAGTAATGCTGGTGTCCAAACAACATCAGACCCCATTGACTTTCATTGTACAGATAAAAATAAATGTAAATGTCTTCCTTTATGTTCCAAAGAAGAAAGTAAGTCATGCAGGTTTGGAACGACATTGAGTTAATATTGACAGAATTAACATTTTGGGGTGAACCATCACTTTCACATCTTTTTTATAAAACCAAGTCACATTAAAAACTCAGTTCTAAAGTTTAAACATTTTTAAATGCTTTTTTATTTCAAAAATGATCAAAGAACATTAATATGCAATATTCTGCCAATATAATGAGTCAATCATAAAGATTAAAAGAACATAGACTGCAATTATAACATTGATATGGTTGTCAGCCAATGTTGAGGCACTGCTTCCTGTCATGTGACTTTTCTCTTTTTCACTTTTCAGTTCAAACTGCACAAACCAATTAAAAGAAAGACTGGCTGTACTTGTGAAGCATATTGTATGTATAATTATCCCATGGTAGAAGTTATTATTTATTGAGAAATGGGATAGGATGGATGGATGGATAGATAGATCTAGCCTCACTTTCATAATTTTAATTATATTTGTTACTGATTTTTAATTGATGTTATTTTGGTTAAAGAATTAATCAGCAGTGATTAAGGAGATTGTAACCTCAAAGTCCTTTCATAAAAGATGTAATTTAGACACAAAGCTCTACCTGACTATTAATACAAGAATCCACCCAAACGACCATTCAATATCTAAAAATTGCTGTTAAAATTACACGTTTGCTCGCCAGCTACAATTAGATAGCACTAAATGAATATGGCTTTGATGATATTTTTAGATGGTCAGAGATTTTCCCCTCAATTACCTATTGATGAGAGGGCTTCCCTGCTCTGGCAGTGCTTTGGAAAAAGTAAGTCTGGTTTGCTTTTAAGATGTATCTGGAATAATGGCGGGCAGTGGGATCTGAGCAGACGACGCATGCAACAGAAGCTGCCTTTTAATACTTGTCTGATGTTGCTCCCAAATTATTTGGGATTCTTGGATTCTCTGGAATGCTTTGCACTTTGAGTCCTAAGAGTCTCTAAACCGTCTTCTTTTCTTTCATCAGTCTTAGCTTTTTTATTTTTAAATGTCTCCCTTACATTCTCGCTAAATGATAATTGCTACCATGGGATAATTGTCAATACTGTATAGCTCGGTTTTGATAATGAGCAACAAAATATGCCCTGGAGAAACCTAGCGAGTCTGTCTCATGCCACACATGTAGACAATTACTCCACACCCATCTGCCATTAGGCACCGTTACAGAGAATGTTTTCTACTTAATTAAATCCAAATCTCTCAATAGTGGAGCCTGAATGAAATATAATGTGTCTGTTTGGGTCTGGTTGCTTTTCTGACTCCTTCTTCTTTACTGTTCGTGATATCAGCACACACTAATATGAAAAGTTTAAAATAATCTCATTTTAGATTAGTTAAAATATATCAAATGTATTAATTAAATATAATGCTGGAGCTGTTGAATGCATTGAGTCAAACTGATCAAAATGTGTATAACACACAATATAAACTTTACAGAGACCTTAATAAATGCTATATGTTTAAATTACTATTAGGAACTTTAAAATTAGCCTTTTATTTTCATCATATGTTTCTAATATGTTCCTCTGACCTGATCGAAATCTATCAAGCAGGTAAGATAAAAATAAGTTTAAATTCAATATTACAAAGTCTCATTAAATTAAATATCAACTCATCTCAACTTGAATTAAATAAATAAAAATTGACGTCATTAAAAACATACTGTAGAAAAATACTATAAAATAACTTTCTTACATTTACTCATGTTTTTTATATCTGAAGTCTTTAAAAACACACATAGAAGTAAATTCTTTCATGAAAGACATATAAAGCAAGTTATGAAGGTGAACATTTTTTTTTTTTTTTTTGAGCTATAAAACAGGACTGGTTGTCTCTGATATCCCAAAAAGATCATGAGGGTTAAACAGATCTGGAACCAGAATGCAATTATCCACCAAATATAACATGATGCTTTAAATTAAAACATGGCTATTTTAAAACTCTCTGAGCATAAAAAAAAGAAAATATTGCAAATCATTGAGAATTTAAGCCAAGCATCTACTGCACCTCTCGTAATAAAACCACACAGAAACTTAACAAAGTGAGGGTCTCAGGTGGTCTTTTACTATGCATCTGCACATACAGTATCTGCACAAACCACAATCAAGACATGCTGCCCTACAGCAGGCGCTAAGCTTTCCCCGTCCCATTCTCACCCCTGGGAGCATGCCGAGGGTCGGAGGTTAACATGCTAATAGAAGGCACTGATTGCTGCAAGTGGCTCTCGGGTTTGTGTACAGCTGAGAACAGCACGCGTGCTGAGGGAACAGGCCTCGCACAGCTGTGTTTGGAAAGCAGACTTTCAGACTTGAAAACGGCTTTACAACATTCCTCTTGGAGGATTCGGCAAAACCCATGCATTCAGAATGAATGGGCTCTCTTACTTTTCCTTCATGACATGAGAAAGTCATATTTTTTATGGACAGTATGGATTTGTGCTTGCCTGTTAGTTAGTTTTATAAAATTTCAGACATTCATATATATATATATATATATATATATATATATATATATATACACATATACTGTACATATAGTATTTCTGCTCAGAAGGTGAGGTGTCAACAAACATTAAATTCTAAAAAGAATTTTAAAAAGTAAAAAAAATATATATAAAATATATATATATATAGTCTGAGAAAGATGCATAGAAAAGATGTGCACACTGTATTCTGAATTAAATACATTGTGCAAAGAATATCTAGTACATTTCTCAACTTTTGAAGATTTTATCGTGGCTTTCTCAACTGTAACCCTTCTGGGCTTTCAGCTTGTACACACTCACTAACCTAACAGTCAATGTCAAACATTCACTTAATTGCTTTTATATTAGATTTCACACCCCTGCATTTTGATGCACATCCCAAAAAGCATGCATTACAGTGAAAATGACACTCCAGCACCCGATCTTCCCTACATCGGTTCCTGCACACAGTCAGGCTTTCCGTCGGCTGGCCTAGCCGAATGTTTGTAAACATCAACACTTGATTGTTGCCTTTCAAAACGCAGTTCCTTATTATACGCTGTACCGCATGGTCAAAAACAGGGTGAAAACCTTGGGCACTTACCCCAGAAGAAGTTCTGCTGACATGGGGTCACAGAACTAAAGAGGCTGTTGGATGCCATGGTCGGCCAAATTTCGTTTCTCTGCGGTTTTCGGTGACCCTTGACGCCTCTTAGGTTGAAAGCGTGCGGCGTGCCAGGAGAAGATGCAAAAAAGGAAAAAACATCCAAAAGAAATGCGTTTTTGTATCAACTATTTTCATGACCACAAGTAATGACCAGTTCTGGTTTAGGAAAAAATGCAAAAATCTGTCGCCTTATTGGACAGCACGGAGCCAAGCTCGCTGCAAAGGATCGAAGCGTACTTACTGGTTGGTGCGGTCCTCAATCCTGAAGTTGACCGGCGACACTTAACCATTTACGTGCCGCCGTGCAAAAATCCTGAGCCGAACTTTTCTGCGGTTCTGTGGTTGCTCAGGAGGTGAGCGGAGCCTTCACACAAACCCAAAGAGGCACAAGCCTTTAAAAAATCTTTTTTCTTTCCCTCAGAACACTGTCACTGGAGAAGCAGGGTCACATGCTCGTGACATCACTGGAGTCGTGTGGGCCAACTTTTTTCCTTCCTCTGTTTTCCTTCTTCTGGAGACGCGTGGTTCGCCGGCTCTTCCTGGCACTGGAGAGGGAAGGGGTGGGTGTGATGCTGCTGCTCACCCCTCGTGAGTCATGAGGCTTCAGAGGGGGGCGTGAATGCAGAGCGTCTGCCTCTCCACATATGCACGCTTGTGCTTCTCTCCCTCCTGCTCTCTTTCTACCTCTCCATCCTTCTCGGTCGGTCGGCGTGCTGCAGCCTGTCTCCGCTGACCCTGAGGTGATGTGAGGAGAGGTGCTTACACCGCGGAGGTGTGCGTCTCTTCTTTCAGTTTCTTACTCATAAAGCTTCCGCATATGCCTGGCACTGTGCATCCATCACGGTATGTGTGTGCGTGTGCGAATGAGTCGGCCTCTCTGTTCTCCAAATGAGGGATTCCTGTAAGAGGTGATACATTATTCGGTACCTGACAGCCGGGTGTGTGAAGAAGAGCATGTGACAAACCACTATCACGCTCTGTGACTCACTGGTTTCACACGGCACAGACGTTTGCCTGGCAGTGGCTCTGGGCAGCTCTGTGATCCTGCTTGTAGGTATTTGTTTAAACAGATCAAGAATGCTGTCGTTAGAATGTATCAAAAGTCTGGAATGTATGGAATGTGTCAGATATTAAAGTTAACCTCGTTGCACAAAATGATTTTCTTGTTTTCCAGTACAATATCTGAACATTCTTAAATCAAGATACATTCACTTGAGAAGCAACATATTTAAGATCTATTGAAAAATGTATCTAAATGAAGTGAGTTTATACTTAAAAGGCGAAAAAAATAAGCCAGTGGGTCAGAAAAATAAACTGAATTACATAAGTTCTTACACCACTGGCAGATATTTAAAGTCTGTAAAGTAAAGTAAAGTAAATTTTTCTTCTTTTAAAAATGTTTTGTTATTTCAAAGAAAATCAGTTTTTGAAGTGTACAGTACCAGTATGGGGAGCTAAACTTACAGCATAACAATAGCTCAGTTTGTTCAAAAGAGTGTAGTTTTTCCACTAACACATAGTGGTGTAACGTGACAAAATGAGACATTGCTGGTTTATGCGTCACATTGTTTTGTGCATGCAGCTCAGTGAAGCAGTTCAAAAAAAGATTCACAAACTCCCTGTGCGGCATTGCACTTTAACTTTTGAAATAAAATAATTACAGTAGGTAATTTATAGTTCAGGTTTAATGCAGTATATACAGATATGTCAGTACCCTTGCAGTGTAGCAAACTACTTTAAAAAGGTATTATCTGGAGTTTAAGCTTGTAGCTTGGCAAGGTACAGATACAAAGTTACATGATACACATATAAGGAAAGCTCATAAACAATGGTATTGTATTGCTTGCATAAAATGATGTGACATATGTGACAAACATCTATATCATCACAATATACCATAAAGGACTTTCAACTGAATATTTAAATGCTTCAGAAAGTGAAACACATTCTACAGTTTGAATAATAGCTTTAATTTATGGTTTGTTTTTGCTATGTTAATTATGAAAGGTATTAAACATTATCCAGGCATAGCCAGCGGCTCAAAGCTCATTACTAATTCTTGTGTAAATATTTTTTCTCTCACTTCACACCCACATCACCAATGCATTACACTAATTTAAATATTAGCATTGTCTCTTATAACTGAATGCATCTAAATGTGACAATGTGCTACTTTTTGGTAACACAACAACCCTTATTATTGTCACCTGATGTCATTAAATGTTCATGAAAAAAAAATTCAGACATACACTACTGTTCAAAAATTTGGGATGTGTAAGTTTTTTTTTTAATGCTCATCAAAGCTGCATTTATTTGATCAAAAATACAGTAAAAAAAGGGTAATATTGTGAAATATCTTTACAATTTAAAATAAATGTTTCCTATTTGAATATACTTTTAAATTATTTATTCCTTTTGATGACAAAGCCAAATTTTTAGCATCATTACTTCAGTCTTTAGTGTCACATGATACTTTAATCATTCTAATATGCTTAGTTGCTGCTTAAAAAATATATTATTATTAATGTTGAAAACATTTGTGCTATTTAATATTTGTGGAAACCATTATACATTTTTTACGATACAGGATTTTTTGATAAATAGAAATTTCGAAAGAACAGCTTTTACTTGAAATAGAAATCTTTTGATTCACAATTATTGCTGAAAAATAGTCTTTTTTTTCAAAATCAATCACATTTCCCGCATTTTACAATAAATATTTCATGAATTAATTTTCAATTTGTAATTTTTTTTTTTTTTTTTAAACTGTATTCCCCACCAAGTCATTTGAGGCTGTTAATTTTAGATATAATATTTAAAATCTGTGAATGTATACCACATAATGAAGAACCAATTTGGCAGGCAGAATGTTTTCAAAATGTTAAAAATAAATTTGCAACAACACAGATCATATACATACATACACACGTTAAGACTTGGCTCGATATCCTGCCCTTAGCCGTACGAAACGAACAGGCAGGTACAGTGATTTAGTTTAACAGGCTACATCTGTAAAATGCCAGGCTAGTTTACACTGTGGCCGCCTCTGAATTAACATGCTTTTATAGGAAACAAACACCACTTTCAAGCAGTTCCTGTTGGCAGGAGCTACAAATACAAATATTGAGCATCGTTGAAGGTGCGGATCTACTATATTAAGACGATCTGCCATATTACAGAAGAGAGGGACTCGTGAAATACTGTTCGGCCTCTAGAAAGTCCATGGCACAGCCAAAGAGACAGAAACTCAATATGTGAAGTAATATTTCCAAAAGGATGTTTATATTTGATGTGAATTGTTCGGTATGGTCTGTAAGGTATAATTTGAATGAAAGTAGATATTTTTCTTTTGCCGTCCAATCGTGAGTCTACATCTTCCAGTGACCTAGAGGGCCTTTCTTGTGGTGTCTGCTCGACTGTTTTTGGAGTTGCAACTTGGAAGGAAAATAAAAATCGCCCTCAGCGTAGGATGGGCAGAGGGGATGTTTAATATCGAATGGCACTCTTACAAGTACAACATGCATTAAAAATAACTCCTAGAGCTGAAATTAAATCAAAATTGTTGAACGAAAGAGTAAGAAAAAAAGTCAAGAAACAGCGAAACAACATTATTTTGCTAAAGAAGATATTTTAGTTTGGTGGCCTAACCACTGCAAACTCAGGCAATTTCTTACTCTCTGCCATTTTAATCAAGAATCCCGTCCAGGATAAACACGAGTCTACCTACACAGCAGTTCAAAACGCCAGAGTCTCTGGGGAACTTCAGATGATTTCCAAAGTTTCCTTCGCAAGTCTAATTACTTGTTGGAGGGCATTAGGAGCTACATATGTACATGTACATACATCTATTTTCCTTCTTCGTGATTTATGAATCGCTTTACATGTCCACTGAAGGCATAAAGACATTTCCAGAACTCTCTAAGCATAAGAATTGCAAAAGAAGTCAAAATCTTATGATACATACTGCTAATTGTGAATTTAAGTTTTTATTTTGTATGTTCTTCTTTGTGTCATAGAAGAACCTTTTTGTCTAAATGGTTCCATAAAGAACCTTTACCATCTGAAGAACCTTTTTGTTTCACAAAAAGGTTCATTTGTGGCGAAAAAAGGTTCTTCAGATTACAAATGGGGAAGAAAGAAATGTTCTATGGCATCGCTTGTGAAGAACCTTTTAAGCACCTTTATTTTTAAGAGTGTAATTATTATGAAAAGGCTTAAACAGACAATAGAATGCTTGGGGAAACCTATTTAAAAAAATTAGTATTTACAAAAAAAAAGAAAAAAAATGTTTCCAATGGGGTAAAATTTACACACATCAGCATTTTTAACATCTGAAATCAGTAATATTGTGAAATATTATTACAATTTTATTTTATCATATTTAAATGCTATTCCTGTGATGCAAAGCTGAATTTTATGCATCATTACTCCAGTCTTTAGTGCCGCATGATCCTCAAGAAACATTTATTATTATTAATGTTGAAAACAGTTTTATTATTTTATAATATAACTTTTTTCAGGATTCTTTGATGGATAACAGATAGATGGAAAAGCATTTATTTAAAATTTAAATACTTTGTCACATTAAAAAATGTCTTTCCTGTCATATTTGATCTTTTGAATGGTGTATGACGACTCATTAATCAAATTGATCAGAATTAAGTGCATATACTTAAAAAAAACTCTAAATACTTCTATTGCTTTTAGAAGTCATTATATTGTGTATTTCTATAAAAAAATCATTAACCTACAGCCAACAGCAATCTATCTCTAGATAGATTGCTCACTTTGACAGAGAAATCAGCCTTATGTCACTGTGTTCTACACTGTGCAGTAAACAATGTGAACAACAACATCTCTGTGTGCTCAAAGAGTCTTTTGGGTGAGACTGGATGACAGAGTTTAGCCTTCTCACATGAGAACTGCATTAATGATGGAAGTAAAACAATGAGTCCCATAATCTGGCTGAAGCTCCCCATCCTCAACTTTAATGTTTTGAGTTTGAGTTCTATCTGACTCAGTAGTGAGTCAGAGTTGCTGGGTCAAGTCGCCTTTCTAATCTCTGTTTTGTATAGATCTTTGTGTTTGGTTGCATATTTTTCAACTCCTTTTACTCTTGGCCAATTTAAATTCTAAATCCTGAACTGAAATCAAGAATCAAATTCTGACAACAGAGGTTATTAAAATGAAAAAAGCATTGTCTCAAATTAAAAATAGAATGTAAACATTGATATAGATATGTATAAAAATCCCAGTCATAAAAGAAGTGTACTACTCTGCAATGCATGCCAGAACTGTGAAGCTATGAAGATTCTGCACCTAAAATTAGCAGATATTGTGATTAAAAGTTGAAGTTAAGACACATCTGTCATGAAACATGCTGATGAAATGAATACAGTAGTTTGAGGTGGTCTGGGGCAAAACTTGCTTATTCAACATTCTTGTGTACATAAGCAAATATTTAGCAGAACCTCCTTTGCACAAATATTTCAATAATGAGTTATGCATATATTGGACCAAAAATAAAAAATTAAAATGATCTCAGTGAAGGTGATTTCATTAAACTAAAAAAAAAAAAAACTTAAATTGTCATTTAACTAAATAATTATTGTGCTACACAAAAAGAACAATACAAAATGAGGAAGTCTGTTTCTGCCACTGAATAAAAAATAAAACAAGGTCTTTTTATCTCACAATTTTGACTTTTTTTCTCAGAACTGAGAGATATAAACTCTCAATTCTGACTTTTCTTCTCGGAATTGCAAGATTGTATCTCGCAATTCTGACTATATAACTCACAATTTTGACTTTATAACTTGGAATTCCGAGAAAAAAAGAAAGTCAGAATTGTGTGATATACTGTAAATTCGAAATTTTGACTTTATAACTTGTAATTGCGAATTTATATCACACAATTCTGACTTTATAACTCACAATTCTGAGTTTGTTTGAATTCTGACTTTCTTTTTTCTCAGATATGCCAGTTATAAAGTCAGAATTGTGAGATATAAACTCGCAATTCCAAGAAAAAAAGTCAGAATTGCGAGTTTATATTTCTTTATAACTTGCAATTGCAAATTTATCACACAATTCTTACTTTATAACTTGCAATTCTGAGTTTGTTTGAATTCTGACTTTCTTTTTTTCTCAGAATTTTTCTCAGTTATGCTGCTTGATATTGCAAATTATTTTTTAGTATTATTTATTTTTTAGTCTTATTTGAATTTATTATCATAATGAGAAACACACTGGTTTGTAGCGCAAATAGTTTAAGGGCCAGATTTACTGAATTGGGCAAATTAGTGTTAGAATGCAATTCCATAAAAGCGCAGATGGGAGGGGGAAATTCTGAGGGTGATTTACTAACAATGCACACATTAAAGAACACAGACAGATAATTTCCATAAAGACCAGCGCAATCTACTGCCTGCTTTCAGACATGCATTTTTTGGGTGTTAAATAATGACGCAAATACCAGTTATTTGACAAGCGCAAAAGATAGTAAATCGCATTGCGTGATTCATTTTAAATCTCTCCTCCCATACATTTTGTGTCTGAAAGGAAATTCCTTATCCATGCACTTTTAGTTCTAACTCTGCACTGAACATCATTAGTAAATCCTGACAGTACTATTTTAATGTTAAAGGACACAAACTCTTAGTAAATCTGGCCTTTACCGTTTACTGCACTTTTGTTATTGTTCTAGTTATTTACTTATAGTGGCTAATGAATGAGAACTCACACAAAAAAAACTTCCGCTAAGGTGAATACATTTTTCCAGTTTTCATCAAGAGTTTTAAATAATATTTATTGGGCAAAGTGTGAAATAAAAGCTTTAGCGCTATTGATCTAGGGTAAGAGGAACACCACCCATCTTCACCTCGCTACCCATTCTTCATCAAAGAATAGCCTTTGCCTGATTGGTTTGTTACCCTCAGGTCCCAAAGCAGGTCCAGCTTCATTTTATTTCGGTTTACTCCTGGGACGCAGACATGCTGAATTCTGTGATGATCAGTGGCTATACTGAATGCTCCCTATTCAGTCATTTTGCCTGTAGTGGTGATTTTGGCCCAAACCCAGAGCTGTACCTTCAGTAAGTATTACTCAAATATTTACTCTGCTGCTATATTGAGATGGAACCAGACTAAGATGATTTAACGGGCTCACCAAAGAGTCTGCCTCGGTGCCAACAATCCTCCATTCTGGTGGTCTGTTCAATCCTCAGAGTTCAGATACTAACGGACTGTTTTATCGCCCTGAGAGATCATGATTCAACAGTAACCCTGACACCCCTTCAGCTAGTGTTGGATTGTGGGTAAAAGGAAGGCAGCCTGTGGAGTAAGACCTGATGATAATTGCAGACGACTTGATTTGGGATTTTAAGTACTGAAATTCATTGGAACGTTAAGTAACTTGGATGTCATTATGGTGTATTATATTAATGTGTAATTTTAAGAAAATGGATTAGGTATTTGGGCTATTTTGTTATGAACCTGTCACAGATTTAATAAGATGCTCTTTTGGCTCTGAACTGAAAGCTTTAAGGCTGGATCCAACATATATATTTGCTTGACTGTTTGCTGACCATTCCTCAAACATCTGACCCTGTAATGAACATATGCAAGACAGTTTAAACACCTTGGAAGTTTTTCTCCTTTCCCTCAAATGTCTTCTTTTAACCCAGACTTAATTTTAACTACAAATACAAGGATTTTTCCTCATCTTGACATTTAGAAAAGCATGATGAAGAAAAAAAGCCTGTTTTTATTTAGGCATGCAAAATGTACCAAGGTCTGCTAAAAATAAGCTCAGGGGAATTTCTTGGTTTGGTTAGCTTCTGCCTTTACCTCAAGTAAGATGCTGAATCTGACCAGCTCATGTCTCACAAAATATTATAGTTCCTGTAATAAAACCCAGCTTTTCAAGAGTTCACAGTTTCACGCATAATTGACACCTTTCTGTTAGTATTGCAAGGCTTCATTGGTAGGGAAACAATGGGTGAAGGACATTTTCCAAATTTAGACAGCAGTGTCCCAGCAAGCACAAAATGTTTTAATAACATTGCATTTTGGTTTCAATCTGGTACAGTCGCTGCACAATGTTTTAGAAATGTTCTACAACCACGGCTGTAAAATAAAAATAATGCATTTACGATATTCGTATTAAAGAGAGCTATTTAATCTGATTTCTCTTCATGCATCATAGTTAGTTTCAGGCTCTTCAGAATTTCACAACAAACATTATCTACTGTAAAATGAAAATAATACATTTACATTAAGATATTATTATTATAAACATGCCATCAAGTCTGATTTCTCTTTGTTTTCTTCACACATTATGTCTAATAGTTCATTTAAAGCCCTTCAATGTATTCACGACGTTGCATTTTGGTTTGAAATCCAGTCTACAAAAAAAAAAATTCATTCTAATTATAAATTTAAAAATATATTTACATTTATGTACTTGACAGACACTTTCATCCTAAACAAAGTGTGTATGTTTGTAGCACACTGTATTTAGGTGATCTATATGTAATATGGATATTCTGATTAAGATGGTAAAAAGCACAGAAAAAAAACCTCCATACACCCAGCCCACAATATGATGGATGGATGGATGGATGGATGGATAGATAGATAGATAGATATCACAGCCTCTTCACTATGTTCTTACAATGCAGATGAGTTATTTCTGAAGGATCTCACCAGAAACAGCAAAAATCAACTTAAGACCTGACAAACAAAAGATTAAGACAACACTCCTGAACCTGAGCACCTTTCCTTCTTTCCTGAAAGTTTGTGCTCATGTCACATTTAATGTCGTTGAAATGGTTCTTTCTTTGTTGGGAAAGATTTGAGTTGGGATCTGATATTCTTGGATTGCTTGCTTTGGAAGTGCAAGGGCAAACCTTGGAGGGCTGCAGACTCCGGATACAGTGTTCATTTCAAAAGAACCTTCCATTATTGCTAACCTTTCAAGAAAATGTGTTATTTTACTCCTTTTAATATCTTCCCTGTTTTACGATTACACTTACGTGTGTGGTCAATAAGGCAGAACTCGTATGCTTCTGTGAAAATCTTCAGTAAGGCCCATGGTAAGACGAAATGACACCTAGTTCTTGGGTGGTCATAATGAGGGCCATTTGACTTTTAAAATAGTCTGTTTGCATGACAATTTATTACTTCAGGTTTTCCTTTTTGCTTTAATTTCTCCTTCAGTAGTCTGGAGAATACTAATTTCCCCCATGATTGTATTACATGTCTCAGTCAATTGGTCATACTCAACAGACGTTTGTAGAAATGTTAAGGGAGCAGTAACACTTGTACAGTTCTGCTATAAATTCTTCATGCACTTCATTGGATTGGTACTTGGCGATGTCTTGAAAACCTTATTTGTTTACGTAATCTGTTTAACGCTGGAAATTGTGCCATATTTGGGTGTTTCTTCAATATATGATATATTTTGGCCCTTTCAGAAAATAATCTTGTTAAACATTTCACGTTCTCACTAGTTAAATTTGTTCATTAATGTCCAATGGTCTGTATATACTAAACTTACTGTACACAAAAATTCAGTCATTAAAAAAAAAAAAACTTTTTCACCACATCTCAAATTATGTATTTTGTTTACTAGCATTATGTGACGTTTTAAACATCTGTGGAATAAAATAGCTAATTGTTTTCTCTTGCTAAGTCTTACAAAACGTATCTGTTCTTTTACTGAAAATAAAACAAAATTAATGAATAAATAAATATAAACATTAAAAAAAATAAAGCAATAAATTAATGAAAAAAAGTATAAAAAAAAGTTTATCAACTGCACAAAATCAACCCCATGTGCCCAAAGGTAAAGAAACACATTTATTTTCATAATTATTTTCCCTCACATCCACAAAACCAAAAAAAAAAAAAACTTCTACAAAAAGACTTTTGTATAATTCAGTCTTATTTTCTGGGAAAGAGCTGCACTCACACTATGAAGTACTTGTTTTGTTTACGCAGTGCTAATGGACTAGCGCAGCTAGCTCATTGCCAAATCTAATCGAGGACGAATAAAAGCGAATGAGACTCTCACTGCAAACTTGAGTGGCCCTAATAACATTTACGTGAATGTACAGATTTGTTGGTTTTGTGGTAAATCAAATCTCGAATTGATCAGTAAACACTCTGGGTAATGCGGTTGCTAAGACTGAATTACAGAGATGGAGAGATTGAAAGGAAACTGGAAGGAGGAAGCTTGTTTCCATCTCTGATCGATATATATGATGCTGTCTTTCTAGCTCTAGTCGCTGTCCAGTTACTCAACTCAAAAGGCTTACACAACCTGATATCCTCCATACAAACAAACAAGCAAAGCAGACTAGACTTTAGTCAGGAAAGATGGCACAATTAATTTGACATACTGTACATGAAGTATGTGATGGAAGTACAGTCCTTTTAATATGCTGTACAGCAGATAATTGAGTATAAAACTGGCAGAACATTAAAAACTGCATCAACTGAAAGAGTAAAAATCAACACATACAAATTTCAAATATGTAACAGACTGTACTTTTATCTCTCACAGCCTTTTGTTTGTTTGTATGAAATTAATTATGGACCCTGTTCTACTCTCATTCCTCAAGAATGTATTAAATTAATCAAAAGAGAAAGTAAAAACATTTATAATGTTGCAAAAGTTTTGTGTTTTTTTTTAAATAAATGTTGTTTTGAGCTTTCTATTCATAAAAGCACATCAGTTTTCAACATTAGATAAATAAGAAATGATTCTTGAGCAGCAAAACAGCACATCAGAATGATTTCTGAAGGATCATGTGACTGAAGACTGGAGTAATGATGGAGTAATGAAAATTCAGCCTTGCATCACAAAAATAAATGACATTCCGTTAACCTGCTGGCAACCAAAGCTGTTTACTTGTTCAATGAATATACCAAGTTTCAAATTTCAAATCAAGTTTTGTTTCAATCACTTTCACAATATATGCACATGCACACCTGCATATTATGGTTTTCTTTCAATTTCAGATTCACTCTTTTCAGATATCACTGCTGGGCACTTTACGTGTCAGTCGGACAATCTCATCCTGTCTAAGTGGATGGTTCGTGGTCAAATAAGCATGGCTTTATACTGTCTCACTCTGAGAGACTACCTAGACTCAATTCTAATGCTCGAGCAACACTGGTGATTCCTCAGTCAGTCACACCCTGTCTACACCTTCACCTCACATATGGTTTGAATGCTGTAGTCAGAAGTGAACTGAGAGCTGATGAGAGACGCTGGTATCTCGGTAAACCCAGAAAGTCATTGGTAAATCTGAGTAATCAGGAGCAGGCGACCCCTGGTCCATCCTCTACACGGCTTCAGACCGTACCTCAAAGATGGTCTCGCCATCATTGGCCGTAATTTACGGATGTGTGTTTAATGGCACAGACTAATAATATATCACTCAAGTTAAATACAGAAGGTGTAATTAATGTTGGCGTGAGCCTAATGAAGAATTGCTGAATGGAGCACATTTGTACTATGAAATACAGTGACGATAATACTCTACGGCCCAATTCTTCACTTCAGAGTCTCGAAAATGCTCATTTCAACATTTAGTCACAGTTTTCCTGTGCAGTTAATCACGTCTGTGAAATAAATCTACTGCAGCTTTGTTTTATGAGTACATAGGCTGCTGGCTTACCGCTCGCTTGACTCTGTAATGGGTGTTGGGGAGACAGGAGTGAATGAAATACACACAGTTACTCCAATCAGAAATAAGCTGGACTGATGACACACACTGTACACATCCTCAATAGGGTTCTGCTTCTGCTAGAGAAAGAGATGTGACTGTTACACCTGAGGGGAATTATACAAAAAGTTATTTTCCCATAATAAGTATTATGGACAGGATACTTTATTCTAGCATTTGTGCGGCGGAGTGGACTTTCAGTGTTTTAGAGAGATGGCAGCACTGTAAAGTCTCAATAACGTACACCAGAACGTATATCTGTTGCATCCTCCACAAATGACAAGTAGTAAATGATATTTAGTACAATTTTTTTTTTTTTATATCGGATTTGCAAAATTAGTGAATCAATTGTTACAGTGCATAAAAAATTATATTTGACCTTTTTAAAAAAAAATACTATTTCAGTCTTTCTACTTCAAAAGTTTCATTAATTCGGTCTGTTACTTAGTTTCTGTGTTAATTGGTGTTAATAAATGTGTTAATAAATGTGTAAAAACAGGTTCTACACCATTTTTTGTTCAGTGTTTTTTTTTTCAGTCGTTTTTTCCCCCAAGAAGAGCTTTTATTCAGCAAAGTTGCATTAAATTGGCCAAAAGTGAGAATAAGCGCTTTTAAATTGTTTAAAACTTTCTATTCATCAAAGAAGCCTGAAAAATATACCATAGTTTCCACAAAAATATTAAGCAGCACAACTGTTTTTAACATTGATAACAATAATAATACGTTTGTTGAGCAGCATATCAGAATGATTTCTGAAGGACCAAGTGACACTGAAGGCTGAAGTAATAATGTTAAAAATGTAGCCACGCATCACAGGAATAAATTATGTATTTTTGAGCAAAGGAAAAAAACATTTCACACACATATATACTGTATTTACACATACATACTCACTGAGCAAAATGTAAGCATTTTTGACTTCTTTCAAAAAAAATATGGTTGTGTACATTTTTGTTTACAAATGAGTTTGAATACAACATAACAGAACTTCCAAACTGTAACTGTAAATTCAAAAGCTTCTACTATGTCAGCCAGATCGGGGTAACTGTAACAAAAACAGTCTGGAGTTCTTGTTTGTTTTGTGTGTTGGCCACACTGGCAGCCATAAAGGCAGTGCCATCTCCGTGTGCCAAAAGCGTAAACCAGGTTAAAAGACTTTGACAGTTGTTTAAATTAGGTTTTGAAAACAACATAAAACAGCATTCACAACATATTTAACTTAACTTTCTTGAGTGAAAGGGAATATTCACTGTAAAATGATTTTATCCATTCATTTATCCTTGAACTACACTAAAGCCATCGAGTAAAATATCTTTGTAAACATGTTTTTTTTTTATATGCCATGTTTACACACACACATACACACACATACACACATAGATAGATAGATAGATAGATAGATAGATAGATAGATAGATAGATAGATAGATAGATAGATAGATAGATAGATAGATAGATAGATAGATAGATAGATAGACAGACAGTTCTGGTGACTTCTGGTTTATATGAAAACAGACACTCACCCATACTGGTCAGCAGAAAAGAAAAATAAGTCAGAAAATAAAGAATAAAAATAACAACTCCTATAATCATAGCCTTGCTTATACGTATTTACAAAAACATGACCCAATTAAAAAAAAAATAATAAAAAAAAAAAATTCTAAGATACTTGGCCAATACTGGAGAAAAGACAAAAACAAACAAACGAAACAAAAATGAATCAGAACACTGGCACAAAATGCGTGTGCGTTTCTGCTTGGTTTGCGAATGTCATTTGGGTTCTCTTTGTCCTTAGAAGAAGTTTTAAGTGGGTGGTTCGAAGACCAACTGTGGTGCAGATATATTTCTGGTTTTGCTGTGGGTTAGACACTCCCAAGAACCTCAGCAGAAGTATGCAGATCAAGGCCGTGCTATAGAGCAGACGATTAACAGCATTAAACCACGACCTATTGAGGTCAGTCCTTTCCTCTTGCTTGGAAGTAATCTAATGGCGGAATTAATTGAGTTTCTCGTCGCTTGTAATAAGAACCTCTTCCTTTTTTAATCACATTTGTGTTCTGCTGAATGGACTGGCATAGCTTGCTTGGCTAAACAGTAAACAAAGTTCAAATTCCAAAATGCCATTGGAAGTGGGCAGAAAAACATTAAAATGCCATTTAAGTGCATTTTATGCATTGCAAACCATGACCATATCCTGTTATTGAAGGGATGGCAGCTCTGCTGCTTTGTGACAGAGTAAACTCATATGGTACGTGCTGTCCTGTTGGAACTGGCAATGCATGTTTAGTCATACATTAGGAAGAGGGATTTTTTAAGTGCTATCTGATGCTTGTGGTAGTGTATGTGGACACAGTGGGCTTTTTTAGGCATGCCTTAGAATGGACGCACAATAATTTTACCATTTACTGTGGTCGTGTGATGGTATATTGCCACTGTTATATTGGTATGGAATGTACCATTCTATTTTGGGGTGGGCTTTACTCAAGAGTTGGGTTTTCAACTACTTATCTCTGCAGCTCATATCCAAGGCCTCTTGAACTTCAACAAGTCCAGTGTAAAATATAAATCAAGCCGTTTACATTTTTGAAAGGAATTTTAAATACTTCTTTTGCTGTTTTTTCTCCACATTTGCAGGCCTGCCAAAGAAAAACAGCATGCCGTCCAGTGCTGATGTCTGTTTTTAATATTAACAGACATGAGTTTGATATTCTGAAACATAGCAAAATAAGCAGTATTTCTATATAACTGGAGCCGGCCGGCGAAGCGAACAAAATAACCCGTTGACGTCCGCCACTTGGAGCTATCGGTGTTTATTTATCTAGACAGAGCATATCTATGGTATTTCAGCGTTAACTGACAGCCTTCAAAATATTTAATGGAATGGCACCAAACGGGAGAAACTTCAAAAGGCCACTAATACTAGTGGAGATTACTATTGTCAGGCTGTTAGCTTATATCAATCATATAAAATGAAAGAATTCTAGGAGAAAATTCATAAAATATTGCATGCAGTATTTTACTGGAAATGCTCTGGCCATAAATAAAATAAAATAAAATAAAATAAAATAAAATAAAATAAAATAAAAAATAAAAGATATATTTTTCATCTAAAATATTGGATGCAAATCTTAAACTAAACAAAAATTACAAATGTTGCCTTTTTCAACTAACTGAAAAAAGTTTTAGCTGAAGTAATAAAATTACTAACTGGAAATAAATACTAAATAAAAAATACTAAATAATATAAAATAAAACTACACTACAAAACAAAACAAAATATAATTAAATAAAACAACCATATCACACTGCATGGTGGAATAATAGAGTAAATGTTTCACATTAAAGTCAACATAAACATAAAATATTTAAAATACCAAAATTAAAATAATGATAGAGTACTAGGGCTGTGTAAATTATCGAATGTGATGATCATGGGCATCTCGTCAGTAAAGCCGGTTCTGTGATTAGTAGTAAATCTCCATCACATGCTTTCAGATTGAGCGGCATTTACTACACAGAGCCATAGTTCACTGACAAACTATGCAATATCCTCGTCATTATCTGCGATGAACCGCCTGCAATTATGAACGTGATACTGCGTAGCTTTTCAGTGAACTACGGCTCTGTGTAGTAAATGCTGCTCCATCTGAAAGTATGTGATGGAGATTTACTATTAATCACAGAACCAGCTTTACTGATGCGTATGCCCATCACATTCGATTATTTGTACAGCCCAATAGTTTACTTTTTTCAATTGAAAAGTCATCATTATGGTGATCAGTGTTGTATTTGGCTAGGATCCTGCACCTTATTTACATGCTTAGCATAGTATTAACCAATGCAATAAAGTTTTAGTGGGCTGAGTGGTTGTTATCACTGGTAAACTTGGCACAGGTTGAACATCGAAACCAATAACTACTTCACAAATGAAACAAAAAAGCAGCAAGCAAGAGCAAGAGCAAAATGCCTGCAGTGAACGTAGCTTATTGAATTCATGTCTTTGGATTGTCTGAATTTGGAACAGGGTGAAAATAACAAATGAACATAAGGTGATGACACGCTTTGATTTGGACCATAGACATTTGCACAGGAAGCTTTTTAATGAGGTGAATCGTTCATACGCTGAAAACCCTATAATCACATTAGTCCATTAATAATAATGCGAAGTGAAAGCGCAGCGGTTCAAAGAGCCATTGTCATTGCGGGTCCGTTTGGCAGTTCGGCTTTGTTTGTTGTGCTCGTTTCTGTCAAGTCAGTGGAAATACGGCATCAGCCAACTGCTCGGCGTCTTGTTCGTACTGTGGCTGCAATACTGATCAGTGTCACTTTAATTGCAACTGAATCTATCTGGCTTCATGGAACTAATTTAAATGTGTATAATTTTGTATCTCTAAAAAACTCTGTCATCCCAAATATGTAAATGTTTAAGAGGCAGCCGTCTCTGCTTGGCTCTGAGTAATATGGCTTCAATAAACTTAAGTGTCAAGTATGCTTGATTTATTTGAAGTGGAGGGGAAGACTTTAATATGAGACACATGTTTTCAATAGATAGCTGACGTTTGAACCGATAAATCACCAGAAGATGTAGAACGGCAATGCAGCAGGCAGCCAGTGATTTGTAAGTAATATAGGGCAGGCATACAATACTCTACTTCAGATGATTCACATGCAATTTTTCCCTGTTGGTTACAGTTTAGACTGCATGCAATCCGGACAATAATTACAGAGAGCACTGGATGGAGATCCCTGGAGACCGCAAGCTTTTGTCTGATTATGATGGCGGAGGAACACTTTACAATAACCATAGCAGAGCAATAAGTGGTTTTCTACTCAACAAAACTTCCAATGCTGCAGTCACTGCATTTATCATCACTGGATGAAGGGGTCTTAAAATCAATAATATATATATATATATATATATATATATATATATATTTAGGTCAGTATAATCACAGCATTGTACAAATGTGTAACTTAGTTAATTAATTACTTATGTGAGCTGCAGGGTTCTTATAATCAAGTAAATCTAAAATCATAATAGCAACCATTTTAGTTATTTGAAATAAAATAAAAGTTAACTTAAATAAGTTAAAATATATTAAAACTTTTTATTTAAGCTTTTTATAGTAATTTTATTTATTTGAAACATTTTTATTTTGTTTTTTTTTTGTAAAATATAAAATTTAGATAGTTTTGATGGTTAATAAAAAAAAAAAAAAATTATACAGATATATTAAAAAAAACTACTAAAAAACACACAACAAAATTACTTGAAAAAACTAAATAAATAATTACTCAAAATATAATAATTAAACAAAAAGACTAATTCAAAATTGTATTAATAGCATCGTAATGGTGGTAAAATAACACTGGTAAGCTGAATCTTAATATAAAGAAAAATAAATCTAAATAATATATAACAATAAATAATATATAATACATACTATAATATCAACTTTTTCCTTTATTATTATATACATATTTGAATACAGCACGTGTATAAAATATACAGTTATAAAACTAAAATATGAAATTGAATGCATACAGCACATGTGCAACTGACATTCACACAATAATCACACAATAATAAAGCAATGTACTGTACAAGAACACAAAATAAAATAAAATAAATATGGTAAATTGTAAATATGTATGTTACCCTGTTTCTTAAAATATTTTATTTATTTCCCATAATTCCTTAGGTGGTCTGCCTTTTAAATCAAATCAATGTCATCAGCCTGCTCTCATAAATACAGTACAGACTATAAACAGGGCTTTGCATTTTCTGTGCTGTTCTCGGCTTCTTGTGTTTCACTGCAAGACAAACGAATGATTGTAGTCAAAGCCTGTTTGTGCATAGCTGTGCCAGATCAAAAGCCACACAGACTAACAAACGGAGAAATTCACAAAACTGTTATGAATTACGGGGCTTTCCTCCATAGACAAAACACTGGCAAAGTCTCCAGAACTCTGTGAGGCTTACCACTCACTAGCTACTACAAAAATTTGCCAAACAACACCATTTATTGATACAAAGTCATTCTGCAGTATCGTGCATTGAAGGCACAAGGATAACAGCAGCCTTGGCCTATGATTAACATGCTTTACGAACACAAATTATAGCTTACAAGTGTTTTTCACTGGCGTCTCGGCCCTCCAGACCTCTACGGTCCAGATACAACATTGATCTTGATGCCTTGATTAAAATTACAGTGTGCATTTAAACAAACGACTGCATCATCTATTGATAAAATCCGTCAGCAAACAAATATGTTCAAAACATCTCTGTTGCTGTGCAGTGTGGCATGACACATCCAGCGTTCACAGTTTGATCTAGAAACCAGAGTGGGAGGGTTTGTGTATGTGCAGCATCAAAAGAAACTGTCTCAGAACACCATATGCACTCAATGTCGAACGCCCAACATGATGTGTGAACAGCCAGAGGCCATAACATATGGAGATCCTCTGTATATTCAGCTCCATAGACATGCAACAATGTGTCGATTTACTCGTCTTAAAGGGACAGCTCACCCTACAATGAAATGCCATTCCAAACTTTCTTTTTTCCCTGTGGAACACAAAAAAAGAACATTTTTGAAAATATCAATTTTTTGTTTCATTGGAAAAAAGAAGTAAAGGGCTGGAACGACATGGGGGTCACTAAATTAGGACAGAACTTTCATTTTAGGGTTCTGTGCAAAATTTAAGATTGTCTTACTGCAATATTAAAACGGTATCAAAATAATAAAAATAGCTTCTATAGTCAGTTTAAAATTGATTTCAGTGTCTAATGCAATGGTTCTCAACCTCAGCAAACCTCCAAGAAAATTAATATAAAATAAGACAAAACATGCATTAAAATATGCTAAAACCACTAAAATTCTATATATTTCTCATTTTTATTCACCTACACAACCACAGGTTTTTTTTTAAGGAGAAGAAGAACCAGAAAAAGGTTTAGAACCACTGTTCTAATGTGAATTGGATTGTGCATTAAGACAGCGTAATTTGACATGTTCCTAAAAAAGCTTCCAATTACATTAAAAAAAGGGTTTTAAAGCCTTTTAAGTTCCACATAAATGTTTTACTCTCTAGCTAAAAAAAAAAAAAAAAAAGGTCTGAAAAACCTATCAAGTAACATCAATATTTTTTGATCTCTAAAGAACATTATAGCTACACTTAACCCAAAAAGGAGCTTAAAAAGAGCCAAAAAGATTTTTGATAACAATAAGGCTCTGTACTGATGCTGTAAAGAACCACAGAACAACTATTATTTCCAAGAACATTCTCGCTCATATGGAAACACATGTAAACTGAATCCAGTTTTAGCTGACGGTGTTTGGAGTCGCGGAACACATACTCAGATTTACAGCATGTTCAGTTGTTCCACACACACCCGTGTTGGTTTGAACATGACCACCAGCTGAGTTATGTAGCCCAAGAACGGCCAAGTGTTCGTTTCAAAGGCGGCAATGTATATTTTGATGCTCATTTTCCTGTAACGCTTCACTTCACAGTGAAGAGAAGTGAGTCAGACCCTTTCTACGGTTTTCCAGCATTTCTGCACAGTCACCACTTCTGTGTTTATCTTAATTGGCTCATATTGGGTCTCTCCTGCGTCCCGAAAGACAAATCTCGTAATGCTTGACTCTGTAAAATGGTCTGAAGTGTTTGATTATTAAGAGCGTTCTGAGTGGAGAGGGAAAATTCACTGGAAAAGACCAGACACGGAGGATAAACATGACCATACTGCCTCCATAACACACCAAAGCATGGATCCGACTGCTGGGCAGCGTGTGGGTGGCATGCATGGTTAATTTCCACACCTGTGTGTGGGTATTTCCTTAACCAAGAAGCTACTTTGAGAAAAAAAAGCTACTCGTAAGGATAACAAACGTATGCCTGAAAGACTTGCGTGCTTTTCCGGCTGCCTGCCTCGTCTTAATTCAAACTCCTGCATGGATTTCAGATTTGGCTCACAATAGATTCAACTGGTTATATTTACTCTTTCTTTTGTCCTTTATTATTCCCTGAGAGATGTGCATTGTTTTCCTAGATGCATATTGTATTTTGTGAAGCGTAAAGAATGTCTTAGATCTTAACATGCATTTAAAGGTCAAAAAAACATTCCCAATTAATTCTTCCTTTTTCTCTTATTTACGGCAAGTTAAAAGGCTTTTACAAGTTGCTGGATGTGTTATGTTGCTTTTACAATGCGGAAAAAAAGAAACAGAACAATGCACTTTTACAGTAAAGTTAGTCAGATGGAGGCGACAAAACATGCAAAGCAAGAAAAAGACTTTAAAGTTCTGCTTTGGTGGCTGTTTCACATCCTGGCTGATTTGTGCATATATTCACATTAAATTTCTTTTGTCTTTTTAAGAATGGTTGTTAAATGTTGCGCACTAAGAAACCGCCATTTAATGACATCTTGGTTTTTTGCCTTTATTTCGAAGGTCTCTAATTAAACCCTATATGAGTGTCTTTAAATGTGGTTTTCTGCATCTTCAGTTTGTCAGGAAACAATTCATCACCTGCTAGCTAGTTGGCAAACCATTGTTTTAAATGACTATTTTTCTATTTAAGGAATACTGGAAAAAATCTTTTTTTACACAATCAAATCCATGTCCATGTGTCTGGAAACACTTTTAGATGTAACATCAATTAAACTGGACAATTAAGTCATTTCACAAGCCACTTCCATGTCAGTGATGTCATTTCCATGACAACAGCTTAGATTTATGCATGCAAAATAACAAATTAAATTAAATTATTAATAGTTAAAATAATAGCAATTTTGGTTGCCAGATATTCAATGTAAAATATGCATTTTGTGCCTTTTTTTTTACAATTCACAAACTTAAGTAATGTTACCAGACTAAATTAAATAAATGTTACCAAACTATACAAATTTCTAAAATCTGCTACAGTATGTACCAAAATAAGAAGATTACATAATAATACAGATGGCAACATAGGTAACATTATGAATTAGACCTTTTAGCCCTTTTCATGACCAATTACTAATAAATACTAATTACTGATATGTACAGTATATAAAGTGCATAATGCATTATTATTTTTTTAAATCAAGCATGCAACACTAAAGCAATAAACATGAACTAAACAACATAAATGCAACAAAGTAAAATGTGTATTTTCTGCATAAACTGTATGGCAATAAAAGTTTTAAATGTAATCAACAGTTTCTTTCTCTGTATTTTCATTAAAAGGAAAATCTTATTTTGAAATAAAATGTAGATTTGTTTTGCATTTTTGTGCAAAATTTATATATATATATATGAAGATTATCTGTGCCAAATACATTTACAGGAATCAAATAGTAAAAAAAAAACACTCAAGTTTGTGGGCTCAAAAAGTAATGACAAATGAAAACTGAGCTTCCACTTTTGGACAGTTTTGCACTTTATCCACCTCTGAATAAAGTTCACGTGTGACATTTCTCATCTGCCTTGAGTGAAAGCTTTATATATTTGTCATCATTCAATTAAAATCACAGCCGTTTTTTTTTACAGCATGTCAATGTGTGTTTTTGCAAGGTAACTGTTGTTACCCTGCCTCTCTCAGAATCACATCTGGGCATGCCGAGACTTTTTCCTGATCTGCTGAGTGAAGCTCTTTCAACCTTTTATGTCTGAGTATGTGTTTTTGCTTTGGCAAATTAGTCTGTCAAATTAGCCCATGGGCTTTGTCAACATTCCTGATGTCTGATGCATCAGAACATCACCTGATATTACATTTTAATACAAATAACATTCTAATAATAATAATAATAATAATAACAGACTGCAGATTTCATCTTAATTACACATTAGTTACTGTGGAGGGGAATATAACACATAATCTACAGCGAGGATTGGCCCAGCCAGCTTTCCACAGGGAGCTCATAACCCCGTCACAACATCGGCTGCTTTGAATATCGGCAGAATCAAGCCGCCGCATGCATGAATGAACTTGTGTTAATATATCAGCAGCATAAGACCCTCATTATTACCTCATCATCCAGACACAACAGCGTCTCATCAAAGAACTTCAGGTGTAGACGGGCCTCTTTTTTGTTTGTTATGAAGATGAAGTGGATCAGATGATACAGCAGTCTTTGGTTAGCAGGATAACCAGACTTGGAGATCTGCAGGCCCAGACAGAATCTGCAGGAACGGTTGCATTTTATAGAAGGGAAATCTGCGGGAAGGAATAAAGATGTTAAAAATGTGTTACATAGCTGAGGGTGGTACACTTGTATTCATGGCTGAATGCATAATCAGCCAAAATATTTTATAAACAAACACACAAACAATGTGTGGAGCTGAATGATGGGCTTTCAAATCATCCATTTTTTTCTCCCTGTAACCACACAATGTGATCAAAGCATGTGTATCAAAAACAATTAAGAGATAAAAAAAAAATAGATATCAGATGATAATGAACATGGAATTCAACCACAATGAATCTCCTCGGTCAAAACAAATACAGCGCCAAAGAAAACCAATCAGACTACGATTACAATCAATGTGTGTCTGGAAATATGCCATCATTAGTGACAGAATTAGACTTTTTTATAGGATAAAAGTATCTGCCAGATTACTTAATGTAACCTAAATTACTGTGTCCAGGGAGTGTCTGTCATATTTCATCCCAAAATTCAGAAAAAAGAAAATAAATCTTATTTTAGGACTATAAAGGGTATTTTACCCTCACAATGTGACATTATTTTTTGGGCAATTAAGTAACTTTTTCTCTCATATTTTCATAACTCTAATGTGAAAAATATTCTCATTAATGTAAAAAGACATATTAAACCTGAAAGCTTTAAGCTTACATAAAAAAATAATCGGAATTACAATTATTATATATATATATATTATATATATATATATATATATATATATATATATATATATATATTATTTATTTATTTATTTATTTATTTTCAAAATTACTATTACAGAATAAAAAAATATCTCAAATGTAAAACATCACATTACATTAATGAGAACTTTGAAGGAAATAGACCTCACTTTTATTCAGAGGTGAAATATGGCATGTTTTTGTGTAACTCACCTAAGTACTGTAGAGACTACAATAAATTCTGTGCTCTCCACCCTGTACAAGTATAAATTAGCGTAGAGCAGAGGGCACTTGCAGGCTTACCGACTGGACTGTAAACGTGGTCATGCTACTTATATGGAGACTGCGTCAGTAATACGGCGAATTATAGGATAAATTCACTCCAGATGTGGCAATCATCCCCAGCCCTCAACCTGACAGTGCGCACAGCAGCATCTGCAGTAGCTTTTCAGTGATCAACTATCTGTCTTTTTCACAGACACACAAACACACACAAACACTGCGGATAATCCACAATGTTTGCGTTTTTTCAAGAGATTGCTTCCATACCTGCATTGCAAACACTCAGTGACTCCGTTTCCTTCCACTCAAGCTGAAATAAAGGCCGTATTAGCAAATAGTGTTTATTTAACCCCTTAATAGATGCACTCTGGTGGAAGCTAGGTGGAGGCCCTTCTCAAAACAAAGCCTTTGGTTCTCTGCAGCTGACACTTGATTAATGTGAACTAACACTGCAATTACCAGTGTTGCTATTGAAGATCTGAGGCATGTTGTGAAATGCACTACATTTGCTAGAATCACAAAATACTGTTCAATTTTACTGTGTAGCATCTAGAAGCTAAAAAATACTCCAAATCAAAGTTATCAAAGTTCAGTTGAAAGCTAATGTTTAGATAGTTACACTACAAGCAACACTGCAGGCAACATGGCAAAAGTAGTGTGAATTATGGACATTTTTCAAATTCATTTAAATTAAAAAACACTTCAAGAACCAATTATTACTATTACTAGTATGCATATCACAAGCATATTAACTGTTTATTAGTGCTTTAAAAGCACATATTAATGCCTTATTCTACCTGACCATATTTTAGATCCCATAATCCTACCCCATACCTAAACTTAACTACCTAACTAATTAATTAACAGCAAACTGGGTGTTTACTGAGGCAAAAGTCGTAGTTAATAGTTAGGTAATAGTGAGAATTGGACCTAAAATAAAGTATGACCAAATAATTATAAAGTATAATTATGAAATATTAAACACATATAATTTAATATAACCACACTATATTTATTAATAAAATATGATAAAAATGTACATTTTTATTTTATTAAATAAATACTTTCTTTAATTTAATAAAATACAATTACTAATATGTTTATTAGAACAAAATGCACTGTAAAAAAGAGGAAAGTGTTTACTCACTATGCTATGCTATGAATTACTACTGTGTTGAATTATTACTATATTTATGTTGTATTTACAAGGTACTTAAGAAAAAAAACAAGTACTAACAATGCACGTCAAATTTTTTTATATTTTGATACTTTAAATGCTTCATAGTATTGCTAGTGCTTTTAGATTAATAGTCTTTTGAGTCTTCTGCTTCACATTCAGGTGTTGAACTCAATAAACTCCTTCATTACTTGCAAACAAGGTTTATTTTAACTTTTAAGTAAATTCTCAGTATTCTAAAGTATCCCAACGTTTTTATAGAGTGAGAAACCGATTTACTGTGGGAGTGATCTGTTCAAATAACTGAGCTGACAATCAAACTTGTTCAAGGTATGTCAAAAAGATTGCATTTACGAGTTGAACATATATTAACACCAACATAAAGTCATGATTTCAAGTTAGAAATGGGACTTTTATTTGATAAAATACATAGAAACACTAATTACACAAGCAGTATTTACATCTACTGATCTTCATTATGTTGTTAGTGTATAAAAGCTTCCTGTCTTTGTCAATAAGTGAAAGAGAGAAATATGAAATTGTATTAAGTTAATTATTTTCAGATAAAAAATCACTTGAATAATATAAACTGTAATTAGGATTTCGGAAAATCGTAAGTAGGAATTTGTGAATGCATCATGCTTATTGTCAGGGAAAATATAATCAATACAACAGCTTTGAAGCGGAATGCTTTAAAAAAAAAAAAAAAAAAATATAAAAAAAAAAAAAAAAAAAACTAAGCCATAATGTCCAGATTGTATAAGCATCCTGCCACATAAAGTAGTTTTACCAACATGACAAATAAGAAAAACTAATTATGATACTTTGCTGTTTTAGCAGAGCAACTCGGAGGAAACAAATTCAGCTCATTATGTTGAAGTCAAATTTGCTTTATGGAAGTGCTTCTAACAAGTCTTTTAGTCATTAGAACCAACACAATGAGGAAATTGTTTTTACAGGAAAATAAATTCCCTCGATATGCTTTCAAGGATCAGAGAAGGCAGTGTCTCCATCAAATTACATTACAAGACAAAAATGACAGCGTAGATGAAATCAAGCTAACTGGTAGCACTTTTTCAGATGGTGCATGGCCTCTGTGTTCGCTGAGGTGTGCATGTCAAATTATTATGCAAAATTTGGTGATCTGCAAAAATAGCTGTTCTGTTGATCGAGTCGTGGTGGTTTGACCAAATGTAGTCGAGAGCAGTTGTAGCTGTCCTGTCCATTTAGAGGCCAAAACGTGTATGAAAAAAGACATCACAACGGGGAAAGGAAGTTTGCTTAGCTGCTCCTTTGGAGCCAGGTGCAAAAGTTGGCCAGACTCTCTCTCGTATGCGATCGTTTTAAGTCAGTTTTCATCACCTAACATCTTTATCAAACCCATGGGCCTAGTTTTTGTGTTTTCTTTTTCTCCTCCGTCTTGGGGGGTCGGCACTGTAAATTACAGCGGGTGATGGAGAGCAGTCCCTCGTGCTTTTGCACATGCATTTAAATGTTCACCGTAAAACATGCACCGCTAAGAGTCTTTTTGATTACAAGTAGTTGGGTTGTAAAATGCCTCTGCAGACTTTGCTCTTTTCGACTTTGACTTTTCTGCCTCTTGGATTTTCCACTTGTTTTTTTCTTTCTCTCTTATGCTACATTTGCCTGTGAAGTCAAATGGTTTTACGGAGTGGAAAGGATGGCACAGAGATTTATTAGACCCTTAGGAGATTGTGCGCTGTATGTACTGCTTAGAAAAGAGCTGCATTCTATCTCTTCAAACTAATAGCAATAGGCGTTTTACTGAGCTTAATTCCTTTTTGTTGGCTGTAAAGTTATTGACGGTAATATTGAAATGCAACTCACATGGGAGGACTAAAGCAATAAGAGAACCATCTCGAGAAACTCTCAGACTAAGAAAAAAATCAGTCTAGCACTCAGAAATGTATGCCATTGAATGCAGATATTAGCTAAACAGTAAACTGACCTGATTTCTTAAATGTAGACTTACTTTGATTTCAGCATCAATTAAATTTACAGCAGCATCTATGAAATAATTAAAATTGGAACAGAAGGTCTTTTGACTATGCATATAGTACTGTGATGAACTATAGTATGAAAATTACATTTAGTCATCAACACAGATTTATGAAGTGTAAAAACTGTTCAAAAATGAAAACTGGCTGAAAATGTGTTCACCCTCAGGACATCAAAGATGTTAATGATTTTGTTTCTTCATCAGAAAAGATTTGGAGAAATGTAGCATTACATCACTTGCTCACCAATGGATCCTCTGCAGTGAATGGGGTGCCGTCAGAATGAGAGTCCAAACAGCTGATAAAAACATCACTATAATACACAGGTAATTCACATGACTTCAGTCCATCAATTAATGTCTTGTGAAGCAAAAAACTGCATCAAGACATTTTAACTTCAAAACCCTGCTTCCAGCAAAAATACGGGTCCTCTATCCATAATATTGGTTTCTGCAGAGAAAAAGTAATCTCATCTGAATCAGCAGAGAAATATGCACAGATCATGCACTGTCTACAAGCCAAAATAAATATGTTGGTGGATTTTGATGTGCGATGACAAAAGGGGACGGACTTTTTCACTGAAGGATACAGTATTTTTGATTATGGACTCGTATTTTGGTAAGACGCAATAGTAATAAAATGCCAAATTTTTACATTTAATAATAATGCTTCAGTTATTCATACAATGCATTATCTAAACTATTGCATGGATCTATTGCAATAAAATAAAGAAAAAACAAAGATGGCCAGTAATAATACAAAGTTTAAATCGAATTGCATTGTATCCATCTTTTTTTTTTTTAAAACAAATATATGCAATATCCAGTATATGAGGTATGACAGTTTAAAAGAACACCACACTTCAGAGGGCAGCTTTACCAAGAGAGATTGCAACCAAAAACAGGGAACGTTCAAGACAAACTTCTCTCATTACTATTTCTATCGCATTTCATTGACTCAAAGCGTCATGAGGATCTACGCTGGGCTTGTTTGTGTTATTTGTTTGTGTGTTTGTGAAGGGTTTCAAACCCCAAGCCCGTGGCAGTCTGGGTGGTCGTCTAGACTGCCAAAGATGCCCCCCGAATGTTTGGATTCAGAGGATTTATTTATTTGTATTCAGGATGAATATGCAAAATGGAAAGTGCAATCCTCTTTAGCACATCCTTCTAACAGCAGGTCGTTCATCCGTCCAGACTGTGGTTGGTCTGCTCAGACACTGGCTGGCATACACAGATGACCAAGGTGTGTTGGCACACCCCACCCACTCTCAGTTTAGAGGGCAAACATTTATTCACCAATCCAAGTGTATAATCACCCTTTCTGAGTGCAGCACAAAAATATGCCGAAGATGCCAATAGTGTTTAATGTTCAGAAAAAAGGATTTTAAAAAAAGTCTTTAAGCCACTATTAGGTCATTTTTTAATATGGTACACTGATGGTATCCAACAGTAATTCTGAGTGGTGGCCAAAATGATTAGAACACTAGTATTTTCAGCAGATAAAAATGGTTTTAAGTCGGTTTATTTCTATCTTTTGCTGTAGTGTGTCAGTAGGAAATATCAGTTTACATTTCCAAACATTCATTTTTCCATTAATTGTAATAATCCAGTGAGATTTGTGTTTGCACAAGGAGTCTGACAACAGTCAGATCTGATCTCATCATCATCAGTCTGTCTGGAATAACACGAAGAAACAGAACAAACTGAGACCCAATAAATCCAGAAGAACTGTGGCAACGTCTCCAAGATGCTTCAAGAAACCGGCCTGCAAAGCAACAGTACTGTTAAAAGTTTTAGACACTTGTGTAAAAATGCTGAAAAATGAGGATGCTGTCAAAAATAAACAGATTTTTCTTTATCGATTAACTTCTAGTAACTGAATTAAATAAACATATGGTGTGACCATCCTCTGTGTTTAAAGCAGCTTTTGCCCTAGGTGCACTTGCGCATAGTTTTTCAGGTAGTTGGTTACAATGTAATTATACATTTAAGTACTGAGTATATTAATTAACTACTGTACATGTGCTTATAAGCCTGTTTTTAGACCTACACCTGTGATTATTCTGAGCACCTACTGTATGTGAGCTTTTTATTGCAAAACTGGTTTAGCTTAGCACTGATTTTTTTTTTTTTTTTTTTTTTACTGAGGTCACTATGTGAAGTGAAGTGAAGTGAAGTGTGGCCAAGTATGGTGACCCATATTCGGAATTTGTGCTCTGCATTTAATCCATCCAAGTGCACACACACACAGTAATGAACACACACACACACCCGTGAACACCGACCAGGAGTAGTAGGCAGCCCTATTGCTGGGGCACCTGGGGAGCAGTTTGGGGGTTCGGTGCCTTGCTCAAGGATCTCACCTCAGTCGTGGTGGTTGAGGGTGGAAAAGAGCGCTGGTCATTTACTCACCCCACTTTCAATTCCCGCCGGACCTTTGGTTTACAAGTCCAACTCTCTAACCATTAGGCCACGACTGCCCCTATACTGTATATCCTACTGCTGTAAGTGGTAGTCCAAGGTACTTTTACAAATAAGAAAAATATTACCATGTTACGTGTCCAAAATGTCACAAGGCATCAGTTGTTTTATAAATCTTACAACTCCAATACCTACTATATTCTGTAAATCTTTAAAAACTCTCTGCAATTCACATTGTATGCTTCATGCTACTTCAGGCTCACTGAATAGAGATTTGACCTGCTGTCAGGTTTAAAAAAGAAAAAAAAAAAACGCCTCTCCACACTCGCTTTGTATTCAGTTTGCCTGGGTTGCTACTCAAGTCATCTGGTACGTATTACCTGCACACATGCTCCAGACAGCACCGGTTGACATTCAGGGTTAAACAAATCCAGCCAGCGCACAGGCCATAGATCAGTCCAACACCAGTGCGCTCACACTGGCTACTGTGTACATCCACTCTGCCTGCTTTTTTTCTACAGCTGCAACAGACTGAACAGCATGTTCTAGCACAGATTTTGTTTTGTTACTGTCATACCAACAAACTCTTCCAAGAGAACATAGAGTACATTAATTGCAAGGACAGTCTCTAAACCCTGAAGCCAAGAAGTGAATTCACTTTACAGTTGCCAGTTTTATTAAGTGTTTCAGCACAAAAACCTCTGTCTTATTCACCCACAACCCAGTCTGATTATATGTCATTTAAATATTCCTATACAGTTACAAACCAGGAGTTTAAACAGAATAGACAGCGGTGTGTGAGATCTCTACCTGGAATGGTTAGCATGGTCCAGTTACTCCTTCTGGCTCCAGAATTTTGAAAGTAGTTGTGTATTGTGGTGAAGTAAACTTTTCTGCAAGCAAAATATAAATCACAAATATTTCATTATATTACACCGTAAACCCTATTGCTCAAAACAATTAATTGGTTTGAATAGGGCAAACTTAAATTAAGCAAATCAAACCAAATCAGCTTTCATAAGAATTTAGAACTTTTGTTTGGTCTCACTTTATATTAGGTGGCCTTAAGTTTGACTTGCATCAAAACATAAGTACAGTGTACTTATTGTGTTCATATTGTGTTGCTAAACACTTTTGCTGCTATTGGGGTGAGATATGGGTAAGGTAATGAACAGGTTTAGTGGTATGGGTAGGTTTAAGGGTGGGTTAAGGTTTAAGGGATGGGTCAACAGTGTAATTATGAATGTAATTACAGAAATTATGCAAAAGCCCCAAAACATTTACATTTTACAAAATTTGCGATTCATTTCTGATTCCTAGTTCATTTCATGTTTGTCAATATTTGTCATCTTTTTAACTATAAAACTGTCAAATACATAATTGTCAAATCAGTTTTAATTCATTTATTTTGTACTTTCTTCAATTTATTATCTATAAAATCTTTAACACTGATTTTTTTTTTTTTACTTTCTTAAAAGGCACAATATGTTAAATGTTTAAGTTTGTCAAAATAAAATAAATAGCAATTTCTATAAATACAGTAAGTGTCATTTTTACCTACAAAAATGTCACATTCTTTCCCTTTCTTGACAATTATTGCGGTTAAGTTAATATTTTTAATTTACTACTTTACTAAAATAAAAATCTGCATCAGTTTTTTTAAAACCTCAATTACCTCATTTATGGCTCAAACAACCTGGCAGCAGATTGCAGATTTCTAATCGCGTATTCTTGGAGGTCCTGCACCAAATGAGGAACTGCCATTGAGATGAATGGGAACACTAACGGATAGCTCTTTCCAGGTATCACAGACCTCCTTGATTTGAACCTATAATCATATAATGGGTTAGTGGTCTAAATCACAAACCAGGATCTCCGATTATAAGTCTACAACCGCAACTTAAAAATCAGTTATTAATGATGTGTCATTCAGTGAATAGAAAAATGGCAAATAAATCAAAGACAGAACTGTGATGTTCTAGCAGATGTCATCTGTTAAATACAGAATTATCAGCTTATGAAACGGGTCTTAAACAAGTAATGGCTAGCTCTGAGTTTCGCTCCTGAATACGGCACCCACGCACGTACAGAAAGCTTGAAATCTTTTAGTATTTACCCTCTGTCCGATTTCTCACTTCATCACATGGCAATTGGAACTGACAGCATAATTATCAGATCATCCAGAATTGATCTGCATCCATGTGGGTCAGTTCCAAGAAAAGAGGGGAGGGTGAAAAGGAATAAATAAAGGGGTGGAAGAAGGAAAAAAAAAGCCGTCCTCTTTGGAGAGCTGGCGATGGTTCAGTCGTCTTGTCAGCGAGACACGTATGGTTACGGGGAGGCAGCAGTTTGGAGATTGCGTTGCGGGTGTTCCCTTGATGTACCCTGACAGGAACCAGATTCAGAGCCGAGCTGCGGCGTCTGAGCTCTTTGCTTTTTTATTTGTCTGGCTCCTTTGGGTTTTTTCCTGGCCCTGCAGGACCGGTTCGGAGAGTCTAAGGCCATTTATGCAGCTTGCTAGCTTTAGTGGGAATAACAAATACAGGGAGAAAAAGTCTTAACCTACTGTAAACAGAGGAGGAGGAGACCACAATCATGCTATTGTTCACAATTTAGAAAAAACGAGGAGGTCAATTTTGGTGTGTGTTTTTTAGATGGTTGTCAGCCTAAACAGATATCAACATATGCTACAAAGCAGCATTCATGCGTGGCATGTGTTTCTTAGACAGTAAGAGAAAAAAATCTTAACCATAGCATTTGTGCAATACATTTATGCAGTACAAAATCAAAAGCAGGAGTTTTAAGTGCATGATCCTGGACTTAAGTGTCTATCAAACATAAGGGATTTTTTCTAAATTCTTGGATAACTGTTGATATTCAATGAATTATATGATATTTCAACTTCAATAGGTCGTTAAAATGGTAAAATTGCCTCCAAGTAACTTATATCTGATCCCAGTTTTTTCCTATTGATTTAATATTAGACTAAGAACCAAGGATTTGTAATTTACTTTGCAATTTATTAATAATTTACAGTCTTTGATTATTGAAAAAGTAGTTGGCAACCTACTAACAGAAAGTAGACTAAAAGTACATTAACAGAATGTCAATTTGAGGTGGGCAGCAGAACGTAACTTAATATGATATTTTGTCAAATTATTTTAAGAAAAAATATCAGTGCATTATTATTTTGAACCTGTTCATTTAAATAAAATACCAGAACATGTGAGTCACTAAAATGAATCAGACCTAATGCTGTATATTTCAACTTGGGGGTGGGGAGCAGAATTGAATTTAATGGCATTTTTTAACTTAACTTCAATAAATATTATATACAATATTATTTGTGTATATCATTTTTGATAACAGCTGACACAGTTATGCTACTGAAAAATGCGATGTTGGCAGCATCACTACTTTTAGTGAGGGCACAGTCCACCCAAAAAAATAAAATAAAAATCTGTCATTTTTTTAGAATCATATTTCATATTTGAAATGCATCATATTTTTCCCAACCTGAACGAATTTTCTTTTTTCTCTGTGAAACACAAAAGATGATATTATTAAAGTCTGTTGACTTTCATTTAATGGACAAACGGAACATCCCCATCTCTCATATGAAAGCTTGGGGAAGTTTGTTTGGCCTCTTCTTTTAAATGAAACCGCTTCACTGATTTATTCAGCATGATTCAATGTCTGCATGCTTTGGGCTTTATCTTAATAGCAAGGTCATCTCATTACATCATTGACTCCGAACTCTTCTGTGAAGAGCCGTGGTTTGGCTCTCTCAGCAGCGTTCTGTTAATCTGTTTAGCACAAAGATGGTCCAGGCCGACAGTAATTAGACTACATAGCAACACAAACTGACGGGTTTCACTTAGAGTCAGTTCTAACCACCTCCACTCTGTGCTGCATTACACAGTGCGGAACGGGGCCCGTCCTGTGCCAACTCCGTCCCCTTTCACACCGTTCTCAGACAGTTTTCCACCTCAAATGCCGAGAGAAAATAAAAAAGTTTCCTGGTCGTGGGTGGTTTTACCGGGGTCAGTCCACCGACAGAGTGCGCATTTCATGAGAACGCAGCCACTTAATTCTGAACCATTCGTCAGATTTACTCATTTACATGAGGACAGCTATCATTTTGTGCAAACGCTGACATTGATAAATGAGGCGTTTCAGTTAATAAGCAATACAAACAAATGAGAGGTCTTGAGAGAGAAGATGGTCCTCATTTAACTCCTGTTTTTTGTCTTACTGGGGTCCATAAAGATTGCTTCCATATGATTGCCACATTAATTCAAGCAGAATCGGGTCAGACTCGTGATTTTTAAAAGCTGTTCCTTTGTGTGTCTTTACTGCGATTTGGTTTTTATTAGGTGGAAAAACAAATCTTGTAGTTTGAAACTACCAAAACATGGAAAATTCCATCTGCATGTTAAAATATTGTTTGATATTTATCCAAATAGGTTTGTGATTTAATCTGTGTTACAGTGCAGTGGACCTAAATATTTTCAGATCAGACTTACTGTATATATGTATGTGTGTGTTACCATAAAATATTCCCCATAAATTAGTGTCAATTTGCAGCCGTTTTGTATTTTCAGAGTGTGTTAAAATATTTTTAAATCAAATTAGGGACGCCATAAATGACCATCTGATTGCCAGCAGGGATCCCTGCCTTTGGAGACGGAAAATTTAAATGTGCAATGAAAAATGATAAATTATTGAACGGAGACCAAAACATATCAGCACTCTGACTGAGCCTTTTTTTCCCCATCCGAGTAAAAATATTAGCACAAAAAGTCCTTATTAAGGGTGGGCGATGTTATTTTAACTAGTTTGAATCACCTTTGGTCTCTGCGAGTCCCTGAGAGCTTTATAAGTTCTCTCAAGCAACAGAAGCAGCGCATGAAAAAGTTTTCTCCACTGGTTTAACGCAACACTAGCAGAGAACAAGCACTACCGTCTTCTCTACTTGAGCGCGGTGAAGCCGTGTGAGACGGAAATGACACTTTCTTCACAGGAGGCTGCAGATCCCCATGTGTCTCCTGAAAACCACCTGTACACAAATTGTGATAAACACAGTTAGTCTAAAATAATTAAGAGTGTATGTCCAAATTAAATTAGGTGTAAAAGTCATTTCTTTTAACCACAGTTTATTCCCAACGGCATCAGTATGTTGGAAAGCTGCTTTGAAAACTTTATCTTGCCAAGTTACAAATTTAACAACGTCTGAAGTAGCTAAACTACAGTCAACCTTTGGAAAAGCGACCACACTACAAACTACTAACAGCGGCTAACTTGCAATGGGCAATGTAATATATAATCAAAGCTGTGTTTTTCTGGAATAAAAAACAAGGGATTTGTTTCAATGTATGAATTAGGGAGACAGCATTAAACCTGGTAAGACAAATATACATCAAATAAAGCTAAACAATAATATACATGAATCGACCAAATGAACTGATTCCCTAGAATGAATATGGGACTATATGCACTATATAAAAAATTTTTTTTACAGTACATTATTTCCTCAGCTTACATGATGTTATTTAAAAAGCTGTATTTTTAAAACATCTACAGAAAATGTACTGTGGGATCTGTATTATTATTATTATTACAAATATAGTTCATTAAATGAGAGACTGTGGAGTGTTTACCCTTTTATAGCCTCTTTTGTCAAACCAGAGGTCATTTAATATGAACTGAAAGTCAAAAAGGTGACTAAAATGGAGACAAAACTTATAGAACCTAAAATATAATTATATATAAAATCTCTATTTTGATGCATTCATACTCATTTTAACCTTAATGTTGATTTAAAAAAGCTGCTTTACGTGTCAACTACCTCTGTATTCGACAGTAAAAGTACATAAGGTGTGAACTTTTATCACTTTGCAGTAACGATTTCCATATGAAATATGCACATCTGGTTTTGCAAGTTTACATTCATGAGGCCTTAAACCATTAAAAAAATACATTTTGATAACTTTGCATAGCCAAAATTTTAAAACAAGTTATCCAAATTTATTTCCAATGTCTTGTTTTAAAGCATTAATCTTTAAATCTTCATAAAAGTTACGGTTTGACATATTCACATTGCACAAGCATGAAATGATCCATTTAGTGACTCCTGTTCAGTTACTGTTCAGTCCTGTTCATCTACTTAACACTTGTACAAAAACTAAACTCTTGTACATATTTGAACTGAAAAGAATTAAAATGCACTGGCATACCAAGCCCTATGATGCTGGGTTTTGTTGCAGGAATTTACTAATTATCCCATGTTGAAACAAAAACAATACTTTCTGTGCGAGTTAGATTTCGCTGCGCAGTCATGCCCCTAAATGATGGCGGCATACGTAATGACCTCAGCCAGGCCAAGGTAATTTTGGGTGCCACTTTCAATCAGCGGAGTAACCACAAAATGTTACAGTGATGCAGAGTGATGCTTTTGGAAATAACATCCTTCGCTGTAAAATTATTATCAATACACGCATCGGGAAAATGAGAACAGGTGGGAAAAAAACAACAAATACAAAAATGAAACCTCAAAGAGCCGATGACAGCTGGGACGTTTCATCTCAAACCACGGCAGAATGGATGATGGCAGCTGGATTACGGTGGCGCTCGGAGGATTTCAGGCCGCCCTTGTAATGCCCAGGAGCCTTTAAGTCTGTGCGTGGCTTCGCCCCCTCGGTAATAAGTAAGATACTGCATGCAGCCTCACATCGGACGCCTCCAACATGCCGCTAAAATTAACTCCCTGAAACCAGATGAAATTCCCAACAGAATAACCTTCTTGACTCTATTATACAAAAGGCTTCCAAGTACACTGGCTTAAAGAAAAGCAGCAGAAGGGTAACCTAAGAAGTAATTGACTTGTGTCTGGCATGCCACATAGGGCATTGTGTTTCGGGCTCAAACAAGTGGCCTGAAATTGCGTGTGAAATCTGAAAGTGACACATTTGGCATCGCCAGTCTGTCAGTATATAGTCAAATACAGTCAATATGTGAATGATTTAATTCAGAACTTCCATGGAAAATCCCATTTTACAACAGTGTCTCTAGGATGTTTGGGTTGGTGCTTGTTAAGCCAATGCCAACTGTACTGTAAATGTAAATCATCATATAGAATCCACACCAAATATTGAAGAATTAAAATACATTTTGTGAGTAACATATGGAAGAAACCATGATAACCCTACAGTGGTGCCCAAATTCTGACAAAATGATGTGAAACACATGATTTTAATTTATGCCTTATCTCGACTTTTAATATAACATATTTAATCATTTTTTTATTTAATGCATCCAAGTAAACAACTGTCTTATTATCTTAAAAAAAAAAAAAAAACATTCTATAAAATTTAAAGTGGTTGTTTTATGTAGAGAAAGTATCTAACAAACTCCTAACCCTGCAATGGTTTAGAAGTACACTGGGTTTCATTGTGGGGTGTGGCACAATATTAGCATACATTTCTAGAATGTTTTGTAAAATAACTTGCAATTAACATTAAAAAGCAGCAAATTTATTTTTTATTCCATAATGTCAATATACATAGTCAGATATGTCCCTCGGCAGTTGTGTTGTCTACTTACTTGATTAAATTTGTTTCTTTTTTTGATTATTATTGGGTCAACATCTTTATAGCTTTGCTGATTGATTTCAAATTCAGTTTTGCATACCAACAGATCAATTAGAACATAGTTAAGAGATGCTGCAGTAGTTTTAGATTCAATAATTTCTAAATAATTTTTTTTTATAGTTTGCACGGTTTCTTTTTAATGCAAAGTCATAAAATTATATGGCTTTAACCTGATACTGATCATCTGGTTTAACTTGTTTCTAAACTTTTGGAGGGCACTAAGCTATATAAGTGATGTTTACATTAATAATAATTAATAAAAGCAAAGAGAGATGTCTCAGTTAATTTATTTTAAAAGTCTCATTCATCTCAAAATCTGAGTTCAATAGGTCGAAGACTTTTTAAGCTTATTTTAAAATTCATACCTCACCTGAGTGTGATGGCAGCTCTTTCAAAGACCACTAGGTCTGCTTTCTGAAAATGAAAAAAAATCTTCAGAGTTCTAAGTAAACACCAGACCAGGAATTTCCTTAAAAGCAGGAACTGGAAGTTTGAGTGGGAGTTTTTAAACAGAGCGTGTGCAAGCTTTGTCCAGGTGGAAACACACACACACTCATACACACACAGCTGGGCCTCACATGTTCATGGATGCCTTCCAACGGTTGTGTCGGTAAGGACTTCCTCTCTGCTTACCTGTGCACTTTTGGCAGCCGTGAGGGTCATGGAGACCCTGAGGGAGAGCTGACCTTCTGTCTGACCTGCTCAGGCCAGACACGGGAGTTCCTTTCACCCACATCAAAGCAGCCATTTTTCTTATGTAATAAATAGTGCTCTAATTCTGAGGGACGCCCACAAAAAGAGCTGGACGTTTGGTTTTAAGTTAATACTGAATCAACAAAAGCAAGTGCAGGGCAGCGTCGTGTCCTCAGGCTGAAAAACCTTTAATTAATCATGGGGGAAAATAAAGAAAAAAAAAAACAAAAAAAAAAATGTTATATGAAAAAATTTTACAAAATATAAGTCATGTATATTTTATATATAATATAATATAATTTGATTAATTTCTTTTATTTAACCAGGTTAAAAACTCATTGAGATTAAAATCTCTTTTGCAAGAGTGACCTGGCCAAAAAAAGCAGCAACCAATAACAGTGTATACAAAATTTACATCATAAGACAAAAAAACAAATCAAAGATCACAACAATTCATCAAAGGATAAAACACACAGCTTGTTAAAAGTAGAATGCTTTGTAGATTATTTCAAGCCAAAGTAGCATTATATTCAAAACCCTTTTTCCCTTAGCTCTGTTCGAACCAGAGGGACTTTAAAATATAACAGATCGTTTGAACGTAGTTTGTAGCATACTTTGATTTAGAAAAACTCGAGGACAAATAAGATGGCATTAGACCACAAATAGACTTATAAATAAAAAACAATACCAATTAAAACTTCTTTGGGTATACAACGATGGTAACTCAGCCTTCTCATATGAAGTACAATGATGTGTTGATAACTACAACCAGAAATAATAAAACGTAAAACACTATGAAAAACAGTATTAAGTTTTTTAGGTTATATGTTTTGGCATTCATATACAGCAGATCACCATAATCAAAAAGTGGTAAGAAGGTAGTAGATACCAAATATTTCCTTGCTTTAAAAGAATAAAGATCTATTCTGTAGTAAAATCGCAATTTGAGCTTAAGTTTTGAAATTAATTTAATCAATATGTAGCTTAAAAGTTCAGAAATGACAATCAGAAAATAGGATGCCCAGGTACTTATAACTTATAACATATTCATTTTTGTTCCCAGGAAGGATATAATGTCAGGAAGATTTCTTGGTACAAAAAATCATTAAACTAGTTTATCTGTGTTTAAAACCAGTTAAGCTGACATGAACGGAACTGCTGAACAATAACAAACGCTGACTGTAAATAGTGAAGTGCTTGTGAAGCTGATGACAGCACAGCAGTAAATACGCAGTGTTGTCTGCATACAGATGGAACTTCGCATTTGAATATTATTGCATAAATATTTACATACAAGGAAAATAAATATCGGCCCCAAAACAGACCCCTGAGGGATACCTTTGGAAAGTGACAAAATAGATGAAGTACAGTCTTTTAAAAGCACACACTGTGTTCGCCCTGAAAGATAGTTGGCAAATCAAAATGTATATAAATATATTCAAAAATAGAAAAGCGTTATTTTTAAATTGTCATTATATTTAACAATATTAATGTTTTACTTTATTTTTGATCAAATAATATTATTTATAGTTTAGTGAGCCCAAAACTTTTGAACTGTTACTGTTCCTCTATTTTCATGTTGGGTTTATTAAATTGTGTGAACAGGAATTCAGTTGTCGTCAGATAAAATCTCTTTGTACATACAATGATCAGCTGACTCACTGACCCGTTACTAGGAAGAGCAATTAAAGGCCAGAGACAACAATCTAAGACATGAAACTACCTAAAATAAATAAATCCACTGCCCAAGTCTTCCCTCTATGTTAACAAGATCTGCAAAAAGCAAAATACACTAGTTCTATAAGTGTCAGTTGTAATTCTATAGTCCCATAGTGTGCTGTGTGGTTAAAGGTCAGAGCTGATAATCGGATGGTTGCTCATTCGAAGGAGGAGTTGCTTTCCCAGTGAGCCCTTGACTAAATAAACTGACATCAGGACCAGCTCTGCAATAAGTGTAGGGTGGCGTTTCTATGCAGCGTCTGTGGTGATAAATAAGAATATCGCTTCGATACCCCAGCAGCAGTGGTTCTCCAACCACCTGCTAATGGCACACAATAAAAGCTAATTGATTATAGGAAAATTATAAAAATGACAAAAACCACAGCCAAAATTCTATAATGAACAACACAGACCAGCTATCACGTAGAAGACACATAAAAATGACCGATTCAAGAGTTTCTGTACGATAATAGATTGACTTGTACTTGAGAACCCACTCTGTAGTTATAGAAACACAAAAAATCATAATAAATCATAATAATTAGAACGTCCTAAGATTTCCACAACATCTATCCCAGAATTAACTCTCAAGGTGTTTCCTACGTTTCTAGCCGAGGTTTTCATCTGTGGTCTTGCCGCTCTCCCAGATACTCATTAGAAATCGGAGGAGCGCATTAAGTTTCTCTGGGTGGGGATCAATGACTGAATATGAGGCACATCTCTCTCTCTCTCCCACAGCCGTGTGGCCGTGTGGGGCAAGGAGAGCAGCTCTGGCCCCTGTGATCTCCGGCAGAGCCTGGATGAGCTCTCTCTGTCAGGAACAAACCTCCCCCCCTGTCCCGCGGCCATCAATCCCTGCTACAGGGTCTCTCAGATCTCCATGCAAAACCCTTCATTTACTCATTGGCTCTGTGTGCCGCTTCACATGGGAACATTTAGGAGGGGGGAAAAAAAGGAAAGAAGTCCCCCTTTGTCCTGTTGTGTTTTGAGGTTTAAGGGGTGCTGGAGTTTCACTGTTGCACTTATAGTGGGTAATCATCTATTATTAAGGATTTAACCCACAGATATTTTAACAGATTAATATCGGAAATGAATACTTTTCATCTGCCTTTGCATGTAAATCAGCAAGGAATTATGCAATTGATGAAGAACCACCCCCACTCCTGCCTGGGCATTTAAGGACTTTCTACCCGTGTACTAGTTTTCTGTGTAAGGATTGCTGAAGTTAATGTCCCTCATTTTATACTTTGAGGAGTAATTGTTTAAGAGCTTTCAATGCCTGAATGGGACTTTTATCTTTACTATTATCTTATTTTATGTAAAGAAATCCAAAATGTTATTAATAATTGACCACAAAAAAAAACATGAAATGAAATTGCAAGTAATTGTAGCTTTAGTTCTAAAGTACTGCATAATGATTTACTGTCCATCATAGTTATAAGCATCACTCCTCATATTGTTGAGTTGATTTGTCCCTGCCGGCATCTCTATCGGTTTATCCATTAGAATGAGTGGATCGGTTAAAAAAGTTGTCTCTAAATTTGACAGGTGGTTGACACGGAAGAGCTGAAAAATAAGACGACTTAGTGACCAATCATCCAGAGTAAGAAAGGTATGAATTGTCCCCGTATCTCCATTATTAAAATCAATTTTGTTGGTGAATATAATATATAAATGAACACTAGCTCACTAATTGAAGTAGAAAAAAAGTAGATAAAAAAAGTAGCAAATTATAAATGTTTCAGATTCTGCTTGTTTCCCAGCAGTTATGTGATTATCTTTTTATGAGGCCTGCTCCCTGGTGTACTTTCTAGACCTCAGAACCTTGTGGTGATGGAGGGTTCAAATCCCCGCCCACATCAAAAAGATCCCGACCCTTCCTGACCCCACAAGATGGTGGACACCCGCCTGCTGCCTACGCCTCCTCTGCTCGAGATGTAATGACGGAGCCATCAAACAGCATTTATAATACTGAAGCAGGACGTTTTTAAAGTGGTCAGCTCCAAGAGCACTGGAATTGTTGAGCGCAATTTGCGGTCGCTGCATTTTCTTGTAAAAGAGCCACGTCCTGGCAGAGTTCAATTTTGCCCCTTTTTCTAGTGCATTTGGAAATGCAGAAGACATTTTATATCGTATAACCATTTCATGCTAATTTAGGATGAGGAAGAGTCATTTATTTGGTTTTGAAATGGAAATGTCAGTGTATTAATATGACAAAATGATCTAATCATGCTTTTTTTGTACCTGGAAAATGAAAATGATAGCTACTGCTAAAATTTCCACTGCTTCACCAACTCCAACCTGCAATTAGAAAAAAACACAAATAATGATAATTGTAATCATAATTTTATCATTAGTATTAACATTATTAGTAATTTACTGTCATTGAGATGTATAATTATAAAATATGTTGGTTCGGTCATTCTGAGGTGGTCTCGAACATTATCAACCGAATCAATCCGAATGACTTTTTGCCCATTTTACGACTTTCAGAAAAAAACTAGCATAACTTATTGTGTTGTACGTTATCGTCCACAATTCTTCCCTTAGTGGCTAACATTGGTAGCACAAGTCACAATATATTAATATTTTTTTGTTTCCTCCTGTTGAATGTTGAGAAGGCAGAAAAATAAGGGAAACCATAAAATTTTTTTTTTAAATAAATAAACAAATAAAACTTCTTCTTTTTGCCATTTCTGTTACAAAAACAAGAAAAATGTTATTTTACTATCATCGACATACTATCATAGTTTTTGTTAATATTTTTAAATTTTATTGAGATTTTGTTTTGATATTTTACATTTTTCACTTAAACTTTAGTTCACAATAAATGTTTCATATAAAAGTAATCAATGGTGCTGCTTGATATTTTTGTATGAGCCATGAATTTTTTCAAGATACTTTAAAGAACACAATGTTCAAAAGAACACCATTAGTTTGAAATAGAAATCTTTTGTAACATTCTAAATGTCTTTACTGTCAATTTTGATCAATTTAATGAACTCTTGCTGAATTAAAAGTATTATTTTTTTAAACCTTTAAACAGTAGTGCCTGAACAAGAAAATACTTATTTTTCACCCTTCTTTTGAGAATTTCATAGATACAGGAGAAAGCATAGCCTCTACATGTTTATGTTAAGCGCATACATTAAATTATATGCACTTTTCAAGTCTGACTTCCACTGTGTGAGGTCAAACTTTAACAACTGAGGTCAGACCCCTCCCAATAATTACAACCCCATTCAAAACCAAAAATGACATCATACCTTTTGAAACTCACTGCAATCGCCTATTAATTATTAATTAATATTATTAATTCTACCTTAATTAATAATGCACTTTGAATTCTAACTGAACAAACTTCAGTCACATATGCTTTCGAGGAACAGAGCACCAAACAGCAGCAGTGCGAAGACAGACGGCCTTTGGGGTGTCATGGGACGGTCCAAATTAGAGCTCTGTCTGTACAGGAAGGAAACGATTCAATACACTGTGCTATTACTTCCTGTTTTTACATCCTCATATTATAAACGAATAAAGGCAGGCTGGCCGGGATCTAAACACTGGCCTTTTTATTTATGTGTCTTGCCCTGGAAGTCGTCGGAAGCTGACGGGCTGCCAGAATCCCCATAGATATTTGCCTCGTGTGCGCCGGAGGTTGTTATCAACATGGCTGTGATAAAGGATAAATGATGTCTTAAGAGGCTCGCCCTCAGAAAACTCCACATATGTGTACCAAGCTTAAAAATACAAGCCTTTGAATACAACCCCCTCACATATTGAGGGCTTCATAAATCACTCACGCACACACGCCGGCCAGTGCACTCTTGGCATGTCATCAGACGGCCCTCTGGTGACTACTCCTACCTGTCATTCTGGAGAAGCCACGAGTTAATTAATGTATAGCAATCGAATTCCTCTCCCTCAGAATGAACACACAGTCTCTGTATCTCGACTTCCCTGGGATTATTTTTCTTGGTCCTTGTTATGCTACGCTGCAGCGCACGTTTGGATATTTATGGATCTGTAAAAATGCACAAGGACGAATTAAAACTCAACTGCTGGGACAGCCCCTAAGTAAACAGGAGTGTTTATTCATACGATCTTGGGTTTGATGTGTTTTCGCTGGATGACAGATGAATTTATCAGCTTCACTTTTGTCACATAGCTCCATCATGCTCTGTTAGGCTTTTCAAGGGAAGTTTGAAACCCCACCGTACCTATGTGAATATTTTATTTAACTCTGGAAAACATCCGTATATATAATGTCCTGTTCTGGTGTAGATATTCAAGGTCACGGTGTATAGACATTTACTGTAGGTTCTCTACACAATGTACGATCCATACATTAATTGGGTTCAAATTATTTAAATCCCACTCTTAAAATGAGGGATTTGAATCATACGTAATTTAATGATGTCTCTATGAAATTGTTTTTCACCCTAATATTTAACCACTGACTAGCCACTAGACAACATTACAGTACTGTATAATTAAGAGCCAGTAATTTTAACATTTATTAGACTTTAAAAAAAAAACAGCTTTTACTTTAAGTAAACTTAAAACAATCTTCACTAAAACCCATTATAATAAATGTCAAATTTAGCTGCCTGTGCCCTTCAGCAGAAATATACAGAAATTAAATGAAGTTATGAAACACTAAATTCTAAATTAAATATAGATGAATCCTTAAAGCTACAAAAGTTATTGATTTCCTCATTTTTATTTTGTTCTTTGATGAACAGACATCATGGCAGCTGGGTTATTAGGTTATTTGGCTGCTATAACTTTAAGAGCAGCCGCTGTTGAACATAACGTAGATCGAACACGGATCGTATTTTCTCACTCAACTCCTTTTCTGACTCAGTTCAGGTCTTAAGCCTGGAACACACTAAGCCGACAAACTAATGGCGACGAAAACAGACTGCGGGCTCTTCGGCAGAGTCTGGGTCCAAAGTTGCCCTGACACACCGAGCCGATGCTCGACACCCGACGGCCAAGTAGCATGTCCGTTCTGCATTTTTTCTCTTGCACTGGTTTGCCAGCTGAACAGCCAATCAGAATGATCAGTTGGCCCGACTGACCGACGAGCTCCGACGCAGATTCAACATGTCAAATCGGCCGGAAAAGGCAGACGAGGACTAACTTCAGCCAACGGTGCGGAAAACACTAAGAAAACTTATTCGGCCGATGAACAAAAACTGCTCGATTGCTGAACGTCGGCTTGGTGTTTTCTGGGCTTTAAAGTCTCAATAATGAGCTGACGAATTTAATCGAGTGTGTTAATGAGGGAGACAGTACTGGGCTGCTCAAGAACAGTTTTGAAAACCATTTCAGAGAAATGTTCTTAAACGTAACTCATATAACAAATACTTACATGCATGCAAAGTTGTAAGGAAGCTTTAATTGCCTTTTTGGTAACTTCATGACTTAACTGACGACAATAGCTCATAGCTTCTATAATGCTTTGGCATGAAATGATACCGGCTATAGCGCACACTCGCACATTAGTGCATGCAATTGAAGAGCACACGCTAAAAGCACAGTACTGTTTCTGTGCTTGTTTGACTAGCATTTGGCGCTGATGCAAAGTGGAGTGCGCATCTGAAAAATCTCTGGTTTGATGTGGACGTAAAGAGGTTCTGTGTCTAAATAAACGCAATTCTTGTAAGGAAAAACGAGACCGAAGCAGCAGTTGTGAATGGGGTGGCCAATCCTAGCTCTGCCCCTGCGTTAACTGCGTTAAATATATTAAGTGCCTGTGTTAATGTGCTAATATATACACATATATGATTCACTATATCGAACCTGCTCAAAAGAGTCATTTGTTCGGGAACTGAACCACACCGATCATGCTGAATGGTTCCGATTCAATAAAAAAAAACTGGTTCATAAGATTCATTCATTTGGAAATTGAGCTACAACGGTTGTGCTATATGTTTTTGTTTTGCTAATAAGATGCAGGGTGTTTTTGATTTGCTAATAAGAAAAGGCCCATTATGCTCATTTGCTTGGGTATCAGACAACACTGTTTGTGCTGCTTATTTTTTTGCACTGTACATTCAGAATATTAATCTGGAGAATCGCTATATAACATATAAAGCAATATAAATTATCCATTTAGATGCTGTTATTCAGCTCATGTATTTTAAAATAGAATCTTTATTCCATAAGACCCTTTCACATATGCACAATTCATTAAACTCTAAGGTGTTCAGATGATTTCAACTGAGCCCTTTTGCTGTTGACCTTTCAAGCCAATGACTACCTTGTCCATCTTTAAAACAAAAAGTCCAACTTTGACCCTAAATTAGTGAATGTTTTTTTTTTTTTTACACAAATGATTTAGCCTCTGTAATGAGGTCCTTCTGGAAAAAAACAAAACAAAAAACAATAAAAACATTTTTAAACTTTATAAGGAGATCATCGTTCACAGGCATCTGATTTGTTATAGATTTAACATTGCCTGGCATGAGTCTTGTGAAAGAGTCTTTACAAGCTTACAGAAATCAGATGGCATGGGAGGTTTAATTCTCTCTCTTTTGTTTTAAACCATGGTGTAGATTAGATCTATTTTTCTGTTTTGGAATGAGAAAGCAGAGCTTCCAGTGTGTCCATAATGCAATAGTAAAAACAAACATCTGTGGTGAGTGTTTAGACAGAGCTAAATGAAACCCAGGTACTGCACTGTACACCCAACTGCCTTGATCCTGTTAAGACCTGTCAATCACAAACAAAGAAATCTATGGGACAAAAAAAAAAAAAAACCTTCTCAACCTTCACCTTCTCTTCTCAACTCCTGAATCTGCAATTTTTGAATCTGGACTGGCTACAGAGTACTTGAGTGCATTAAAATGTTATCAGTCAGTCATCATGATGTACGAAAAAATCCAGGGTAAACCTCAAACGCCATGAGTGTGTGTGTTTTTTCATGTCTCACATAATTTTCATATCATTCCATCCATTGTCAGTTTGAAACAGATTGTGGACTATAATCATGCTAAATGATGCGAACGTGCCAATGCTGACATGCTATTTACATTTTATGTCAATTATTGTGTTAAAGCACTATTAGGCTCTGACACAGATTGTGAATAGAAAAGTGCGTGTTTTGTATACATGTGCATATATATATATATATATATATATATATATATATATAAATGTCTAGACTAATTAATTAATTCGATATTTATCTTTTTATATGTACATATACACAAATTATTAATAAAATTATTTTTAAAAATGATATCAAAACACTGCATGTGTGTCAAAGCTGATTAGTCATCTCACTTGGGAATAAGTATTTTTTTTATGAGGATATTTTATTACATTTATGAGGCTGTCATGATGTTCTAAGAGCTAAAATATTAGCCCTCCACTCCCGTTCAACATCTGCACCGACGAATGTGTCATCTCCTAACTAGCATTTAATTTTCTTAGGGATGAATTTTGCAAACAAGGTCTTCTCCCTACGAGTCAGCAGCACAGTGAGAGCCTTCACTCAGTAACAGCACGCGAGTTCGCAGCATCAACTGGGAATGACGGCTTCTCGTCAGCTAACACCCATGCCGGCGCCACAAGAACACGCCAAACCTTCCTGGAAAAAAACTTCACTGCTCTCTGGAGGGTCCGCGCTCGACTGTTCGCTCTTTTCCTGTCTATCTTGGGCTGGGATGAAGTCTATGTTTTTAGGAAAATTCCTCTGGCGCGACCCCGTAGGCCCAGCGTCTTCCCTGCGATCATTAGAAGCAGACCCCCGTCTTGTGTTTGTCCTATGCAAACAGCTCAGCTACCACTTCATCCATCTCGTTTAGCCTGCCCTGAAACTCCATGCAGCTCCTAAATGACGTATTTTTTCTATTTTTCCGACACAATTGCATAGGTTTTCCTCCCTGTGGTCTCGGACCTGTCTGCTGTACCTCCTTTAACTCCCACTGACTGCTGCCACTGCATCAAATATTTATCAAGGAGTTTCAAACATTTCTGTAAGTCAGCAGTGCATGTCTGTGTGTGCCCTACAGCCGCACAAACGCGCCGACATCCTTCCTTGTCACATAATTCATCTCCAATGCTATTGAAACAGTGGGAAAAGTGAAGACAGGACATTTAAAAGAGGAAATGTGGAGTCAGACACGTGCGTTTGTGCAATGTCGCCATCTCTTGGTGATTTATGGTGAAGTGTTATGTTGCAGGTCTACTGAAGTTCTTAAACCAAAGGACTTAAAATAACTCACAGATGGTAAAAGTGTAAAAAAAATATATATATATATTCTTGGTCAAAGACAAAGTGGCATAAATGTTCACCTCTAATCTCTTTCCGGCATTCAAGTACTTATATGAATAAGAATCATTTCTGTGACAGATGTGAATGTCAGCATAATAACATGGAGAGCATCACACACTTACCATTCTGCTCACACTTAGATGCTCCCAGAGGCCTTGTTAGGAGGTAATGAGGATGAGGGCAGTCAAATGAACTGGTCACCAGAGGGCCAGGCAGCTGAATTTTCATTAAAACGGCATAGAACGTTGATGATGGCTGATTCAGAATGCAAAATGCCATTCACTGAGCCGTCACATTAGAAAGTCTCTCCAGCAGAAGTCTGTTCTATAACAAAAAAACTAAATAATAATATTAATGAGTGAAGGGAAAGCAACATGACAAATTCAAATGCACAAAAAACTGTATAATTATAGTATATGATATATTACAAACATCAAATTTAGGTTTTTAAATATTAATAAATTATAATAACTATTAGTATCAAATATTATAATAAAATAATAATTTTATACAAAGAAATTATAATAATAATATCAATTGATTAATTAAATAGAAAATAGTGCAAGTCAGCAGAATGCATGCACAATATTCATAAGGATTCGTAGATATTCATATATAAAATGAAATTCAAGCACACAATTTTTTTTAAAGGTTTGGATATGGACTAATACATTTATAATGCAACCTCTTTTACACCTTTAAAGAGATACAAATGTTAATGAATCCTAAATAGAGGTTCATAGAAGTAGTAAAATAAACTACATTAAAAATGAATACAAATGACTAAATTTAAAAATAAAATTACTTAAATTACAATTAAGGCAGAAAAATATAAAAACTAAATCTAATTCAAACTGTAATATCCCAATGATTCTAAAATAACAATTCCTGAGACCAGCTAAACCAGTTCAAACCAGCAAGCCGTCTTAGGCAAGATAATGTTGTTGTTTTTTGTTCAGCAGGAAATGCATCAGTAACTTCCAAACATCAGTACAAAATGTACAGTGTACAAGACGCTTCAAGAAAGCTACCTGCAAATCTACAGTAGTGTTAAAAGTACTAGGCACTTGTGTAAAAATGCTGAAAAATGAGGATGCTGTCAAAATTAATGTCATAAATAGATTTTCTTTATCAATCAACATTTTGTGTGACCGTCCTTTGCATTTTAAAGCAGCTTTTGCCGTAGATGCACTTGTGCATAGTTTTTCAGGTAGATTTGCAGGTAGGTTTCTTGAAGCATCTTGGAGTTGTTGCCACAGTTCTTCTGGATTTAGTCTGTCTCAATTTGTTCTGTTTCTTCATGTCATTCCAGACAGACTGATGATGATGAGATCAGATCTCTGTGAGGAGCACTGGCTGTTTTCAAACTGCTTGTGCAAACTAAAATCTCACTGGATTATTACAATTAATGGCAAAATTAATGTTTGGAAATGAAAACTGATATTTCCTACTGACACACTACAGCAAAAGATAGAAATAAGTTATCATTGTGGCAACCACTGTACATGTACAGTATACTTTATGTACAAATACTAAGAACAACATACTCTATATAAGATGATACTGTAGGACGAAATGTGTTTTGCTGTAACTGTTTGACTTTAGATCTTAAAAATTCCTTGCAAATACATAAAACATGGTAGATCAGAGAAACGTGCAGCATTTGGATTTCATAACTCATTTACCTTTCACACCATCACACCTCAGTAGAAGAGAGGAACTGGCAGCCTCAGCGCTCTTGTTATTGGCGACACAAGAGAGCTCTACCATCTCTCAGCTGCGGCCGATTTGGTTGCCTTGGAAGAACAGCCGAGAGAAAAAAAATGAAAAGGAGAGGATTGGGTGCGTTAAATCAGTTCCACTCTCTTGTAAATTACTACCCTGCATTTTTAATTTCCTCTCCACATACAATGTTATTCATTGGCGTCCAAGCCAAACACGGGCCAGCAGCCTTTGCTGCGCGTGAGAACAAACCATCCTCTTTTGCGCTGTCAAAAATATGATGAAATGCACACATTCCTTATGTCAAGCTGAAAAGTTTAGAGCCTGTAGATCAACACTAAAACAAAAGGGGCTGTTGGAAATGAAAGGGACTGTGGGATGTGACTGACGGGGTCCTGCCTCGGAACCAACCTCATTTCTGCGAGAACAAAACTGTGTGAGAAGTTTCTCCAATTTCACGCGTGGAGTTCCAGAGGGGTTTTGTAGGTATACTGTATACATGGATTTATTTCATGCCAATGATGCAGCAATTAGAGGCCAGTGCATTCATAATGTGCCTGAAGATATTGTCTTGGCAGTACAAACCACAAGATCAAATGCTGGGAAAAGCTGTCATAATATTGTTTTATAACGCAGGCTTTATCTTAATTCCATCTGAAAACCTTAGACCTTTCAATCATATAAACATTTAAAGTGTTAGAGGAGATTCCTTTCGTTATTCTTTTTTTTTTTTCATAAATGGGTGCTATTTTCACATTTTATGGATTACATACACGTAGTGTAGGATTCATTGTAAAAAATAAAGTCATTTAGAAATTGCTAGTTTCACGAATAATTACAAAATAGTAAGTAGCTGTAAGCAAAGCGGTAAGTGACATGGGGTGACTGTTTTGAAGTAGATCTATTAATCTTTGTTTTATTTACAACCTCGAAAAACCTTGATTTTTACAAGTGTGTATTTTTCATTTTTTCATGCATTTGCACTGAAAGCCAGTATGCTGATATGTCCCTGCCATCTTTTTTACTTAATAAATGCAGATCACATAGATACTTAGAGTCACTTGCCTGTCCTTCCTTATTTCAGTATAAATGCAACACCACAGGCCAGCAAACCTTTGCTTCACACCAAGTTTGATCCAGCAGAAGTGCAAATGAGATTTGAGAGCTACTGCAGAGGGAAAGATGCCAGTGAAACTACAGTGGGGAAAACAGTATAATACAGGTGTGAAACAACAGTAGAGAGTGAAAGATTGCTTTCAGCATTAAAAGGCCACAGTAGTAGCAACAGTAGAGGCTTCATGAACAATGACACGTTAGCTCAAATTTGTGACAGCATCTACAAATATTTGCATATGAGCTGAAATAGTACTGTTGTTGACAGAGACACTGTGTAATTTAGGCTTCTTTCTAGTAAATAATCTTTCTAAAAAATTCCTTAAAGTCTCCATTTCTACGCATCTACACAACATAACTACAGATATATATAGTATAAACATATATGTATACACTACTGTTTAAAATTTTGGGGTCAGTACAATTTTTTAAATGTTATTGAAAGTCTATTTTTTATGTTTTTAAGTCTCTTATGCTCACCACAGCTGCATTTATTTGGACAAAATACAGTAAAAACAGTAATAAGGTAAAATATTATTCCAATTTCAAATAGCCGTTTCCTATTTTAACATATTTTAAAATGTCATTTATTCCTGTGATGCAATGCTGAAGTTTTATCAAGATCCTAAGAAATCTTCAGTGTCATGTGATCATTAGAAACCATTATAATATGCTGATTTGCTCAAGTAACATTTCTTACTTAATCTTTCTTAATTTTTTTTCTTTTTTTTTTTTTTTGGAAACTGTGATACATTTTCTTCAGGATTCTTTGAAGAACATATTTTATTTCAAATAGATTTTTGTAACACTCTACATGTCTTTATGTTGTTAATTAAATGAATACTTGCTGAACAAAGGTGTTAATTTGTTCAAAAATTACTGACCTCAAACTATATAGCACATTAAACCATTATATGATGTACTCATAATGCAAAAATATGACCCATGAAATACATATTAATAGCTTGCTGTTTAAAATAGCAATGAATACACAAATTATCTGTGTTTTTCATAGATCGTATGGTGGATTATTCAGTTTTAAGGGCTGCCGAGGAGCTGTGGCTGTGTGTATGAGTGTGTGTCTGTATGTGGGAGTATGAGGTTGGGGGTGACCATAACTGAAACTAACTGTTCGGAAGGAAACCCAGACATTTAACAAACATATTTTATGCTTGGATTCCTTTCTGAGGCCCTCCATTGTCATTTTCACTTTGGACCGGCTCTCGTCAGAAGAAACCTCAATGCTTTGGATGTCTCAGTCGTGGCGGGAGAGCTCAAATGTCCCGTACTGTGTGTTTACACATTATTATGTTTTGGTTTGATTTCACGACAAGCCCAGTCTAAACCTGTGAATGAGAGGCATAATAGTTCTGCTTATTTCATCCAATCGTGAAAAAAACGAGCGCTCTACAGTACGGAGACCAGATGTTTTCACTTGGGCATGTGTTTTGTTTTGTTTTCACAATGTAGCGCCACTGCACTGGCATGTCGCTCTGGCAGCTCCAGAACGCTTCAGCTGCCCGAGCCGCTGTTTCAATCCAACAGCTAATCAGATCAATGGATCCGAAATGTGCCAAAACATCCCTGCAAGAACAACTCAACACATTAAACGGCCTACTACTACAATGAATATTTCAAACAGATTTTGTTAGTGAATCAGAACATTCTGCATAAGGAAATATTATGAATGTCAATTTCATTAACATTAATTTCAGCATATTCTCAGGTACGTGACCTCCTAAGTACACCGACCTTAAAAGAATCAGCCGTTCATGCATATCTCAGCGCGGTGTGTAATTCCAGGCCTTACGATTATGTCTTGGCCACTTCGCAAGCATCACAGTTTAGTCAGGTATGCACCACCGGACTCATAAATAACCTTGCCGTCCTCAGAAGAATGACAAGTGACGCCAGACAGGCGCGTTCGCTATAGCAGTCGAGCGAAAGAAACCCTTAATTATCCATTGGCTCGTGGGTCAAATGAAGTCTTAATGATTTGGAATGACAACAGAGGAAGAAAAGTTTCCTCCAACCACTTCCGTCCCCCCATCGATAACCAGCAGACCTCAAGCTCTTGATGGCTTCTCCAGAAGGATACAAAGTCCATTCAACTGTGGTTGCTGTTTGAAATAAAGTGACAAGTTTTTATGAGCTCTGAAACCTCAGTAACTTTCAGCATCATGCCAAAACTGATCCCTGCAGATCTCTTTCATGGGGCCTCTTATAAAAGAAGGGATGCCTAAACGGATATAATTCCCTTAATTGCTGCCATCATAGGCAACGGTTGCTTGAGAGTAATGGGTTCTTTTAGCTGACTTAACAGCCTACACTAACCTTGAATATATATATATATATATATATATATATACACATATATATATATACATACATACATACATATATATATATATATATATATACATATATATATATATATATATATATATACATATATATATATATATACACACACAGATATACACATGTATACACACATATTACATATATATATATATATATATATATATAATATATATATATATATATATATATATACACACACACACACTTAGGATTTCATGGCAAAAGTATTAAATCAACACTATTTAAATTAAAATACTATACTAATAACAATGATATAGAACTTTCCATTTAATTGGCATATTTTTATAAAAATTCTAAAATTATTCGAGGGGAAACCTTTTTAAAAACATCCATTGATATATTTTCTGAATAAAAACATCTAAAATACTAACATTTTATATCAAGTCTAATTTCATTAAAAAATATATTTAAGATAATTATAATTATTTAATTAAGAATTTTTAAGATGTGGTTTAGAAATGCTAAAATGTGCTTCATGGAAAAAATATATGATTTGAATATTGCCTAATAATTACGCATGCTTTGTTTTATATATTTGTGAAAAATCTTTGAACAGATAAATGTAGTTATACGTATAAATAAATATGTTTTAGACATTGTTTATTTTTGATTATTATTGATGATGATAATAATAATTATTATTATTATATTTTCATGTGTTTTAATTTTTACATTAAAATGCAAAATGTTAAAAATATTCCCCTGGAGTCTCCACTAAGATTTTTCAATGTTGATTTTGGGATGGCAGTTGGATGCCAACTCCTGAAGCCAGCATTTGTTGAAAGCATGGTTTAGAAATTGGGTGTAGGTTTACATATTTTCTCTATTTTCTGTCACACTCAATGTTCAGCTCCACTGGACGTCATTCTGAATGGAGCGGAGAGATGGAGAGAATCTCTGTTTGGTTTGTAAGTGTGTCAGGATTCAAAGGCAAACAGGAAATGCAATTACAGTTCATTTGGTCTAGGGACAAGGCCCAATTTCACAGCAATTTCTGCGAGACACCATCTGGTAAGTAGTCCTAATGAGGACTTTCATCTCTCTTTTGCACAGTGTAAAGCACCCTTTTGTGGTTTCATTCCATTGGAATTCAATACCCCTAATATTCTACAAGCTGTTTATACTGTACACTCTCAGTGTGGACACATACGAGGACCTGGAACAAGCCGAGGCCTGTGTTTGTAGAACGCCACCATTAATGAACGGCCAACAAGGATTCAGTTACTATTTGACGTTTTTGGGGCCAAAGGTTTCCTATTAGTATAGGCTGGAGCTAAAATATACATTATTTTCATAACCTGGGTGGCAAATTAAAGATTATGTGTAGCTGGTTAAACATACAATATAAATTCAACATGTCCGAGGGTCCTTCCAGTAAAACACACAAAATTTTAAATCAAGTCATGAAATTTGTTTACTGTAATCCTAATAAATTTATGTTTAGGATTACAGCATTTAAACATAATATTTAATCCTTTTATACTTGGTACCTGGTAAGTTTATTCACTGTTTATGCCACTGAATAAAAAATAACAAAAAGGTAATTACAACTTTTTATCTCACAATTCTTTTTCTTTTTCTTGCAATTTTCTGCAAATATAAACTCGCAATTGCAGGCTTACATCACAATTCTGAGAAAAAAATTATAAAGTCGCAATTCTCGCAATTCTGACTTTATTTCTCAGAATTCCAATTTATATCTCACAGTTCTGTCTTTATAACATGCAACAGCAAGATTATATCTAGCAATTTTGAGAAAAAAAGTAAGAATTTGATTATTTTTTGTCATGCAATTCTGAGAAAAGAATTGTGAGATGTAAATTTGCAATTTCGAGAAAAAAAAACTGAAATATGAGATAAAAAGTCGATATTACCTTTTTTATTTTTATTCAGTGGCGGAAAAAGCTTCTATAATATTTAAATTAAAAACTCACCTCGACTTTCTTTCATGGGACACAAATTAAAATATCTTGCATAATATACCCACACAACAAAAAGACTAAAAAGTACATCCTGTATATTGATTTATTTTTTATTTCTATTATATTCTAGCTTGACAGCTCAGGTCACAATATGTTTTTATTGTATATAAATGAGCAGAGACTGTTATTTTAAAACACCTTATTTTGTGTTCCACAGGAGGAAAGTAAGTCAAATGGGATTGATGAAAGGATGAAAAGATGACAGAATTTTGGGGTAAATTATTCCTTATCCAATTTTAAATGGTCTATGACATGAAGCATGATATGGCTGGAAATATATACATTAAACAAACTAAACATATTTGAAAAATAAGACCTCGTCAGCTTGTGATTTAAAATTTTCCTCCGGCTTTAAACTTTTTAGCAGTCATGATTGTCCCTGGCAAGAGCTTATAAAAACCATATCATCTGTAATTTAATTGCTGAAACACCCACAATTAGTGGGGTAAGTTGTATTACATAGTCGTGGAGACTGTTTTTTCGGTCATCCAAGCCCTTTGCTACCTGTGACAAGACACTGATGCCAGCAGCACTTTTGCTGGACCACCCAAATGCCAAGGAGGAAAAACCAACAAAAGTTTAAGCCACAGACTTAGCATAATCTCAGCCTCCTCTTAAAAAACTTTGACAAAGGACTGTTTCCCCCTTCATTAACTCACAGGCATATGCTGATTGAAGGTTTCAGTTTTCCATGACTGGACAGTTTTGCATATAGAGTTCGTAGTGTAGCAGCTGCCCAGAGCTGCCACTTCAGTCTATGAATGAGTAGTAGCCTTTGGCGTACACTTCAAACATGAAAACAGGCTTCAAGAACACATTACTAAAACTAAAACCCCTGTGCCAAAGAATGATGTTTTAAACCAGTCATCTTACAGAGAATTATTTTCTTATTATTTTTATTTCTGAGACGGAATGACCAAGTATTCATGTTTTGACTCAACACGCAGTGGGTCAAGACTCTCTGCTCTATCTGAGAGATGCAGTAAAACTGGATTGTCATAGGTAACCTTGAAAAAAACTTGAATAGAGTGAGCTTTTGCCTATTTTAGACTATTTTTTTCCATTTTATCATTGTGCAATACTGCTCCCTATTGGTAGAGACTCTAAAGATCATTTCAGAAAACAAAAATCTGCATGCATGCAGATTTCATGGCAAAAGTATTAAATCAACACTATTTAAATTAAAATACTATACTAATAACAATGATATAGAAACTTTCCATTTAATAGGCATATTTTATAAAAATTCTAAAATTATTCGAGGGGAAACCTTTTTAAAAACATCCATTGATATATTTTCTGAATAAAAACATCTAAAATACTAACATTTTTTATCAAGTCTAATTTCATTAAAAAATATATTTAAGATAATTATAATTATTTAATGAAGAATTTTTTAAGATGTGGTTTAGAAATGCTAAAATGTGCTTCATGGAAAAAATATATGATTTGAATATTGCCTAATAATTACACATGCTTTGTTTTATATATTTGTGAAAAATCTTTGAACAGATAAATGTAGTTATACGTATAAATAAATATGTTTTAGAATTGTTTATTTTTGATTATTATTGATGATGATAATAATAATTATTATTATTATATTTTCATGTGTTTTAATTTTTACATTAAAATGCAAAATGTTAAAAATATTCCCCTGGAGTCTCCACTAAGATTTTTCAATGTTGATTTTGGGATGGCAGTTGGATGCCAACTCCTGAAGCCAGCATTTGTTGAAAGCATGTTTAGAAATTGGGTGTAGGTTTACATATTTTCTCTATTTTCTGTCACACTCAATGTTCAGCTCCACTGGACGTCATTCTGAATGGAGCGGAGAGATGGAGAGAATCTCTGTTTGGTTTGTAAGTGTGTCAGGATTCAAAGGCAAACAGGAAATTCAATTACAGTTCATTTGGTCTAGGGACAAGGCCCAATTTCACAGCAATTTCTGCGAGACACCATCTGGTAAGTAGTCCTAATGAGGACTTTCATCTCTCTTTTGCACAGTGTAAAGCACCCTTTTTGTGGTTTCATTCCATTGGAATTCAATACCCCTAATATTCTACAAGCTGTTTATACTGTACACTCTCAGTGTGGACACATACGAGGACCTGGAACAAGCCGAGGCCTGTGTTTTGTAGAACGCCACCATTAATGAACGGCCAACAAGGGATTCAGTTACTATTTGACGTTTTTGGGGCCAAAGGTTTCCTATTAGTATAGGCTGGAGCTAAAATATACATTATTTTCATAACCTGGGTGGCAAATTAAAGATTATGTGTAGCTGGTTAAACATACAATATAAATTCAACATGTCCGAGGGTCCTTCCAGTGAAACACACAAAATTTAATATAGTAAATGAAATTTGTTTACTGTAATCCTAATAAATTTATGTTTAGGATTACAGCATTTAAACATAATATTTAATCCTTTTATACTTGGTACCTGGTAAGTTTATTCACTGTTTATGCCACTGAATAAAAAATAACAAAAAGGTAATTACAACTTTTTATCTCACAATTCTTTTTCTTTTTCTTGCAATTTTCTGCAAATATAAACTCGCAATTGTGAGATATAAACTCACAATTGCAGGTTTACATCACAATTCTGAGAAAAAAATTATAAAGTCGCAATTCTGACTTTATTTCTCAGAATTCCAATTTATATCTCACAGTTCTGTCTTTATAACATGCAACAGCAAGATTATATCTAGTAATTTTGAGAAAAAAAGTAAGAATTGATTATTTTTGTCATGCAATTCTGAGAAAAGAATTGTGAGATGTAAATTTGCAATTTCGAGAAAAAAAAACTGAAATATGAGATAAAAAGTCGCGATTACCTTTTTTATTTTTATTCAGTGGCGGAAAAAGCTTCTATAATATTTCAATTAAAAACTCACCTCGACTTTCTTTCATGGGACACAAATTAAAATATCTTGCATAATATACCCACACAACAAAAGACTAAAAAGTACATCCTGTATATTGATTTATTTTTTATTTCTATTTATATTCTAGCTTGACAGCTCAGGTCACAATATGTTTTTATTGTATATAAATGAGCAGAGACTGTTATTTTAAAACACCTTATTTTGTGTTCCACAGAAGGAAAGTAAGTCAAATGGGATTGATGAAAGGATGAAAAGATGACAGAATTTTGGGTAAATTATTCCTTATCCAATTTTAAATGGTCTATGACATGAAGCATGATATGGCTGGAAATATATACATTAAACAAACTAAACATATTTGAAAAATAAGACCTCGTCAGCTTGTGATTTAAAATTTTCCTCCGGCTTTAAACTTTTTAGCAGTCATGATTGTCCCTGGCAAGAGCTTATAAAAACCATATCATCTATAATTTAATTGCTGAAACACCCACAATTAGTGGGGTAAGTTGTATTACATAGTCGTGGAGACTGTTTTTTCGGTCATCCAAGCCCTTTGCTACCTGTGCCAAGACACTGATGCCAGCAGCACTTTTGCTGGACCACCCAAATGCCAAGGAGGAAAAACCAACAAAAGTTTAAGCCACAGACTTAGCATAATCTCAGCCTCCTCTTAAAAAACTTTGACAAAGGACTGTTCCCCCTTCATTAACTCACAGGCATATGCTGATTGAAGGTTTCAGTTTTCCATGACTGGACAGTTTTGCAATAGAGTTCGTAAGTGTAGCAGCTGCCCAGAGCTGCCACTTCAGTCTATGAATGAGTAGTAGCCTTTGGCGTACACTTCAAACATGAAAACAGGCTTCAAGAACACATTACTAAAACTAAAACCCCTGTGCCAAAGAATGATGTTTTAAACCAGTCATCTTACAGAGAATTATTTTCTTATTATTTTTATTTCTGAGACGGAATGACCAAGTATTCATGTTTTGACTCAACACGCAGTGGGTCAAGACTCTCTGCTCTATCTGAGAGATGCAGTAAACTGGATTGTCATAGGTAACCTTGAAAAAACTTGAATAGAGTGAGCTTTTGCCTATTTTAGACTATTTTTCCATTTTATCATTGTGCAATACTGCTCCCTATTGGTAGAGACTCTAAAGATCATTTCAGAAAACAAAAATCTGCATGCATGCAAGCAAGCAAGCAAGATAGATAGATAGATAGATAGATAGATAGATAGATAGATAATTTAAAAATCAAAAAATATATATTAAATAGATTTTAAAAATTATCATGAATTTTTTTTACATATAAAATGTAATTTCCCTAATGTTCTGCAGTGTGACATGATGTTCTCAATCAATATATATATTTCCCTTAATTTTGTTAATTTTTAGAAACAAAATTAAGACTTAATGAAATATTTGTACTTTTAAACAATTATTTGTCACACCACTTGGCCATTTAAAATGACCTGGCAATCAAAAAATTTTGAATTTGATATTGACTAGCTGCAGGATCTAAGACATATACTTTCATTCATTCATATAAATTTTATTCATCAGCCTCCCTGCTGAATTCAAGACCACATGAAAGTTATCTACTGCAAAATTTTTAAAAAAAATCATAAAAGCTCTATTGCTTTTGTAGTTATTTCATCATTTCCATCAGTTAACAATAAACAGCATTACTTAACTGAAACTTCTGAAGAACAGATCCCTCCTGACATTAACCGTATCCTCTGAGATAATGATGGGCTGAGAACAGCGTGATTGTTCTTCACACTCAGCTGTACAGTATTTATGAGATTATAAATCTAAACTAGACCCTTATCACATTAATATTCCTCCAAAAATAAAAAAATGTTTTTAGTAACTGTTAAATGAACAAAATTATTTTTTATGTTTCCTCATGATTAATATATGAGCACAATTTAAAGACTTAATGTCCCCATTAAGCATGCAACAAAATGAATGTTCTAATTTGAGGAGGAAGGAATCATTTATGAAACTGGTAAAACTTTATATTATATTAAAATGAAATATTCGTGCAATATATACGAAAGATGAATATTAAAGAAAAAAGATTGTGTAGTTACGGCATCCACCAGCAGGGGCCATTCTAACCATTCTAGCCATTCAAACCCGGACCCCTTTTTCACTACCATGTACCCTGCTGTTTAGTCACTAGGAGTTTACTGTATTTATCAGGTACTTTAGCCAAGTTCATCTGTTGTTTTTGACTGTTTAGTCCCCTCTCATCTCTGTGTATGTGAAACTAACAGGACACCTGTCTCCATAGTCGCAGCAATCAGACTGACAGCATAAGACTCTTACAGCTGAGCTCTGCCTGGCCTCATACACATTATGAAAGACATCTACAACACACACACAGCTCTGGCATATTAAAAAATAGCTCTGCAGGTTTACATATAACTTAATGTCGCCTAAAACGTTTCCTCTGTGTGGTTCATCTAAATGATTTTCAGTACTCGAGTCTAAGATGCACTTTTTGGATCTTGTTAAATTAATTACTAGATATTCTAGTTTAAAATGAAAGTAGGCTGATTTGTTTATGAGACTGGAAGGGAAAAATTCTAAATAATTTAAGAAACATCTCTGAAGGAAAACACTAGAAAAATTTGATAGAAGAGAGACTAAATGAAAACTACCGCTCAAAAGTTTGAAGTAATTACATTTGTGTGGACACCAATGCTGCATTTATTATTATTACTATAATTGTGCATCTATATGAATGTATTTTAAAATGTAATTTATACCTGGGATGCAAAGCTGAATTTTCAGCATCAGTCTTCAGTGTCACATGATCCTTCAGAAATCATTCTAATATGCTGATTTTGTGCTGAAGAAATATTTATTATCTCAAGAGAGACTCCTTAATTACTCCAAACTTTTTACCAGTAGTAGGACTGCATAATTAATCAAATTTCTAATCGTGATTATGGATGCCACAATAAATTATGTAATCGTTCAAAGCGGCAATGTTATTCTGTGTGCTTAAGATGTGTTTTTTTCTTTCTACATGTTATCTTAAGGGTTTTTCCTATTATTTTACTTTTAGCTTTAGTATAACATTATAATACCATTCATATTTTAACTTTTTTATAATTTAAAGAAGAAACCAATCCGATGTATAGTTGAAATTTGAGGCTTAATAATACAGAAACGCACAAAAGTTTTTCAGTTAGTGTTTTCAGCTTGTTTATTTTCATATAAAAATACGGCATGCAGTTGCATCAAACAATGTTATAAACATCATTCAATGTAAATTGTGATAATCGTTATTAATAAAAAGTCATAATCGTGCAGCCCTAACTGGTAGTGTTAATGATTATCTTTCATATTACAATGATTAGTAAACTGCAAAGAAGAATGAACAAACACTTCAAGAACCTAATATTATGTTCTTAACATCTCACTAGGTTTTAAGCTGACAGCCTTTGAAGTAAAACAGTGTTTAAAGAAACTGAAGGTTGTGACAAAAAGATCCAAATGGCCACCACAGCTGCCATTTGCTCACTCTGTAATTAAATACTTTTCCTAGAATCTGTTTAGCATCAGTTAATCCGTTTCGGCATGGTGCTGAACTAAGTCACTAATGCATCTACAATTAAAGACCAAAAGCCTCTGGAAAGTCCCTGAGCACATCTGTTATTGATCGCAGGCGATGGAAAATTGTGTACTGGTTCAGAAAGACTAATCTAATCAATCAACTTGGGCTGCTAAGAAAACACTTTATGCTCAAGAACAATAAAAGTAAATCCTTAAGCAACTGAGGTTTGTTTACAGCAGTGCGTGCTGGGTAATGCTTTTACAGAGCTACAAGACAATTGCTAAGTCCCAATTCAAACATCAAAGCATATAGTTTTTCTTTACGAAAAGTGCACATATTTTTAAGGTATAGTATAAGGCAAATTGGGATGCAGCAAATGTCACTGAAGACCTGAACCTTTTATTCAATGTTAGGCAAAGCCACAGAAAAACATCTTTATGAAGCAAGTCATTTGCATGCACTCAAAGCCACAGTCTAGTACAGAATGCAATTCATATTCATGACTCACAGCCCGCAAATGTGCTTTAATTGAGCTCATTTTGTTTACTGTTATTATGTAAAACAGTGAAGCAAGAATAAGTATGAAATAGGTTTAAAATAAGAAAAAAATTCACATTTTTTGCAATCAAATCATCAAATGCATTACAAAACAACATGTTATACATTTAAAGCATGAAATAAGCTGCTGTTCATCATATTCTTTTATAGGGTCTTAATGAAGGGCATGTTGATAACATATGTATAATGATCAATGACATTAAATTCACGTTAAAAAATTTAAATAACCCTAAAGTTAAAGGGTTTATCTAAACCTTTTGGGGTTTCATGCACACATTCAAAGACTAATAAATATTTATTACTACACATGGCCACCAATCTATTCATTCTGATCATTGCTGACAGATTTTTAATTAAATGTGATCTCATAAGTATTCGTAATTATTCAAATCCATTGACAACAAATACATCGGCAAAGTAAAATTCTGAAAAAAGCTTTAACAGCACAAAAGATTTCTGTTTCTCATTTATTAATAATAGACGTTCTGTAAATCTAAGCTGACCTATAAGCTGGTATTTTCTATAGTGGAAATAGCCTAATATTACATGACAAACTTTACTTTATGTTGTGTGAGAGGTCACAGGCCTGCTCACAATTTTCAATTCAAATTGTGTGTAAAGAGTTTTCTAAACCATTGGTAGCCAATTCCACAACCTTTAAGCAAAATTAATTCATTTCCATACATTCATAGCACTCTAAAAGGACTTTCTGTAAGAAACAAACAGTGAAATAGCACGGCGAAGGCTGAAAATCCATTCAGCTGTTCGGAAGTTTGCTTTTAATGCTAGTGCTGTAGATGACGCATGTTCTGACAGACTCGGGAGAAATTGAAGTGGAATGGTTTGAATGATAAAATGCATAGAAAAGATAAATACATATTTTTCCACATTAGATTCCCAACATTTCCAGTAAACTAAAAGATTTCCACCCACCGACAGCTGCTATAGCACGGACATCTAAAAAGGACAAAAAGTCCCTTGGAATAATGAAGAGCAAATGATGGACATGAATAATGGAAACAAACGATAGTAAACAATCTTTCTGAAAAATATTTGAGCTATCATCCTTTTGAATCTTCTACATGAATGTATATTTTTGTTTGTCTCAGTGGTTCTGTGTTATGTCCTTTCCTTATGATTCCCGAATGTTTCTAGGTAGAATAGAACTGAATTAATTGCATCCTCTGATAGCATCATCTGTTTGCACACACTTCCATGCCTTTCTTTCATGCGTGAAACACAAAGCAAGATGCTCACTGTGCACATACTTATGATGTTCATTTCCATACAACAGCATTATATAATGAGCTGAGCTCCAAAAAGGACAAAAACACACAATAAAAACAAGTCATAAAAATTGCTACATATAGTACACTTAATTGTGTACATTGAAGTACAAAATTAGTTGTTCCAGTTTAGCATACTAAATTACTAAATTGCAATTGCAAGACATTTTATTAAGCACAGAAAAATATAAATGTATTTGTAGTATACTTAGCATGAAATAAATGTATTTCAAATACAAGTATATTTATTTTTCACTAGGGTGTATTTAAAATAAATGCAGATGTGAGCTAGAAAGATATTTTCATTTAATTGTAAATAACATGCAATTAGTGTGTCCAAAAACATTACATTTAGATTGCAATTACAATAAATATATTATTTTCTGTACTCTTTTCAAAAGTATGCAAAAGTGTACTACATTTTTACAATGGATGATATGACTTGTGTGCTCTGTTTCAAGTCTTTTCATTCATCATTCTATTTGAGTTTACATACAGTACAGTATGTGCCTATTTTTATACACAAAAGTAGTATTGTTCAGTGTTGAGTATGGAATTATAATAAGAACTAAGAGGCTGATATGATTTGTGTTGGCTTAAAGGTCAAGTACAAAGCTAACTTAAGTCCTTCAGTGAGAGCTGAAGAGCCCTTAAAATATTGTTGATGATTTAATTTTCATTGGTGTCGAATACTGCATCCTGATAATAAAGAAAAGCAGTGACATTTGCTAGGGATAGAGAGTGTGCAAGATCAAAGGTCAGGTAAAAAAATAAATAAAAAAAAAGTCCAGGACAGGTGCTATAATTCTCACAGCATGGAGCAATAACCCATAACATACTAATTCAAAGGATGTAGGATCACTGGGCTATACAGACTTAATGTGATCTTCACCCCAGATTTAATTTAGTTTAATACAGTCATGTTCTAACTTTACATTTCTGAATTTCTGGTTCCATCGACCCCAAAATAATTTTTTTTTTTTTTTTTGTTAATGCATTTACCTTTCCTGATGGAACTGAAAAACCCAGAAACAATAGTATTTAATAAGAACAGCAGTGGACTTAATGGTTACATTGCACTCTTGATTTTTTTGTACAGTATGTGTGTGTCTTGAAATAAAAAGTTGCTAAATGGAACTACAGAGGCTGTCTGGGACATGAAACATCATCACGACAAACATTAAATGCTCACTACCACTTGTGTTTATACCCATACTCTTGCGCACTATTCCAAATCAAACATTCCAGTTTGTAGATTTCAAATAAAGACTGACATTTTCTGAAGTCTATTTTTTTCTAAGACTATTTTTAATCTGTATAATGATATAACTTCTTGCAGTAGCATACAAAGCCACCCCCCGATGCTTCATTTTAAGAGACATTCTGGAATTTAATATTGCAAACCACAAACAGTGATAACTGAAAATGAAATATGTGCACTGAATATATAATATCTTATCAAATAGACTACAGGAACAGCTTTCTGTTAATACAAAACGGCACACTTGAGTATTTTAGATAAGCAGCAGCCAACACTTGCTTCTTAGCATCCAAATGCATTACTTTGTGCTCAATGTACTCACATGATGCCAAGTTTCATGCGCAGTATCTTCTGCAATATCTAACAATTTGTGACAGATGCCTGTTTATGATAGGTTTGCAATAGTGACAGTGACACATTCTAGAACTTGATCTTGACACGTTTTCTATGGTATATCTTGCTATAATGAAGCTCCAGGAACCTACATAAGCTATGTGTAATGAGGAGGACAGTTTGACGCTAAGGGCTGTCACAATGACACGCCAGTGACAGCTGTAATCCTAATCAACAGGATGGCTCTCGATGATTCCTGTGCAAGCTGAAGTCAGCACACAGGTGAACGAGTTTGCGTAAGTCGTCCGTGTATGATGGGGGATTACTCTGAATGAAAAAGGTGGGGAGATATTATGTGCTATGTGCACAATGCAAATGATTATGATTACAGGATGTCAAACTGGAGTGTTTTTTTCCTGGGAAAGTGGAGGTGAAATTGAAACCCCTGGATGACATTTGCAGTCAATTCAGACGGAGAAGCTGGAATGGATCGATACACCTCTAAACTTTCTCCTGCTGTTGATTATGGTGCGGGAACGTTCTTGCTGGTGGTTGGTAAGTGCTGGTTTTTCACACTGCTATTGAAAAATACAAGCAATGTTTTTACATTTTCTACATTAATGACAACCCTCTGAATTATACCTAGGAAGTCATGTTGAGTGTCTGAAGAGTGATAAAAAGATTCATAACCTTGTTCCAGGTTGTGTTTAAATAGGAATGATTGCCACTGGTGAAATATATCATCTGTAGGATCCACATTCTCAGATTTGATAAATGCATTTAGTTTAAATGAGACTTTGAGAAACTGAAACATTCACACAAAACATATCCATACATATATATTTTTATGTTACATTACACTGTGTACATAAATTCTGTGATTTTTATATAGAAGGGATTGGCAGACATTCGCACACTGTTATCACTAGACACCATTAATTGCCTTTTCCATCATTTCATCACAACATGCTTGGACCAGCTAATGACCACCACACAAGCTCAAAACCAGCTTGTTCCATAGCTATCATCTTTAGCTAGTTATCCTGAATGTATTAACTAAATGTTACCTATGATGTAAATGATTGCTCGATGACGTCTTATCTCAGAATAGATTTGATGCTAAACAAGCTGCAACTCATTAGATACCAACTAGATGCAGAATGCACAGTTCAATTTATGAAATATCAGTTGTTGACACTGGTGACCTGACTGACTAGAAATGACCAAGCAATGGTTTTGTACAATGTTCAAAAGCCTTGCAATCCAGAGTTTTAGTCATTATTTCAATCGGTCAGTATAAGCCTCAAGTACAGATTAATCACTCATGAAATTACATAAAATAATCAATCAAGCCTCTGTCCCAGGCTGCATTCAGATTAACCAGAAGTGCTATATTGAATCTAGATGGAGATTATGTCATTGATGCAGTACATTATGCTTTTCACCATTATTAACAGAAATGTATAGAAAGAAATTTCAAAGTCAGAAAGCCATGGTAACCAAAATCTATTTTATATTGCAACTGAGACAAGTTACTTCCACAAAAAAAACTCAGGTATTTAAGTCTAGCAGGTGATGAAAGTCACTACACACGTTAATGAATCACTTGTATAATTGGAGATGAACGATTGCATACAAATACAGTCACATAAAGTTCTAAAGAAAGCGCTTCTCATCTTCAAGGCTTCACTCGACATATACGTTCACTCTCACCAGCTCTTTTACATCAGATTTTAAATACACAGATATTAATAGGACCATTTTAAGCTCTTTACAACATAAATAAAATATTCTGCAACAATTCTCCTCAGCAGCATTCAAAGGCAACACAATTTGTATTTACACTAATTCCATGCTAGTTAAGTTTGATCTAGTTTAGAGTGTTGTATGACTTTTTAGCTATGTATAGCACTGCTAAAAGAGATCTACTAAATGCCAGTAGAGACCTCTATGAACCTAGAAATATTAATTGCTCACTATGGATAAATGTTTTGATATTTATCTACACTTTGATATTCATCAATACACAAAAATGAAAAAGTCTTGCTCTGAGAATCAATTCAAGTATAATATATGCGGTTCTACATACACAAAGTTCTTTATTGCCATCTAGAGAATAGTTCCATTAAGAACATTAAACATCCAAGGAATTCCAAAAAAGGCTTTTTAAAATGTTCTTCACATTAAAAACAAAAATGGTTCTTATAAGAACTGTTCTTTAGGGAAGCAAAAATGGTTCTTCTAGGTTCACTGCATTTATTCTCTCTTTATACTTTTATTTTAAATATGTATTAAACTCTGGGGGAAAAAATCTATACATGCTTTCATACCATGAGATGAATGTGCATATACTTTGGTGAAAAAGAAATGCTCTTTTCATCTCTTTGAAGGTCAGAGGAATAAGATCACTGAACTTGCTCCTCCCATGCGCTCTGGGAGAGTTATATGTTTATATATATATATATATTTTTTTTTTTTTTTTTTTTTTTTTCTCCATTGTTCACAAACAAGACTGAAAAAAAAATTTGGTGTAGAATTTATTTTGAAGCATTTTTCACTCCAAATTTGCTAGTAAATTTTCACAAATAATTACAAAGAAACAGCAAGTAACATTAAATTAAATGTGAAATTTTGAAGTAAACTTTTGAAGAAATTATGAAGACTGAAATGATAATTTTACAAATTCAAAAAATAAACTTTACAGTGTACATAAGGTTATTACAAACATACAAAGGTATCTAAATTGTACCATATGCAATATAAACACTCCTACTGAAGGCAGCATTTTTCAGCTTTCAGACACCAGCGCAGACCAGCGTTAAGTGCCCACCTGATGTGCTCAAGAGTATGTGTTTGTGGTCCACTGAGCAGTACAAAGAAAATCACTGAGCTGATGAACGTCTTTGTAATGCTCTCAGAGACATCTCTTGACTGTGTGCAAATCTCTAAGAATGCACTAAGAAATATCTGACAAATTTACCCCATTTCTCTCTAGTTCCCAATAATGTACTGTTTTAGGAGCCCAAGTAAATGAGCAGCACTTAAAACCTTATCTTTAGAGCTTAGTTATGTAAACAATTAACAGCTCAATACACTAAATTAACACCAGTTTAATGCTTTTCTGCAAAGGACGCAATGCCACGTCAGGAGATTTGTCTGATTAGAGTGAGATTAAACAAAATATAAAGCAATATTGTTCTTTTGCTTAATCACTCTTTAGCACCTCACAATAGAAAGAGTGCAGAAAAAACATGCTGTTATTATTTTTCTAATTAACAGTTGCCTGTGTACTCTGCTATCAATGCAAGAGCAGTGAAATTTTATAGTGTCAGAGTGCCACTGTTGTCATGCAACAGCTTTAAAGAATACCTGTTAGGCTTTTCTGAGAATCTGTTTTAACCGTCATAAGGTTAAAGTCCCTACCTGGATTAATAGGTCTATTTATGAACATGACATGAACAGATGTTGACATAGTTAAATCTCAGTAATGTGGCATCAAATGTGCTAATGTGAAAAGACCTGCTTCCAACAAACTTTAGAAAAAGCTCAGTCTCTCAAGTTGAATGGCCACTTCTGAAACCTGACTGGTTAGCGTTCATTTTGTTGTTCTGTGGAAGAAACAATGATATCTGGTTGAAAACAACCTGTTTGAGGGTTTTCGCTATGAATGGAAGGAGATAGACAGGTCTGTAGTTGTCTAAAAGTGTTTAATGTAGATTTTTTTAGCAGTGGGGTTACGCGAGCCTTTTTGAATGCAGTGGGGAAGGTACCCGTGAGGAGAGATGTGTTGATGATGTGTGTGAGTGCTGGTAAGAGTGTAGGAGAGATTGCTTGGAGAAGGTGTGAGGAGATTGGGTCTAGAGGGCATGTTGTAGGGTGGCTGGAGAGGAGAAGTTTACTTCTGCCTCAGTGAGGGGACAGAAAGAGAAGATGGGAGTTTTAGGTTGGTTTGAGGTCCTGTGAGTGTGGGGCTGAGAATTGACTTCTGATTGTTCCAGTTTTGTCTGTGAAGAATGTGGCGAAATCATCAGCTGTTATAGAAGTGGTGGGAGGTGGTGGAGGGGGACAGAGGAGAGAGTGGAATGTTTTGAAGAAATTACATGTGTCTGGAGTGCTGCTGATCTTGTCAAGTCAAGTCAAGTCTGCTTTATTGTCAATTTTTCCACATGTACAGCACATACATACAGAGAATTGAAATTGCGTTACTCTCAGACCCATGGTGCATACAGATAACACTAACAGTAGAGCCTAAAAATCCAGACAGATACAGATTAAATATAAAATATAAGATACAACTATACAAATAATGGTATGTAAAAAAATAAAAATAAAGTTAAATAAAGCAGCGCAAGGCACATGGCAGATAGAGTGCAAACCAGTGAAGACGTCAGTTCTATGCTGAATGAGGTAGTGAGCAGACCAATGCCGCACAAAATGACTGTTGCATGTCACCGTATATTAGTGGGAGGGGGGAGTGGAAGGCCCTGGGGATGTGGAACCTGGGGGGGGTTCATAGTTCAGTGGTGCCTAGGGCAGAAGAGGGACGGGGGGGCAAGTTCGGGAGCGAGTTCAGCTTCCTGACAGCCTGATGGATGAAGCTGTCCTTCAGTCTGCTGGTCCTGGCCTGGAGACTCCGTAGTCTCTTCCCTGATGGCAGCAGACTGAAGAAGCTGTGTGACGGGTGTGTGGGATCACCTGCAATGCAGAGGGCTTTGCAAGTGAGACAGGTTCCATAAATGTCCTGGAGGGAGGGAAGAGAGACACCAATGATATTCTCAGCTGCTCTCACTATGCGTTGAAGGGTCTTCAGGCAGGACGCGTTGCAGGCACCATACCACACAGTGATGCAGCTCGTCAGAATGCTCTCGATGGTGCCTCTGTAGAAGGTGCACATGATGGGGGCCGGAGCTCTGGCTCTCCTCAGTTTGCGGAGGAAGTATAGACGCTGCTGTGATTTCTTGGCCAGTGCTGCGGTGTTGTCGGTCCAGGAGAGGTCCTCCGTGATGTGCACACCCAGGAACTTGGTGCTACTCACTCTCTCCACAGTCACACCGTTAATGCTAAAAGGAGCATGCTGAGTGTGCACTCTACTGAAGTCAACAACAATCTCCTTCGTCTTCTCCACGTTCAGAGAGAGATTGTTGTCACTGCACCACCCGGCTAGGCGGCTCACCTCGCTCCTGTAGTTTGTCTCATATTTGTTGCTAATGAGACCTACCACAAGTCGTGTCATCCACAAACTTAATAAAGACGTTGGAGTTGTGTGACGGTGTGCAGTCGTGGGTCAGCAGAGTAAAGAGGAGAGGGCTCAGCACACATCCTTGGGGGGCCCCAGTGTTCAGTGTGATGGTGCTGGATGTGTTACTGCCGACCCGTACTGCCTGATGTCTTCCAGTCAGAAAGAAAAAAAAGGAAGTATGTGGAAGTATGAAGATTTGGCAGTAAGGACTTCAGCAGAGAAAGATGAAAGCAAAGACTGATACATACTCAGGTCTGAAAGATCTTTTGATTTGCACCACTTTCTCTCTGCTGCCCTGAGTTTGGTCCAATGCTCACAAAGAACATTGGATAACCAGGGGTTAGAAGGGGCAGCCCATGCTGGCCTGGAGGAGAGAGGACAAATATTGTCTAGACAAAAGGTAGAGCATAAAGTGTCAGTTGCTGCATTCACACCCAGAGATGAGAAATGGGTAGGTAAGGGAAGAGAGGAGGATACTACAGTGGAAAGATGGGAGGGGGAAAGGGAGCGTAGGTTTCATTCTAAAAGTAACCGGTATAGGGGTAACAAAATGTAGTTTAAATAAATGAAATTAGTAATGAAGTTTCCTTCAGGAAGGGAGCAATAAAAATAACACAGGCTCCTTCTTAGCCCACGGCGATTATTATATTTACAAGTAATTGCAATCAAAAATCCAAACTACAGCGAAAATACAAATTAGTAATAAGTAGAAAACTAAATATCCCTTCCTAGCAGCAAGTAATAATTTAAACAACAGATCTACAAACAAGTATTAAGCACGACACTCATGTGCAGCCGTCCATCTCTTCTGTTTACTAATCGCTTCTCTTTAACTGTAAAGGTCAGAGAAAATGTGAAAATGGCTACTTAAAGTCAAACAAGGGCTTGAAAGAAATTTTACTTCACATATACTCAGATACTTAAACAGATATTCAGATACTAAAACCATCTAACTCCTCATTTTGACAAATATTTTCCAAACACATCTATGCAAGACTGTTTTTTATGCTGTGATGTGATTGAATTGAATTAATTAATTGAATTCATTAAGAGATGATAAATAGGTGTGAGTTTGTGAGAATAAATAGATAATAGTAATACAAGACCCTATTAAAACTAAAGGATAAATCAATATAAATGATTCATACAGTACATGATTTCTTAAAGACAAGAAAAAGTTTTTATTTTTTTTTTATTTTTTCTAGAAGGAGCAGGATATTATTGCTTTGGTTATGTACAGCAGTACAGCAGATGTAAACATATATAATTGCACAGATGATAAGATATAAAAGTGGCATCAGCAAACAAAAAATAGCATTCCTTTCAGATGTGGAACATATCAATTTTATGGTTTTACATGGACAGTCTTTTTAATACATATTAAACTTAAGGTTGCTTAAGTTGTTTTAATTCACCTCAGGCTCCATGTCTGCAGCTGCTTGGAAGTGAAAAATGTAAAATTGATTACTACTGCACAGATGCCATCTCTCAAAAGACCATTCTTGTTTTTCTTAAAAATATTTCTAAGAACACTGTTGACCTCACAAGAGAATCAGTCAGATATCTTCCTGCCTTCATACTGCTGTTGGCTAGATTGACATGCCTTGCTTTTCAACCCAGGGTCTGCAAAACTGATCTTTGGGGGGATTTTCATCACGAACAGATGACGTAGAATATATTTTTTCAGCTGAAGAGTCATCATGATTGCTTAGCAGTGACATTTAGATTTTTTCACTGGTATTTCCATGGATTCTTCAGCTTACTGAGATGAACAAAAAAGCTTTGAAAAAAAATATATGCATATACTGTATTGGGTAAAATGCAAGAAATGGACTGGCTATACAGAGCACTGAGACTGTACCACATATAGCCATACAGTCTATTTGCTTATTACAAATAATTCAAAGGTTGAACCAACAAAACAAGTCAAAGCAAAGGTGGGGATCCTTCAAGCTTACAAAATATATATTCATAAAAGCATACATTATTTCAACAGCATCTTCAAACAACGTTTTAGCAAACATAACAGTCAACATGACTAAAAAGTCAGATCAACAAGACGTGTTATCATAATCAACTTATAGATTTGGGGCGACAAGATGCAGATGAGAATGAGCCAGGTGATGTCATTACCGCGTGCCAACAACAAACGAAATCCTGCACAATAATAGGCCTACTTTATTGATAGTTGTCATATTGTCAAACTGTATCTCACCGCTAATAGTCAACTATAACCTTGAAACAATTCAGTTCAGGACAATAGTAAAATATAAATTTTGAACAATAAATTATAAACCAACATGTTCACGTTTCAAACATCCCACATTTGCTCACACAAACCCTTGGATTGCTTAGATAGTTTTATTCAAACCGTATGTCCACAGCGTGCGTACTTGTAATTTATACTTTCCTCCTTCTAGTTCTCCCTCTTTTCCTACCTTTTCCCACTTTCTTTTGTATTGCAAAAATGGCTAACCTTGACTCTCATGATCCAATATTGTTGCCAACTGTTTAATCAGTTCCTCCGGATTACTGATTTGAATTTCTTTTAAAAACTAATGTGATAACCTAAATTTCTTTCTACCCTATCTTCATGCTACACTTGACAGCTTCCGCATTTGCCTTTAATTTCCATGAGCTGGGACCCACAACTTCTATTTGAATTTGTTTCAACTCTAGATGTTGAAGAAGTTCCATGATTAAGATCTGCCTTGATTCAGATTTTGATTATAGATACTACCTATTGCTTAATAAGAATCTGAACATATTACTGCTCCTGATTTGTACTCCTGCAAACAGAATCAACTCAAAGTTGACAACTGGTCATAATTCTAAAAATGGCACATTGACTGCCCACCCTACTCTCTGCCTTATTTACAACACGTATACGTTTTTCACTCATTGCTCTCCACTTCCATACCTGATTTCTTCACTCATGTCTTATCTCCACTACTACTGGCTGAGGCATATCCATATAGATATGCCGGATATATTACTCTTGGTAACACTCTATAATTGGTATCCCCACTCTCCTATAAATCTTCTTTCTACCACCCACCCAAACTCTTATGGTTCTTACATTCCCCTTTCCCACCATTTCCTAATATTTTCCTGTTGGATGTACCGTCATTCTGACTAGTTTAGATTTGTCCATACAAGCCTTACAGTTTTTCCTTCTAATATTAAATTGCAATTTATCTCTACTTGCAAGCTACTATGGTGTTTGTTGTAAGCCATGCTCCCAGCAAATTCTCATCGCCTGTGCTTGAATTTCTTATTCTCTAACTGTGATTTTTGCCGCCAACACCATATGCTATACTTCCGATAACTGATCTTATCATTGCTATATATGAAGCGCCCCGCTAATCTGCTCCCCACTCTTGTCCTGCCATACATTTCATTACATTTAAACTCTTTTTACCCCTATTCACATCCTTATCATAAGGTGCCATGTAAGTCTAGTATCTAGCCACTTCCCCAAGATCTACTGACGTTCTCGAATTTCCCGGTTATATAACTTCCCCATTATCTAGAAAATTAATAACATTGTGTCCACTGATAACTTACATACTTATTATGACCCTACCTCATCACCGCCTTGCTTTTCCCATAATAAAAACCAAAGCTGGTGATTTACCAAAACACCTTACTAAAATTATTTACATTACTAAAAAAAAGTACTGGACTTATTACACTTCCCTGAGGAACCATTTTCTATTAATTCCTTGAGATTAGCATCTCCTACTCTCACCCTTATTAGCCTTTGCGTAAGAAATATTACTTCCAATTAACCCCCATTTTCTTCCCCCGCCCCCAACTTAATGATCAGACTATAATTATTCTTTTCAATACGGAGTATTCTTTCGTGACAGAGCTTGGATTTCCATCTGTTTAACCGGGCCTCCACTAAAACTTTGGAGTGTATTTTTTCCTTCTTCCAAAAAATATACTAAATCTATCGTATCATTCTCATCCATCACTTTCCCTACATGAGATGTAAGGGCTATGTGGCTATACTAGCCGGCTTATTTGGATCCTTCCCGGTCTTCTTTATTGCAATATCACAATGCTCTCTTTCCACCTATGCGTAGCACCCCCCATTTCCCACACGTGATATAGCACGCCAACATTCACTCTCAATGATTCCTCACTTAACTGCTTGATCATATAATCGCTGATTTCAGCTTGCCCCGGAGTAGTTTCTGCTCATTATCCTCAGCGCTCGTTTTAGTTTCCGTCTTCCAAACGGGACATCCATTATATATCTCCATCCTGTCTCTTTCCCCCATAGATGAGGCTGCTCCTCGTAGTGACTTCCTCCCTTTCCCTCTAAATAAACTCTTCATCGATTTTCCGTACTGTTTACTTTATAATGTATTACAAAACAGTTTCCTGCTTTAAGTCACAGTTTTATATTGCTATATCTGCCCCTCATTTAAAAACAGGATATTCCATATCCTTCCTTATCCAATTCATCCTTCTGATCATACCCATACTTCTCCTCTTATGTACTTCCTTTGCTCCCCTATTCTATCACAAAATCTCTCAATGTTGTCTTTTGCCCGTCTACCCCCCTCTTTTCCTGTTGCTTTTTCTCGATCTTTATATTCATAAATCTGTATACTTATGCAATCTCTTACCTTCTTGATCTCTCCTTTTTCCTTCTAATAGCGTTCTCACACTCCTTATTCCACCATGGTAAATCGCTTGGAGATCAATTTTTTTACTGCTGAGCCATTTTGCTAATATTTTCATTTAACAGTCATCGACACTTCTTACTTCATTTAAACCTTTTAAAATCCATTATTTAATCTCCCTTTCTTCTCGACTTCTTTTACACACAAAATTTAGACACACATTTCCATCAAATCAGGAAATAATTAAGCTACATTTTCCAACAACTAAACAAAAATAATATTATTTTGTACCCCCCATTTCAGAAATATCAGAAATCTTCTCTGATCATTTACCAGGCATTGCCAAATCCCCACATACCAAGTGTCACCCTCTCTCTACTCTTCTACCAAATATACCAAGTGTCATACTCTACTTATACCAAGTGACTTATTCTACTCTGGCTGCATGAATGTAATGTTATATTATCTTATACAGTACAAGTGAAGATACAATGTTACAAGTCTCTAAAATCATAAATGATTGGATTTAGGATTTAGACCATTAGATTTCTACTTTTTAACACTTATTTTTTTCCAGCCATTCTCTCATGAATCCATCTGTGGCAATGCAGCCGTCTCCTGATTTCTGGTAACAGCTGCCTGGCTTTTCTTTTTCCAGTGTTCTCATAATGCTCTCTGAGCTTTTTCCTCACGGTCAATCTGGCTGTGACTGACATTGCCACATTATGGCTCTCCACAGTATGTACCCGCTCTCACATCCGTCCCTCTCCCCCACAAATGTTGCCTTCAACCACGCCTGGATTGGAGGCACAATATTTGACCCTTCCCTGCCTGTACTATGACTTTTCTTCCTTATTCCCTGATGCAGGTATGATACTTTCTTCAGTGTGGCCAGCATCATGACCCTGGCCGTCATGGGTTTAGTGAGATATCTGGTGACAGGAAACCCTCCGAAATCAGGTGCTGTGCTGATTCCATTAAGGCCTAAATAACATTTAAAAACAGGATCCTTCATTACTTTATTAATTCAGCATTTAATTTAATTTCATTGTTGTTGCATCTAAGAACATTGGGTTTGGGGACACAAAAGTTCAATGTGTGTTTAATGAACCATATTTTTTTTTTTTTCTTGTAATTGTGTAGTGTATTTTTTTTTGATTTATATTTTATGTAGAATTTTAATGTTTGAGTCTGTATTTATTGATTTTTTTTATTTTTGTGTTTGATTGTGTACTGCTTGACTTTCAAAACTAAACCCAGACTAATAAATATTTACTGTAAAAAAGTGTATAATTTGATACAGAAAACAAAATATCATTATAACTTGTCTACAGACATGGGAATTTCACAGTCATAAATATAATTTTATACAGAAAAAAATATATATAAATGTTAATGACATTGTAATCACAGTCAAAATCAGAATAGAGAGATGAATGGTATTTGTGTTTTTGATTGTTTCTTTGGCTTTACCACAAATGCCAGGACTCACAGAATTTAATTTAATTTGTACCCAAACCATAACTGCTTATTTGCTCTCGAAACACATGAAACATCTATCCATGAAATCTTTAATGATGCATGAAAAGGTCAATGGAGGGATTATAGGATTTGATTTAATTGTGTTTAATGTTAAATTTGGGGTATAGATTTGCGCTAATGTTGTTTTATATTTAATTTGAGGGATCAATTTACACCCAATTGTTTTCCAGTTAAACAGTTTCATTTTCATTTTCAATTAGACAGTTTCTCATTACTCCATCTTCCTTTTCATTTTCAAATTACCAACCTGTTAATTGCCTTCACATTGCCTCTCCATTTACGAAGAAGAAACTCTAAATGAGGAAAAATAGGTTATTGGCAGTGGGATTTACTTGAGGATTCATCAGTTGTCTTTCTAGGCATGGCTAAACCTCTACATGTTTGATAAAAACTCTAAAGAATGAGCTTTCCCCTATGAAGAACAGTATCAAATAACTTTTTCTTATCTCTCTGTTCCAGGAAGCAAATTTCAAAGAAAAACTATCAGTATATTGATTGATGTGTGTTATGTGTGTGTTTTCTGTTTTTTTGGGTGGTTTTTTTTTTTTCTGGGATGGGGAGGATATGGGCCAGAACCCTTTGGTTTGGCATGCTCTGTGGACTGGGCTGGGTACCAGCACTCCTTAAATGGCTCTTCATTCATTATGGCTTTGGCCATCTTGTGCACCCTGATCCCATGTGTGGTCATCCTGTTCTCCTACACTGGCATCGCCTGGAAGCTCCACAAGGCCTATCAGTCCGTCCAGAGCAATGATAACCTGCCCAACTCTGGGGCCGTTGAGAGGAAAGTCACCCTGGTAAGGGATATCCGAAATTGCACACAAAAATGTTAAGAGCTTTCTTGAAATTGCCAGGCTCCAATCTGACTGGCCAGCTTTACACAATTTCCGAGCACTGGGATGTACTGTACAAAATAAAGTCAAGTTTGCAACAATATAAGGTATCATTCATCTCCATAGCACGAATGGTGTGGGACAAGTTAGGCATCCAATTTAATGGGTTCGTTCAAATTTCTAACACTAGTACTATGCTCACGTTTACTGTTGTTAGGCAAAATCTGATCATTTCAATAGGAAACCATACAATCTGGTAAATCTACATAGGGGCAAAATTCTGCAAGTTGGTCACAGATTTGCCATAATGGCCAAGACTAACAGAAAACTACTTGGTTTTAAAATGGCTTCTGTCTGAGCTGTAGACAATAGACCCCTTTTGTCTGCGAAATTTTGTCAAAATAGCCTTAATATGACCTTTAGTGTGCATAGCTAGGTTTTCAGGACAGATATTGTTTTGACTGCATTCTTTCTTTAAAAATTTCCTTCTAGTTGACAGTATGTACACTAAAATTATGGCTAGGTTTTTTTTTATTATTTCTTTTAAAGGACAAGTTTGATGTTTCTCAACCAGCTTTGTATTATTACATTGTTGTGGTACATGTAAATGACCATTTGTATTTTTTCTCCAGGCAACATGGAGAAAGACAAAACAAAGCTGGTTGAAAATCAGCAAACTTGCCTTTTAAGTTTTTAACAACATGCAGGGTCACAGGACGTGCAAACCCTGGAGCGTTCACACATCTGCAGGAAGCTTACAGTTTTTCCTGCTACAGTGACAGACACTGATTCACACCCCAGCTTCACCTTCTGCCCACAACATTTTTTTTTCAGTTGATTTCAGATCTAAAATTTTAAACCTAAAACTTTTTTTTTTTTTTTGTTCGGTGCCCAAGTTATAGAAGTGAGAGAAATTGGTAAAGGTCAAGCTCCTCCAGTCCTTAAAGGTCACTAATGGATGTAAAGGATTTCCAAGAAATAGCCTTGTAATTTTCCAGGCATTTGCATCTAAAGCTTAATAGTGTATTGTCGGGTCTTTACCCCCTGGAGCTAAGATCAAAATTGTAATCAGGTATTTCTGCAATCTTTTCACTGGATCTGAATCTTAAGCACAGCATATGTTGTTCATAAGCCTTAATTATCAAATGGTTCATGTGGAGCCATCACTTTGAATTAATGTATTAGTGCCCTTTCCCCCAGACTACAACAGCAGTAGCATGTCCAACATGAATCACTTTTAAAGGAATAGTTCCCCAAAAAGTAAAAATTTTACTCACCCTCAGGCCATCTAAGATGTAGATGAGTTTGTTTCTTCATCATAACAAATTTGAGGAAATGAAGCATTATATAACTTGCTCAGCTGTGTGTGTTCTGTAGTAATGAGTGTTTGAACTGCTGATAAAAACATCGCAATAATCCACAAGAAATCCACACAACAGCAATACTCAGCAGGACTCACATTTTACAAGTTTGAAGTCAGCTTTTCACTTCACAAGACATTAATTGATAGACCGGAGTGGTGTGGATTATTTGTGGATTACTGTGATGTTTTTATTAGCTGTTTGGTCTTTCATTTTGACGGCGCCCATTTTTATTCTGTTCAGATGAAGAAATAAACTCATCCACATCTTAGATGCAAATTTGTACGCAAATGTTCATTTTTGGGTGGAATATTCCTTTAACTGTTTTTTGCTTTCAGTTTTTTCTTGTTTGTTTCAGATGGCCATCCTGATCAGTGCCGGCTTTATTGTATCCTGGGCGCCCTACGTGTTCATCAGTCTCTGGACCATGTTTTACTCTGATGGCAAAGACAGCGTGGCGCCCATTGTCAGCTTGCTGCCCTGCCTCTTTGCAAAATGCTCAACAGTGTACAACCCCTTAGTCTACTATGTTTTCTGCAAATCTTTCCGCAGAGAGCTTCGGCAAATCCGGATGTATTGTTGCTGGGATGCTGTGAGCAAAATGACACTCTGTATAGGAGCAGAAAGCTCAGAGGAAACTAGCAGGGCACAAGAGACAGCAGAAGAGTGAACACACACTAAATAAAAAGAAAAGGGTTGCCGGATTGTTTGTAATATGGAAACGCTTGGACTCTGTGTGTTATGGCATTTTCAAGACCATCAAGTCTGTGTCTGCAGCCCACAGTAATGCACTACTGCATGAACATGGGACACAGAATTAAGTAATTAGCAGAGGAAATTTTTGGAAAAATTTCATAAAGATTCATCTTTTGATGCCAGTGAAACAAGCAGCACTTTAGCTTCAGATATTCACTGTCCCAGTCAAATGCTGCCTGTTTGAACAATATCTTATTCTTTTGTCCTTTTACCTTATCTTTTACTGCTGCCTAACCTTTTCGCTTTCGGCAGATTATTGTGAGATCAGAGCTATTGCAATCTTTATGAAAGATAAATGCTTTATAAGAAGATAGAATGGTGCAAGGAAGATTTCTTTTTCTTTTTTTTTTTTTTTTTTTTTGCAAAACTTTGTCTCAATAATTTTGTTTTATGTTGCTTTGTTTTCCATTAAACCTTGTTTTTCATTAAAATCATTTTTCACACTGACTGTTTCTTGTATTTTAATCCTGCGTTCTTTATTCTGCAATAATTGTTGTCAATCTTTCTTTAATAGTTATTACTTGTGCACATGTAATGCATCCAAAAGCTGTAATTACCGGTGAAAGGGGCTGATCATCAGATGAGGTACACACTACGCGATTGAAAGAAGGATCCTTTAATGGCTTTTAATGCATGACTACCCTTCAACACAAACACACCCATTGAGACATTGATCGAAACCGTCATGCCCGCTCACTTTGTCAAGCTATAGGGCACAGATGCTAAACTTGTTGTTAGACAGAATTCTTCAAAAAATAATAAAGCCGGATTTAGGTGTTCCTTCACTACAGTATGATTTAGAGAACAGTAAGATGTTTTTGGAATACAGCTTGAAAATATTTAATCATTTCATTATTTGTGGCTACTTTTGCATTTGCCTTTATGTATAGGTACATATGTTTATTTGTTTTTAGTCCCAGATTATTGTGAGATCAGAGCTATTGCAATCTTTATGAAAGATAAATGCTTTATAAGAAGATAGAATGGTGCAAGGAAGATTTTTTTTTTTTTTTTTGCAAAACTTTTTATGTTGCTTTGTTTTCCATTAAACCTTGTTTTTCATTAAAATCATTTTTCACACTGACTGTTTCTTGTATTTTAATCCTGCGTTCTTTATTCTGCAATAATTGTTGTCAATCTTTCTTTAATAGTATTACTTGTGCACATGTAATGCATCTAAAGCTGTAATTACCGGTGAAAGGGGCTGATCATCAGATGAGGTACACAGATTGAAAGAAGGATCCTGTTAATGGCTTTTAATGCATGACTCCTTCAAGACAAACACCCCATTGAGACATTGATCGAAACGTCATGCTCACTTTGTCAAGCTATAGGGCACAGATGCTAAACTTGTTGTTAGACAGAATTCTTCAAAAAATAATAAAGCCGGATTAGGTGTTCCTTCAACTACAGTATGATTTAAGAACAGTAAGATTTTTAATACAGGCTTGGAAATATTTAATCATTTCATTATTTGTGCTACTTTGCATTTGCCTTTTATGTATAGGTATATGTTATTGTTTTAGTCCCACACAGTCACAAATATTAAAAATAAAATCACATTTAAAAAAAAATTTTGGTCGTTGGCTCTTCCCCAACCATAACTTTTTAAAACGCTACTGCAGAGTGACTCTCTGTGGGATTTCTGAGTTGTTGGCAGGGGTGTCTTATTGAATTAGGGAGCAGATCAAAGTGAAGAGGGCTGACCAGGACACATATGAACACACATCCCAGCAGCTTTCCATTCCCAACTTTACTTTACTATCCTCAGAGACGCACAAATGGACGCTCTGAGAAGTGCACTCTGGATGTAGATTAATGTCTAGACATATCATTTTGCTCAGTTTCCTGAATGTAAAGTGTCTCTGATGGCATGGTATGTCAAAGCAATACTTGGCTTAAAGGGATACTCCACCCCAAAATGAAAATTTTGTCATTAATTACTTACCCCCATGTCGTTCCAAACCCGTAAAAGCTCTGTTCGTCATCTCTGTTCAACATTTTCATTTTGGGGTGGAGTATCCCTTTAAAGGGCTGTGTTTCTTCGCTACAGAATAAATTGTGACATCATCAGTAAGCAGAAAGAAATCAGTTTGTTCATTCCCTGCCAAAACTTCATTTCAAATCTATGACTGTCATCAGTAATTCAAATGTTGTTCCAAACCTGTTTGACTTTGCCTGTAATGTCTTTGTATAAAACCCCAAATGTTTCATGACAAAGACAAAAGATGTGGATCCAAGAACATGGCTTGCTTTCATGAGTCATATTAATCATTTTACATTATTTTCTTCTACTGTTAACCACCACTCATCAAAAGAGAAAAGTGAGCATTTCACACGTCCTCTGCCCTTCATGGAGAGCTCAATTTACAGAAGAGCTCTGCATCTTCTACAGATGAAAGTTCAAAGAAAATAGAAAGACAGGCCTCCTCCAGAAACCACAATGATGATGAGCATCAGACAGACTTAGAAGTGAAAGGAGAAGTGTATAATTTTTCTGATACTAGCGTCACCAATCAGAATTGCAGAAATAATTGTTTCTAAAAACCTCGACCCACATCAGCCATTGGTTGAGCCAATTATCCTGAGTGCAACCATTACAGCACATGTTCCTATCCACATTGTATGCCTACAGTGATAAATACAGCATAGCCAATTTGCATTGGCAATAATGCTAATAACATTCATCTAAACCCCGTGAAACTTTCAGATCTTTAAATCACTTTCTTGGAGGGAAGGGTGACAGATCCATGATCTAATATCATTTCCCAGAGAGCTTCATCACGAGGAAAGACACTAGCCATTGAGTGCTTCAGTGGTTTACTCCTGATCTGATTACTCAGACCACGGTTGGAACCAAACTAACACATTAAAGGGTTAGTTCACCCAAAAATGAAAATTCTGTCAATTAATAATTACTCACCCTCATGTCGTTTGAAACCTGTAAGACGTACGAATTCCTATGACCTGATTTGTGCTAAATAATATGTATTTTACTAGTTGCCCAATTCGTATGAATTTGTATGAATGACCTACATCTAACCTCGCCCTTAAACTTACCCATCACTGCGGTCTAGACAAATCGTACAAAATTGTACGAGTGAGGTCTGTTAGTTTTCTTTTATAGTGTTAACTACAGGTAGCTAAATCACACCTTGGTGGGCGGGGTTAGTGTAAATCGTTTTAGCCAACAAGGCGGGCTATTTGCACTTAGTGTAAATAGACACTCCGTTTACTTAATGAGTTAACCAAAGATATAATGAGCAATTGTAATGTTCAAAGCAGATGTCATAACAAATATCAGTAGATAGTATTCGTACGACTTTACCTTCACCCTGAAGAAATACAAACAGAGGACAGAAGATAACAAGCACAGCACTAAAATGGTGCAAAGCTACATAAGGTTTATAGGGGAGACGTTTCTAGCCTTTTTTAATGTATGCACCCCCATTCATGTAAATACTTAAATGTATTCATTTAATGCATTTATAATAATAAGACACTATAAAACTGACTAAAATGACATATGCAGCATATGTTCAAGCCTATTTTCAACTATTTTTATTTTATTTAAAGGTTTTCCAAATTACCACACATAAACAGATATCTTGCATACTTGCATAACACCAGATGTAAGATGTAAATCCAATTAATTAGTAAGCTACTGTTTCCACTAATGAATTCAGCGATAAGAGTTATGAATAATTCAAAGTTATTGATCAAAGGTAAATGAGTCATGCAAATTTGTTATTAGGAAGGAAAAACCTAAATAATAATATGCAAAGGAGGTTTTTAGATTTCCTTTGAGGAGGTAGTGTCCACAGCAATAGGACTGCATAAGTGAAGACAGAGAAAGGTTGAACCGCATTCAACTGGTAGCCTCCGGAAATGAGAAATGTAAATGAAGAAAAAGTTCACCCCAAAATTAAAAATTTGCAGAAATTTCCTCACCCTTAGGCCATCCAAGATGTAAAAAAGTTTGTTTCTTCATCTGACCAGATTTCAAGAAATTTAGCATTACATAATTGCTCCCCAATGGATCCGCTGCAGTGAATGGGTGCCGTCAGAATGAAAGGCCAAACAGATAAAAACATAACAATAATCCACAAGTAATCCACACTACTCCAGTCGATCAATTAACTATCTTGTGAAAAGCTGCATTTTTGTTATAAGCCAGTTTATCATAAAGATGTTTTTCAAACCATTGCTTCCAGTTAAAATATAAGTCCATAATCCATAATGTTGCATAATATTGCTGTTGTGTTTGTAATGAACAAATCCATTTATCAGAAATAAGTTTCATTCTGACAGCACCCATTCACTGCAGAGGATCCACTGGTGAACAAATGATGTAATGTTAAATTTCTCCAAATCTGTTCTGAACATACAAACTCATCTACATCTTGGATGGCCTGAAGGTGAGTATTTTTTTCAGAAAATGTTCATTTTTGAGCAAAGTATTCTGTTAACCACACCCACAGGTCTCTGCTGCACAAGAGCCAGCTAAAGAAATAAACATGAGATTGCAGATGAAAAACATAGCTTTAATTGTGAACGGTGCTCGACAATTTCCTCAAAGCATTGTGCAAAGCATTGCATAATTTGTCTCATTCCCGCTGTGCACACAAACCATACCAGTATGTGCAGAAACTCTCAGATATCTCAATCTCAGTTTATTTGACATTTCCTGATGGATTTAAGTGCACTGAACACTTAAGCCTTCATTGAGAGACATCAAAGAGAGAAGAACATATAATTGTCTTGGTGTCTTTTTACTTTAAAATGGCTCCAGATTTTATTATTCATTTTTTTACTTAAGGATGAAAGTCCCAGTTTGTTTAATTGAATTTCGAAAGAATCTGAAAAAAAAAAAAAAAAAACTGTGACATCTGAAGCTTGCTAATTTGATTTAATTGCCTAAATGCGAAGAAGAATCAACTTCTTATTACTCTCTGTGTTTTCTGTTTCTGTAATCAAGTGTGTTTTGCGAGGATGCATGATTGCAATTTATGACTATTGTACAGTGACAGTAATGCACTTGCATGAGAGATGACTGATTCTCCAAAACAATCAGAATAACAGTAGTTATAGACCTCTCTCTCTCTCTCTCTCTCTCTCTCTCTCTCTCTCTCTCTATATATATATATATATATATATATATATATATATAGAATAATTTATATATATAAATTATTCTGTATATATATTTTAATTAAAATAAAACATTGTAAATAAACCACAGCAATATTTTGTTCTTTATTATTTTCCCAGTTGCACTCAAAAATATTTTCATCTATCTATCTATCTATCTATCTATCTATCTATCTATCTATCTATCTATCTATCTATCTATCTATCTATCTATCCTAACGCGGGACTTAAGTGTGGTCCAGTCATGATTAAGACCCTCCTTTTGAGGACTTTAGTGAAGCGGACCCTTGTAGAGATGTTGTATCAGACGCTGGATTGAGGGCGTCCAGTGCGCACCAGTAACCTCTCATGGCGAGTTCTTCTGTTTTATTCGTTATTGAGCAAAAACAGCGGCATCGCTTCATTTTCTCGGTATGTTGTTGAGGTGGGGGCTTCATTTAATCGCGTTCTTTATCTCGGTTGGACATCAGATGTTTCTGACACCTGACAGCAGTGTGGATCGTCTATAGCTTCTTGTTCCAGTGGAATTTCACAGCGCATGTATTTTCGTTAACTTTTTCCACATCGTACCGATCCTTGTGAGCGCGTGTCTTTCTGGGAATTAACATCTCGTCCCGCTAAAGAGCACATTTCACTTGTCCACATGGATATTTATTCCTCTAAACTATCACCGGCTGTGGATTATGGAGTTGGTGCGTTCCTGCTGCTCATTGGTAAGATTGCGTTACTGGATCTCCAACTTTTTTGGTTACCCTTTCTGGCGCGTAATAGTGAGTCTGTGTGTTTCCAAACTGATTAATAAAACTTCTTACCTAATGACTCAAAAGGGGTAGTTATTCTGAAAACGCAGTGTTTTATAGAGAAGTTTAACGATCGATGCTTTGGTACATTTTTTATTTAAGAGAAACCAGGGCTATTAATTTACACCAACAAAACTGTGGATTAAATCAGGTTGAAATAGTTATTTAAGGTAATAATTGCATGTTACCACTTTTTACACCTCCCAAATCATCATTTTTGGTTATACAAGTAAACAAACAAACCAACAAAAAACAACAATCAAGTGAATATTTGTGTATGTGAAATTTACTTGCAACAATAGACTTGAATCCTGGAGTAAAACGTTTGCATTCTCTCATTCTGTCCCAACAAGAAATCTATTTGTTTTCCTCCAATAATTGATAGAAATCAATTATTCGTTTCATTCACTCCCTTAATGTTTATATAGAGAGAGTCAAGTTGTCTTACTGTTTATATTTTAATGTCAGTTTCCATTGTGACAACATGCTCAATATATATGGTGTGTTCAATTAACTTTCTTTTTTCTAGGTAATAATGGTTGGTCACTGGCTTTTTTTTTTTCTTTTTTCTTTTTTTTTAGTGCTAAGATATTAAAGTATGTGTCTTTGACTTCTTTCATTCTCTCCTGTCCTTTGTCACTCATTTAGTATTTATATAGAGAATTCAAAGTTGTGTCTTGGATTTCGAGATACAGTAATATATGTAATCGTACAGAGATCAGGCTTATTTTAACTGATCAGTAGGTTTAACTGTGAACAATCATTTGTGTCAGAGGCAAGTGAAAATTATGTTTGTCTGAGGACAGAGTAGTCATCCGTGACATTACTGCAAGGATGAAGAGACTCGTGGGTCTCTATTATCTTTGCAAAACCATTCTTGACTTTCTCTTCTCAAAGAGAAAGCATAACCTCTGTGACGTCCAGGTTACCAGAGCAGACTGTATATATCAATTCTTTTTGCAGTATTCTATGCCCCAGAGTCCAAATTTCTATTAGAAAATCGTGTTGTAAATGGCACAATGAGAAATACACACAGAAATCCCTCATCAAAGTGCTTTCACACTGATGTCACTTTTCATTCGGTTGCTTTGACAAATGGCCTTTGCAACTGGAGACGTTTAATTTCCTCAATACATTCCAATTTAAATTGCAGGTGTTTGATAAACCCTTAATGCAGTTGGCAGAGGGAGCATTGAACCTATTTTAGAAGATGAGGATAATTGGGTAAAGCTGATGGCATATGATTTATACACACTTTACCCTTAAGGCTCTGCTGAATGAAGCAGCTCTGTTCCCTATAGACGATAGACTGTTTGCTCCTTGCACAGCAAGATGTTTTTAATTTTAGTGGAGCAGATCTGTTTTCTGCTGCAGGAAGATCCTAGCGACTCATATGTAATGCTTTCAAATGTAAGATTACAGATGGATTAAATGTAATCCACGTATCCAGCAGTCAGCGATGAAGAATAAAGGATTTCACTGGCACAGCACAGATCAATTCTGACAATGTTAGGTACATTCAGCCACGTTAGCAGAAACCAACCTAAAACTTGCTTAGGATTATTGTAAATTTCTCACGAGTTTGTACAGGATGTGGGTTTTACATTTAAGTTAGGACATCAGTCAGTACTGAATAATGCGGTGCTAGATTTTTATTTATTTTTAGTGAAAGTGACGTGACATACAGCCAAGTATGGTGACCTATACTCAGAATTCGTGCTCTGCATTTAACCCATCCAAAGTGCACACACACAGCAGTGAACACACACACACACTGTGAACACACACCCGGAGCAGTGGCCAGCCATTTATGCTGCAGCGCCCGGATAGGATAAAAAAAGCATAAAAATACTACTATGATTGACAAATAGTTAATCTTTTTAAATTTAGTGAGAAATTAAAATTGTATTTTTTTCACATTAGAGTAATAAGAATCAGTCTAAATTTTTTTTTACAATTGTTAAAGATTCCATTAGGCTATGTAAAACATGTTGCGTGGTTATGTAACATTCACCCCATTAGACCTTCATTGATTGCTGTGTAAAACATGTTCTAAGTTGTCCTTCAGCTTCCTTGTAGCTTCAACTGTAGTGTGACGCTAGTAACTCCAAGGTCATGTGTTCAATATATATATATATATATGTGTGTGTGTGTCTTGAATGCAATATAATTGCTTTTAGATAAAACGCCTGCCAAATTCATACAGTAAATGTAAGTCCCACAGTTATTATGTACTGCTAAAAATGCAGTCTAAAGCAAAACAAGAAGGTTATAGAGTAGGCAAGGAGACACAAAGTAACGACACAAGAGACTGTTTGAAGATGGGGTTACATAAGACTACAGGAGGAATTTGTCTTTGGGATTTGATCCCAACATTTGCTCTGAACAAAACACTATATAATAAGATCTGTAGATTAAAAGGAGACTAGCAATTCCAGGAACGTGGGATATGGACTGATAAAATGAACCTTGAATGCAATGGATGTCACTTTGGATAAAAGTGTCAGCCAAATGCAGAGCAAGATATGCATTAATATAAAACAATTACAAATCCAAATAAAATTCATATATAGACATGATGCAGCATCTTGCATTTTCTCAGCAAATATGGAAGAAGGTGTAAGTGATAGAGATGGATATAGTCAGCTAGTCATTATCACAAAATCAAAACACAGAATGTCATATATTTTCTGTCAAAATAAATAAATGGAAATTAAATTTGAATGTAACACATGGATTAAGTCTAAATTAGCAAATCCAGTTCTTCTTCTCCTTAGCCCAGGTAAGATGCCTCTGACGTTGTCTGTGGTTCAGGAGTGGCTTAACAAGAGGAATATGACAACTTTAGCCAAATTCCTCGACACGTCTGTGTCTGGTGGCTCTTGTTCCTTGACCCCAGCCTCAGTCCATTCCTTGTGAAGTTCACTCAAATTCTTTAATCAATTTTGCTTGATAATCCTCATAAGGCTGTGGTTCTCTCGGTTTTTCTTCCACACTTTTTCTTTCCACTCAACTTTCTGTTAACATGCTTGGATACAGCACTCTGTGAACAGCCAGCTTCTCTGGCAATGAATGTTTGTGGCGTGCCCTCCTTGTGAAGGGTGTCAATGATTGTCTTCTGGACAACTGCCAGATCAGCAGTCTTCTCCATGATTGTGTAGCCTAGTGAACCAAACTGAGAGACCATTTTGAAGGCTCAGGAAACCTTTGCAGGTGTTTTAAGTTGATTAGCTGATTGGCATGTCACCATATTCTAATTTGTTGAGATAATTGGTGGGTTTTTGTTAAATGTGAGCCAAAATTGTCACAATTAAAAGAACCAAAGACTTAAACTACTTCAGTCTGTGTGCATTGAATTTATTTAATACACGAGTTTCACAATTTGAGTTGAATTACTGAAATAAACTTTTCCACAACATTCTAATTTATTGAGATGCACCTGTAAGTGTACTAGTGTATGAAAGAAGGGTTTAAGTGTACTACAAGTGGTAACTAAATGCATTTTTAAAATACAGAGATAGTATGTTAAAAGCACATTTTAGTTCATATTCATGTTGTCCCAAAATAGCACAGTTGAGTACACTTAGATGATCTTAAGTTTTCCTAAGAGGTACTAGAATAATTTTTACTATATTATGTACAAAATTAGTGTGTGAAAATAGAGTACTTTAAGTACATTATGGATGTGCGTTTTTCATCTGGGTGTGTTTTTCTTCTTTTTGTCTTTCACATGCAGCAATTCTTTCCATTGTGGGGAATTTGATGGTTCTTGTGATGGCATACAAGCGGTCAAACCACATGAAGCCCCCTGAGTATTTGAGTGTAAATCTTGCTGTGACAGATCTGGGAGCAGCCATCACCATGTACCCGCTGGCTATAGCCTCAGCTTGGAACCACCATTGGATAGGAGGAGACGTCACCTGTGTGTACTACGGCCTGATGGGATTTTTCTTTGGAGCAGCTAGCATGATGACCCTGACAATTATGGCTATTGTTCGATTCATTGTGTCTTTAACGCTCCAGTCACCCAGTGAGTTCCCCTGGGCTCTATCTATGGACCTATTTTTATTCTGACTCCTGCATAGATTTCTAATGAGTGGTAAAACCTCAGAGCTCCTGAGAGTTCAATTATCTTTTCTTACCATGTAAAGTTCTGTTGAGAATGACAATGTACATTTCAGAGGTAGAGCATTTGCCTGATGCACGTTATCTGCTCCAAAATAAATAAAAAAATTATCTAATTAAAACTGTTTTAATAGTATAGCCACAGTATGCAAACAATATGGGTGTTAATGATTTAGATAATGAATACGATAATATGAAAAATCGCAAATCGCAAAAAACAACTGTTAAAAGGATGAATTTTTAACAGCTTTGCACCACAAATAATACACCATTTTAACTGAAAAATTAAGTCAGGTGCTTTTATAAAATGATGAGCTTCACATTTCTGCTCTAATCGTAATCAGTTTTGTGGTAATCAATATTATGCCACAAATGCTGTTGATTGAGCTAAACTTGTACTAAACCCAGAATATTCATTTGACCAAACTTTTTAAATGGCATTGACCCCAAACAGAACATTATCAATTTATTAAATGTATATGATACAGCCAATCATTTCTGATTAATTCCACTATAACATAACAAAGCAAGGTTTCATTAATGGTTTGACAGAGGGAGTGATCTGGTTTCAGCTCTGTAAGAGGTCATGTTCTCACTGAGAGCTGCTAGGGAGCTCTGTTACAGCAGATAGTTGTCATTTACACACAAACTCAACATGACAGTTCAGTAAAGCTAACTTAATGGAGTTTTTTGGCTGTTTCATGCTGGGAGACAAACACAGAATTATTGAAATGAAACTTGGCATGGGAATAACTGCTGTGGAGGGAAACAAATAGATTTCTTGTCTGCCCTTATTGCTAGACAAATGCTAATAAAGAGCTGAAAGAGATATCAACCCAGAATAACTCTTTAAGTAGGCCCATTAAATTAAACAACCACCCAGAAACCCCTAAAAGACATCCAGCAACCCATTGCCAGTCACCTGGAATGCCCTAACAACAATCTAGAAACCATATAGCATTGCCTAACAACCAACCAGAACACTTTAGCATCACAGTGGCTAATTTTGCATGAGCAAGCACTACTCATGTTTTCATAAAATTAAATAATCTATTATTCATGTTTGCATTTAGTGCCAGATGTCAGATTCAGCTTATGTGTGCATCTGTAATCTGGAAAAGCCCACTTTCCCCAGTTTTCTGGGAAAAGACCACCTACATTGTGCTCATCATTCTTAAAGGAAGACAATAAAATGCTAAATATAAAATAAAAACAAAAGAGCAACACATAAAAACTGCTTTTGCATTCAGATCCCCTTTATTTCAACTTTAACTGTCTTTTTTTTGTTTTGTTTTTTCCATAGAAGAGAAAATCAGCAAAAGGAACGCAAAGATCCTTGTGGCGACCACATGGCTGTATGCACTGCTCTGGGCTATTTTTCCTTTGATTGGCTGGGGAAAATATGGCCCGGAGCCCTTTGGCCTGTCCTGTACTCTGGCCTGGAGAGACATGAAGGAACAGAGCCAGTCTTTTATCATCACCATCTTCTTCATGAACCTCATCCTCCCAGCCGTCATCATCATCTCGTGCTACTCTGCTATTGCTCTGAAACTGTACATTACCTACAAGTCTATGGACGACAGCAATCACATCTCCAACATGATAAAGATGCAGCGGCGGCTCATGGTGGTGAGTCTATTTGACTTATGGTTCGCACCAGCTACACTGCTATTATGAAATAAGTTCTGTACATTATGTGCTTACCTGAACGTGATCTGAAACTCAAGAGCATCAGGCTTTCTAGCTGACAGCTTTAACCTCATTAACTCAATATTAAGACGTGTACAAAATAGCAAGACAGATGCAGACGCAATTATCAGAGTAACTAGTTATGTTTAGGTCACAGTGGGCAGGCATCAATTTGACACTTCTTTAAATATTAAAAAACAACAATTTAATCTTGATGTTTAAAACCTTGATGTTTTGTGGAACACACAAGATCTTTCGAACAAGATGTTTTCCAGGGTTTAGTGCATGCATTCAAACTTACTGCCTCAAGATGTGTGGCATGCATCACAACAAAAATGCTTAAATCATTTCAGTTATTTAAAATGTGCAAATTATGTAAAACATATGTATGAATTTGCGTGTTTCCAGTGCTAGTTGCCAAAGCAGCGTTTCTCATTATAATTTAAAGATGATGTACTAAAAGAACTAAAACTGAATAAACTAGAAAAAAACAAAACATATATATTCAAACAAAAGATATATTCAAGAATAAAAAACACATAATTATATATATATATATATATATATATATATATATATATATATATATATATATATATATATTTAAAGACAGCGATGCATTCAGCATTCATATTTTGTAATGTATTCACAAAGAGACTGCATGACACTAAAACTCTCTAACTTGTTTCCTAAACTAATTGTCTTACAAACCTGCACTGTAAAAAATTATCATATATATAATGGTGAAAGACTATGGTAAAAATCCTGTTAATTGTTTAACAGTAAATTCCCTTACTCTATCATCTAATGGGGTATTTCATGTAATTTTACTGTAAATTATTGTTAGGCCAATATTTGTTTCTTCATGGGAACAGAATTTGGAGAAATTTAGCATTACTTCACTTGCTCACCAATGGATCCTCTGCAGTGAATAGGTGCCGTCAGAATGAGAGTCCAAACAGCTGATAAAAACGTCACATTAATCTACAAGTAATCCACATGCCTCCAGTCCATCAATTAACATCTTCTGTAACAAAAAGCTGCGTATTTCTAGTTTTACATATGTATAAGAACATACACCAAAAATAACATGATCTGAACTTGTTATTCTTTGCTTTTACAGATCGCTGTGTTGATCAGCATTGGGTTTGTCGGCTGCTGGGTGCCGTACGGCATCATCAGCCTGTGGTCCATCTACCGCCCCGGTGACTTGGTCCCTCCTGAGGTCAGCATGTTACCTTGTCTGTTCGCCAAGTCATCCACTGTATACAACCCGTTCATCTACTATATCTTCAGCAAGACCTTTAAACAAGAAGTCAACCAGTTGGGCTGCCTCTGCGGGAGATCCAATATTTGCTGTACCTCTGATGCCAAAAACGGCCCGGAGAATACCATCTATCTAGTGTGCGATGCAAACAAGTCCAAAGCTGGAGCAGAGGAACAATCAATAGAGAAGAGCAGGGAGAATGAGACTCAACTGATCAGTAGGACCTGTGATTTGCACTCTTAAGAGTGAATTGGTACAGAACACTGATAGTGGAAACTTCTGAGCTTTTTTTGCCCGGTTGAAGGCACATGGAGTGGTCCATGGACTCTTGAATGAACTTTTGTTTCTTCTTTCATTCCACAAGCTTCAATGCCACTCTATATCATCACATTGTATGTATCAGTGAGGTGTTTAGGTGTTATCTTTCATTATAAAAAAGGGCATTTCACTGACACATTCAGTGCACTGTTTCAGCATTCTAATACACTCAAACACATTATCTTTTTTCAAACAGATCGCCAAAAAATTATTTCGGCAAAAAGATTCTGCAACACCCATATGACCTTCTTTCTTCCGTGGAACTTACATAGAGATATTGTGCATCAGTTTAAGCTTATACTTTTATTAGGTCCATGGTGATTTATACTCCCAAACTTCTCAACAGCCAAAAAACACAATTAAAGGTGCAGTGTGTAATTTTTTCCTCCCTTTAGAGAAGCTACGGTGGCCGACACAGGTAAAGATGTCGTCCGTAAAGACAGCAGTGAGCAATGAGATTTCTTTACAAAGGTAAATCAAGGAATTATATTTACTTAATCTTTCAATAAATCAATGTTATTGCGAATGTTAATGTACTTGTTCATCATTGTGTCAGTGTTTTATTCACAAGAACAACAAAGTCACGAAACGCGCTGTGTAGAGCAGTTTGTCTGTTTATGGCTACTGTAGAAACATGGTGGTGACTTCCATTTAAGGGGACCCGTGGTGTATGTAGATAGAAATAGCTCAATCTAAGGTAATAAAAACATAATGGTTCATTAAGAAAGGTCTTTATACACCTCTGAAAACATAGTTATGTATGTTATATTGCATTTTTGTAAATAGATTGTTGTAAATATTACACATTGCACCTTTAAAGTATCATAAAACCAGTTCATATGGCCCATGCGGTATGTATTTCAAGTCTTCTTAAGGTATAAGATAGCTTTGTGTGAGCCACAATGTGAAATTTAAGAAATTAAAAATTTGTTAAGCTGTCAAATCTGATTTTTCCTACTGTAAATATATTAAAACTTAATTTTTGATTAGTAATATGCATTGCTAAGAACTGTATGCTTTCAGATGATGTATAAATCTCAATTTTGAGAAACTTACACTTATGACTGGTTTTGTGGACCAGGGTCACAATTATTTCTGTCTCCACTTGAAGTACACATGTGCATCAAAAATTAGTTTTCATGGGAAAAAATAAAGTCAGATTTGAAACAACATGAAAGTAAGACAGGATTTTCATTTTCAGGTGAACTATTGCTTATTCCTAGTCTTACAATGGCCCATATTTATTTTTGGTGTGCCTGCATCACCCTGATTTTGCCATGTTAAATGAAAACATGTTGAATTGTTGTTTTTACCCGTTTGATTGATTTTGCCATCCTCAGGAACGAGAGAAAAAAAAAAACATGTGGATGCTCTGATGAAAAGTGCTGTGTTTTTTCGCTTCAGTGACTCCACTGTGGCCATAACCAGGTCGTTTGAGACTGCAGTCCTCAACATAAAAATACAGCTGAAAAAATCTAGAGATCCATTTGTCTGGTTTTACTATTTATAGGTATGTGTTTGAGTAAAATTAATGTTTTTGTTTTATTTCCTTAACTACTGACATTATTACTCCCAAATTCCAACTAAACATTTGACAAAAATATGCTTTCAGACTTCAAATAAAGCAAAGAAAACAAGTTCATATTCATCTTTAAACAATGCAATACTAATGTTTTAACTAGGACAAAAATCATAGGACTAAAATAAGCCTTTTCTCAAGGAGGAATTGACGGTTAGCCTTCAGGAGGATGTAAAATTTTGATAGAGCTCTAACTGCTGTAGGCTACTTTTTGAAAATTTCTGTAATATTATTAAACAGGATGAAATGTTTGAGAGTGAGGCTGATGATACATGGGGCAACTTTTTTCAGCAATGTTGCTTGGGCACTTTCCCCATTGAGAATGGATAACAAATTTCTATCTAAAAAATTTTGATCGGTCGTGGGTCCTTTGTGTCAACTGGTTGCCTGTTGCCGACAACATTTTCCAAAGTTGCATGGGAACATTGCTCAAAAAGTTGCCCTATGTATCATCAGCCTGACACAAACCAACAAATAAGCTGCCACAAAATATCAAACATCCCATCTATTGCTAATACATATGTTGTGAAGTTCTCCTGCCAAAATGATGCCACTTCCTGTAGAAATGCTAGATTTTAAGATTATAAAAAAGACTTAAAGGATGGAAACTAATAAAACACCCTAAATTGCTAGGTTAAAGAAAACATAAAAAATATTGTGGCTACGATTTCGTCACAACATCCTCACAAACAAAGGTTTTCACTGATTTTGTTTTTTATTTCTAACATGTTCTCAGGTAAGTACTTCACATCCAAAACCCAAGCAGCAGGGTACAATAATTTTGCATTACATTCAAAATCCTATCTAAATCAAGATCTAAAGCTTAACAAAAAAAGAGCTGGGCAAACTTGGCTTTTTCCCGGTTTTGTTTTATAAAGAGTCAACTGTTTATAAAACAGAAATCTTTTTTTTTTTTTTTTAAATAGACCTAATGCATAATTATAAAACATGAATAAATAAATGTAATAATGAATACAGAGCTAATGATTTGTGTTAATTATAATGTTAATTTAAATAATAAATATACACACTTGTAAATACTTATAGATATAAATGGGTCATAATGTATCAACTCAATTAGATGTCCCTGGCTAAAAAAAAAAAAAATATTTGTCACATTTTTCCCTGAAGGAAAAAAATGAAGAAGAAAGCCACATACACAACAGGGAATATAAAACAATATGAAACTATGTATCACTTCATGGTTAATACCGTTTTTCATTTGGGTGCAGCAGGGATGCTGGGAACTCAAAAACAGAAATGTTAATAAAGCAACAAATCATTAAGCATCAAAAGGTTCACTTAAAATATATGAAAACCCATGTCGAGTTACAGGTTAAAAGTCAAGGGTGACATTTCCCACACTGTACATCAGAAAATCTATTGAAATTTTTCACCTTACAAAAGGCTGGTAATAAAGATCAGCATTAAAGCAATATCCATCAGGCCCGATTCATACTGCAAGTTGAAACTTTCAATAAGATCTGTATGGTTAATTTGAATGATTCATCTCTGCTGCAGAATCTGTGCATTACCATGACAATCAGAGCTTCTGCCGGTGAAGATGACCCTCACTCGCATGTGCTCACCTCTAACCATCACTCTTCCGCAGATAACAGGTTTATCCAGCTAAAATAACTCACCATTGAGGAGGTGGGCGAGCGCTCGACTAATGGCCGGTATTGACAGCACTTATAATCCCCTCTGAAAGCCTTTCAAAGGCTTGATTCTAAGAACTGAGATTTTCTTGAAGACTAACTGTAAAACTGGGTTGACCAAACAAACCTCAGGATTCACAATGAAAGTGCTTAAAGAACATCAAGCAATGACTGCAATTATTTATCACTGTTTATTTACTTTGTGCTATAGAATATATAGCACAATCACAATTTACCTGAAAATGACTGATTCCTAGGGTGGTCATTTCTATTAAAAGGAGGATTCAGTGAAGCCAGGATAGAAACTGAAAAATAATCCCAAAACTATGAGCAGTGACAGAAATGAACTTCTTGATTAAGGGGTGACATTTGCAATCTTAAATAGATTTCCAGGGGCATTTTTTAAAAACATTTTACAGCATTTTATAAGGGCAGGTTTTTAACTTTTTTTTTTAAATAGTTGCACTTGCTTTTATTGAATACATGCAATTCAAATAATGAGACTTTAGGGCTGTTACCAATCAAACAAAATCAGTAACTACAAAATCCAGAGGTTTAATGCAGCTCGGAGATGCAAGGAATGCATTTACACTGCAGCTACACTTGCATAAATAATGTTATGAGACTAATGTTTTAAACAAAAAATATTATGAATACAGAAATTTTAAATGTTGGGGGTAAAAAATGTGAAATTACACTATAAGTATGAAATAGCATAATATGCTATAAATTGACTCACCTGATTAATCATACGTTTCAATGACTTAATTCGTTATTTTTTTGTGAATTCAGTGAAAGAGTCCTCTTTTAAAGATGTTGATCTGGTGTTTGTACACAAATATGATACTTAGGATTTGATGCTTCTTAAATGCTACTTTCTTTAAACACAAAGAGATCCAAACATTAATATTGACTCTCCTTTCCCCCATACAACTGGCTCTGGGAAACCACTAGTTAAGAAAATCAGGGTGTTTACCCATTTTTACTTTGGGTTACTTTAAGTACAAAAAAAATAATAATAATAATTACCACTGGATTTACAAGGTTGCATTGCTGTAACAATCAAGACTGCATGTACTTTGCCTTTCTTGTGGAGCCATTCAAAAAAGATAGAAGAATAAAATCTGGATGTGTCCACTATAGCATTCCTTTGAGAATCTCTCATTCCCCTCTCATCTTCTCATTTTCTCACTAACCCCTTGTAACCCAAAGTACACAAAAATGCATATTTTGCACTTGCAGTTGCTTTGGCCTCAATGCCATTTTCACAGTAAGCTACAGAAAATTCATTAGGTCACAGATACAGAAAATATTTATAACATATATTCAGAATTTATGATCTGTTCTGTATGATTAACATGGATTTTTTTTTAATTCATGCAACATTTAAAAAAATAGAAAATCTCACACTTGTAAAAATCTTTATACAAGATATTTTCATTTTCTAAAAATATAGATCAATTCTAAAAAAAATTAATAAATAAATAATAAAAATAAGATTAAAATCTAAGCCTAAAAATAAGGTTTAAACAAAAACACCATTAAAAAAAAAGGCATAAAACATTTGCTGAATGTTATTCCATGTCAGTCATGGAACATTTTATCAATATATTACGTTCACACACTGAATAGATGAAAACATTCTTAAACTGTTGCATAAAGCTGTCAACAATATAAACAGGCCCACAGCAGGAGTGACTATAGCAGCTTCTGCAAAGCTCATAGCCCATGAGACATGTGAACAAAATGTCAGACTCAATCACATTTCCTGTCTTATTCGGATTGCTGTTGTTTGGAAAAATCAAGTTAGAGGCATGTTTTTTTTTTTTTTTTTTTTGAGGGGATGCATCACAGTGGACAAACGCTACATGGGGTCTAAACACGCTAGCAGGTGGTCATTATCATGAGGATTATGTAAAGTGACTGCTGAGATGTGCTCCCGTTTAAGATGATGGACACCAAGGCGTGAAATTCTGTTCAAAAAAGAAATCTGAGAAGTTACCAGCATAAAGCAACTTGTTTTTTAAAGGAATAGTTCACCCAAAAATGAAACTTTGCTGAAGATTTACTCACCTTATATAGGATGTAAATTAGTTTCTTTCTTCATCAGAAGAGATTTGGAGAAATTCAGCGTTACACCACTTGCTCACCAATGGATCCTCTGCAGTGAATGGGTGCCGTCACAAATAATCCACACGACTCTAGTCCAACAATTAACATCTTGTGAAGTGAGTCATGTGGTTTACTTGTGGATTATTGTGATCTATTTATCACTTGCTCGGACTCTTATTCTGACGACACCTATTCACTGTAAAGGATCCAAATTTTAATTTTTGGGTGAACAATTCTTTAAACAGAGATTCCTTCACAAGGGCATTGCTACTTAAAGCAAGGTTTGAGAGTGAATTACAAAACATTAACATAATAAAATCAGCCAAAAGGCAGTCACAGGAAGCACATGTGGCCGCTCACTTTCAGGGTTTACGGTTTCATATGGACTTATACTATCTCACAGGTCTCAACATCTACATGCTCATTTCTACTGAAAGCTGAAACAGATGTTTCTCAATAAGATAGAGATCACACACAATACGTTGTACAATAAGTCTATAAGTACACACTTTGAGAAAAGACAGAAAGCTTCTATTATTGTGTAAATAAAATACATTATCCAAGTTAAGTTCCAGTGTTTATGGTGTTTTCTATTGTTGAATAAAACAACAAAACAGCTTCACTCTGATGAGAGAAGATTATAAAATGATGGATTGAAACAGCAAATGATGATGTAAGAAAAACGCTGGTGACCACATCAACATATTGTTTTTAATGCATTATGTCAAACTATACACATTTCAGACAAAATCAAAGACTGCTTTAACACATTTTCGATCAAACACAACTCTGATGAGAGTTGATTTCATACTGATTACACTGTGCTGTGATAATTGTTAGAATATCAAACATTTTCTGCTTTTTCTGAGTCAACCTATTGAATTGCTCCCTTTAGCTGAAGTGCATTTAGAGATGCAGTTGTGATTGTTCTGTGGTTACATGGCCTGTCGGTTCTTCTCCAGGCTTTTTTCAATGCTGTCAAGAACTTCCACCGCAGCTTGAGGAATTCTGGTCCCTGGGCCAAAGATACAGCTGACGCCGCTCTTGTACAGGAACTCATAGTCCTAAAAAGATGATGAGATAATCAAATTGGTGTGGTGTGGAACGCTCCCATTCTTTTACTGTTTTTGTTTGTTTGTTCTGTGTTTAGTCATTCTCTTACTATCAATTTTACCAGAGACAAACTATTGGACATAAGGCAACACACACCAGACAATTTTCTTCCAGTTTTTGATTATTCATACACTTTGTTGAATGTTTTGGTCAGAGGGGCAGCAGTCCTAGTCAAACACATGCTCAGACGGAAAAGAGGGAAGAGTGAACGTGGCTTCCAAACTGTGCTCCCTAGTATCCATATAGTGAAAAAATCAAAATCTGCTGCATTGTGCTTCACTGAAACCTGGCTGAGTAAAGCCATTCTGGACAACACACTTCATCTGCTGGGCTACCTGCTGTTCAGAGCGGATCGCATCGTGGAGTTAACGGGGAAAATGAGAGGTGGCGAATCGATGCCTTTTTGGACGAAAATTATTCATATTCAAAACATAATAATAACTTTAATCTAGCTTGCGCAACGCCGACCTCATACGTCATCCGTCCAGAGCTGCTTCCGTGTACAACTGTTGCCGCAAGCTACATTAAAGTGATTATTACGTTTTGAATATGGATATTCTTCTTACAAAAAACGCATCGATTCACTACAGGAGGCCTTTGTTCACCCCCCGGAGCTGTGTGAGACATTTTTTATGGATGGGCGCTTTTTATTTCATTTATTTTAGACTGATGCACTGCAACACCCGCTGACTGTCATTAAACAGCTTGAAAGATCACAGACAGTTTTTTATATAACTCGGACTGGATTCATCTGAAAGAAAGTCATATACACATAGGACTACTTGAGGGTGAGTAATTTGTGGGCTAATTTTCATTTTTGGGTGAACTAACCCTTTAAGGTCTGTGTAGAGGATGTGAACTGGGTCTTCAGGAAACAGAAATCTAAGAAAGCTTCAGGCCCAGATGGTGTTTCACCTGTCTTAAAGTCTGTACTGGCCCCCGTCTTCATACAGATCTTAAACAAATCACTGGTGCTAAGTGAAGTTCCCTGTTGTTTTAAATGCTCCACCATCATTCCGGTCCCCAAAAAAATCCAAATCACTGGACTTAACGACTACAGACCTGTCGCTCTCACGTCTGTGGTCATGAAGTCATTTGTGTAACTGGTCCTGGCCTACCTGAAGACATCACTGGACCCTTGCTGGATCCTCTCCAGTTTGCCTACAGAGCAAACAGCTCTGTTGATGACGCAGTCAACATGGAACTGCATTACAACCTGCAACACCTTGACAAAACTGGGAATTACGCAAGGATCTTACTTGTGGACTTCAGTTCGGCCTTCAATACCATCATGCCTGACCTTCTCTCAGACAAACTGACCCAGCTCTCAGTGCCCACCTCCATCTGTCAGTGGATCATCAGCTTCCTGACAGACAGGCAGCAGCTAGTGAGGTTTGGCAAACTCACATTCAGGACTATCACATTCAGCACTGGAACTCCTCAGGGATGTGTTCTCTCCCCACTGCCTTTTTCCCTGTATACAACTGACTGCACTTCAAAGAACCCCTCTGTGAAGCTCCTGAAGTTTGCAGACGACACTACAGTCATCGGCCTTATCAAGGACGGAGACGAGTCTGCTTATAGACAGGAGGTTGGGCAGCTGGCTGTCTGGTGCAGTCTTAACAACCTGGAGCTAAACACTCTGAAAACTGTGGAGATGATAGTGGACTTCAGGGGGAGTCTACTTGGCCATCATTGAGTCTGTCCTGTGTTCATCTATAACTGTTTGGTTCGGTTCAGCTACCAAAGCAGACATCAGAAGACTACAAAAGACAGTCAGGACAGCTGAAAGGATTACTGGTGCCTGAACAACACATAACACACCTCAGTACTGCATATCTGTAAATAACTTATTAAACCTTCATCTGTAAATTGCACATATGCACATTCACAGTTCTGTCTATGGACATTTTTCCTTTTTCTGTATATTTTTATTATTATTGTTATTTATAATTTATTGGCTGTTCTCTCTCTTTATGCATGTCTGCTCTTTGTTTGTATTTTCTTGACCGGAAGCTCCTAACACCAATTCCTTGTGTGCACACTTGGCAATAAAGCTCTTTATATAGCTTTTAAGTGAATTGTTGGCCTTCTGGAAGTATGTTCATTTACTGTACATGTACTCAATACTTGGTAGGGGTTCCTTTTGCTTTAATTACTGCCTCAATTCGACGTGGCATGGAGGTGATCAGTTTGTAGCACTGCTGAGGTGGTATGGAAGCCCAGGTTTCTTTGACAGTGGCCTTCAGCTCATCTGCATTTTTTGGTCTCTTTTTTCTCATTTTCCTCTTGACAATACCCCATAGATTCTCTGGGGTTCAGGTCTGGTGAGTTTGCTGGCCAGTCAAGCACACCAACACCATGCTCATTTAACCAACTTTTGGTGCTTTTGGCAGTGTGGGCAGGTGCCAAATCCTGCTGGAAAATGAAAACGGCACCTTCAAAAAGCTGGTCAGCAGAAGGAAGCATGAAGTGCTCCAAAATTCCTTGGTAAACGGGTGCAGTGACTTTGGTTTTCAAAAAACACAATGGACCAACACCAGCAGATGACGTTGCACCCCAAATCATCACCAACTGTGGAAACTTAACACTGGACTACAAGCAACTTGGGTTATGAGCTTCTCCACCCTTCCTCCAGACTCTAGGACCTTAATTTCCAAATGAAAAACAAAACTTGCTCTCATCTGAAAATTGGACTTTGGGCCACTGGGCAACAGTCCAGTTCTTCTTCTCTTTAGCCCAGGTAAGATGCCTCTGACATTGTCTGTGGTTCAGGAGTGGCTTAACAAGAGGAATACGACAACTGTAGCCAAATTCCTTGACACGTCTGTGTGTGGTGGCTCTTGATGTCTTGACCCCAGCCTCAGTCCATTCCTTGTGAAGTTCACTCAAATTCTTGAATCGATTTTGCTTGACAATTCTCATAAGGCTGTGGTTCTCTCGGTTGGTTGTGCATCTTTTTCTACCACACTTTTTCCTTCCTATCAACTTTCTGTTAACATGCTTGGAAACAGCACTCTGTGAACAGCCAGCTTCTTTGGCAATGAATGTTTGTGGCTTACCCTCCTTGTGAAGGGTGTCAATGATTGTCTTCTGGACAACTGTCAGATCAGCAGTCTTCCCCAAGATTGTATAGCCTAGTGAACCAAACTGAGAGACCATTTTGAAGGCTCAGGAAACCTTTGCAGGTGTTTTGAGTTGATTAGCTGATTGGCATGTCACCATATTCTAATTTGTTGATGGGTTTTTGATAAATGTGAGCAAAAAAGAACCAAGACTTAAACTACTTCAGTCTGTGTGCAATGAATTTATTTAATACACGAGTTTCACAATTTGAGTTTTATTAATGGTATTTTTGTAATTTTGCAATTTATTTTTATTTATTTTTTACCCATCTGAATTGTTTTAGCTTTAGTCTATATACATACATATATATATATATATATATATATATATATATATATCTATATATATATATATATATATATATATATATGTGTATATATATATATATAAATTAAATTTAATTTATGCATTTAGCAGACACTTTTATCCAAAGCGACTTACAGTGCATTCAGGCTATCAATTTTTACCTATCATGTGTTCCTGGGGATCGAACCCCTAACCTTGCGCTTGGTAACGCAATGCTCTACCACTTGAGCTACAGAAGAGTATATATATGTTTTAGGACTTGAGCTATTTATTGTATTTATGATCTATTAAGATTGTTTACTAATGATAAATGCTGTTTGATTGGATGCCCAACTCTTGACATTAACAACAAAAGGCAATAGAACTGTTGTCTCCTTTTGAGAAGCCTACAGTATTTTGTCTATCATAACTATGCACAATTATATGATCATCTGCATTATATTATTCACATGCATGACTCAGTACTTGGCTCAAAACCCACCCATTGAGAACCACGGATTCAAACCCTACCTTGCAAAGCAAATCACATCAGTGTATACTTCAACTGCCAGGCCAAACGCTAGTGGAATCTACCTGACAGATCTGATCTAGTACAAACAAATGGATTGCGTGCATTAAAAGGATTTTCATGTCTGCTTCAATTACCGCAGCTTCAGCTCCATCCGCTTACACTCACTACATGTTAACACTCAATAATCAATTAATGACACTCAGGCAAGAAGTCTAGGGAACTAAAGACACCTCCAGACCTCAAGCAATCAAGCCTAGGGCTGAAATGAAATCCTTTTCAAAACACAGCCGCCAGTGTACCTACGCAGCAACAAAGTAATTGCATGCATACAGGTTGCTACACACCATCCCGTGTTCATATTCACTAGCTAAGAGATCATTAAGTAGGAATGTGCAGACTGACCTCATACAGGTCATAAATACACCCCACTGTGACTAAGAATAGCGTTTGACCTATATACATGAATGAATCGACCCCCTGGATGCAAATTTATCTGTTTATCTGTGTTATGTTAAAAGAGCAAGCGGCTTCTGGTTGAAGATGGAACGATAAAAATGTCCAAATTTACATTGAGTTTTGAATTCAACTCAGGCTTCAGTTATTGAGCACAAATGGTGGGGTAATACTAATTATAAGGCAATATTGAAAACAGCAGGGTTATTAGATGTAAGTGCATAAAAGTTTGGGGCTAATAATTTTTTTCAGCCAATTAATCATTTTATTCAGCAATCATGCATCAAATTGAAAAAAGTGATAAATGTTGTTATTTCAAAATGTATGCATCAAAGTCTTGAAAAATGTTTTTCACAAACATTTTATATATATATATATATGTGTGTGTGTGTGTGTGTGTGTGTGTGTGTGTGTGTGTGTGTGTGTGTGTGTGTGTGTGTGTGTGTGTGTTTTGAACAGCATATGGATTCTGATTAATGTTGCATTTAAGGAATCAATAGATATGTCAGCTTTACATTAGTCTACTTAATGCTGCAAAAATGTTGTAGAAACTTTTGAAGCTGTCTTGAGCTCAAACACAAATATGCTAAATGGGTCAGTCGCACTGGTGCTCCTAAATATTTTTTCATATTCGCACATAGGGATGTACTGAAATGAAAATTCTTGGCCAAAGCTGAAACCGAATAAAATGAAACACTGGGCTGAAGGCCGAATACTGAATACCAAACACAGTTTTTTGAGTTTTTTTCAGCCTTGCTGAGAAGAGACTTCTTTTAAAACGTTAGGAAATATAGATCCTAATTTGAACACTATGTGTGAATGTTATAATTAAATGTATTAACAGGGCTGTTGTAATGATTATCATCATTATTGTCTTTTTATTTTATTTTACAGAAAAACAGTAAAATTACAATACTTTCATTTATGAATGTTGACAGAGTTCTTGCTTTTTCTCAACTTTTATTTTGGTGGAAACGTGCAGGAAGACCTCAATGCTTCTTTTTGTTGACAACAGAAGATTTATAAATGAGTCTCATTATGAATACATCGTATGTATAGCATTGTCACATTCCTTGTAAAAGTAACTGACGAGTAACACTGTTTCAGCGCAAATTTTCCTCGCGCTTTGGACTTTGAAACCTGGTCAACAAGCAGATAGCGCTGAGTCCATGGAGTGCTGTCAGAATACATGCAATGCGTGCGAGCATGTATTAGAAAACAAAGTTTTGTAGTTTATTTACTAACTGTTTAAGGCTATTGCACGAATGCGGCAGATCGCTGGCCCCCTAGACCTCTGGGCCCTATGCACTCTGTCAAGATGAGTACTGCACCCGTGAGATGGCTGTCGGGCCGTTTAGTTTTCTGGAAGTGCCGTGGGCCAAGGAGGACGAACCCGCTAGATGAAGCCGCTGCCCCACGTGCCCCGGACCCGAGGGAAGTGTGTGTGGCCGCCGGATTCCGCCCCTTACCTGGACCCTTCCTTCCCGAACACTGCCCCACCTTCACGAACCCAGCAGCACGACAAGGACACATTATGGCGTTATTTCCCTGTCAAATGTCGAGAGCGCATTATTGTAGCGCGAAAGTACATTAATATAATGTGCGAGCGTGAATCTTTCTGCTCGCGCGCGGGATATAATGTGCGGAGCGCGAATCTCTCTCCTCGCGCGCGGAATATAATGTGCAGAGCGCGAATCTCTCTGCTCGCGTGCGGGAACTGGGCGCGCGTTCTCAGATACACCGTTGCTCTTGTAAGAATTTTCTCTGGGCTCGCTCAGAGAGTATGTCTGCACTTAAAACGTGTTCAGTGCAATCGCGAATCTCTCCTCTTTGCTTAAAGTAAGCGTGTATGTGCTTAGACTGTGTTCCGTGCGTTCGCGCATGGCCAAGTACTCTTCTCCGCACATTATATCCCGTGCGCGAGCAGAGAGATTCGCGCATGCACATTATATTAATGTACTTTCGCGCTACAATAATGCGCTCTCGACATTTGACAGGGAAATAACGCCATAGGACACCAGATCCCCTGTTTATTTTGAACACCCTTCCCATTTGGACACTTTTATTCCCTGTTTTATGTTATTTTCGGTTAATACAAGCCTCTCCGAGGCCTGACGCCACACCCACTGTGTCTGTCGTTTGTTCCTCCCGCCACAATTGGTGGAGAATGTGGGCAAGGTGGAACCTAGCCAGCACAGTTGGGCAACACTTGAAAACGTCATACCCTCTCACTAAGGATGGGCGATATGGGCTTTAAAATGTATCATGATAATTTCCGATATTTATTGCGATAACGATATCAATGACGATAATTTAGGGAATCCTGTTTTTTTTTTAGAGAAAAGTATTATATTTCCTATTTTTACCCAAAATAGGGTGTTGTGAGCAGTAGAAACGACTGTTTAATACATACTGGAAGCCGGAGGGCGCCCTAATGCTCCAGGAAATCACTAATATGGACAGAGGTATCCAGTGATCGCTGTAGCTGAATAAAACGCAGATAGATAAATCTTTACTGAGGACACCTAAAGACAATAAACATGCGATTGCACAAAATACATGGTCTGTGTTCTTCAAGCAATCTTGGGTATTTGTAAAGTGTATTTATAATGCAATGGTAATCGACAGAGCCTTTATCACTGTATATAATGCTATAAAATAGTATGATTTCTGCCTTTATTCTGATACGAAAGCACATCTGATCTCAAAAATAAGTTATTTCAAACACTCGACTATGTTATGAAGTTAATATGGAGAAAAAGCATGTCAATGAATAATATCTTTGTTGGACAACAGGTTTGTAACCGACTCATACACATGTAAAACTGTATTGCACACGTGCTACTGTAGTACATTTATTCAAGACTCAGACCGATTTTTGTCACACTGTACAGTGTTATCCAAACCTTTTCCAGATTGTAGTAGGAGCTGCTCAATTTCATGTTCGCCTTCCTTCACATCACTCCACACAGTCGCACACAGAAATATGTGAACAACTAGATTTTATCATTATTATCACGGGAAGACTAATTCTTATCGTTGGGAGAATTTTTACCAGTATATCGCAAACGATAAGATATCGCCCATCCCTACCTCTCACTCGCAAAAGTTCGTGAAAACCTGGACTGGGACGGAGAAATGACGGAGACCACTTCCCAGCCACAAAAAGGGTAAGTGACGTTTCATATATTATCATTTGCTCTGTGGTTGGTTGAGGCTTGCGATTAAAAGTCGGTTTCACTGTCCCTGTTCCGGTGCGGAGCGAGAGGAAGAACTGCCTGGAGAGAAATCCCCGCACTGCGCACTCCAACCGTTCGGAGCCAGGATGAGGAAGGTAGCACTCCCGTGTGGGCGGCAGCCTGATGACGGGGATGTCGCTTGTGGGGGGGTTGGGGGTGAATGTGACGAGTCCGCTGCCTCCCCCCTTATTATCAGCATCACCCCGTCCCTTAATTTCCTGTTTTATGTCATTTGCCACAATATATATATATATATATATAAGGAACTCAACAGTTTATCATAATGAGTCTCCAACAAGATATCCACTAATGGTAAATTGATGATATTATTATAATATAATTATTATATAAATTTATTATAATAATAATTTAAAAAATCTTACTGGCCACAACATTTGAATGTAAGAGTATTTATAGTTTACACTAAGCAGCAGCAATGGCATTTAAGTTTAAAAAATGTTATTAGTTATTGCGTTTAGCAGCAATCAAACCCAACTTGGGTTTTGCTGTCACCATGTTCTCACCTACAAGAATCTATAATATAAAATATGATCTTCTTGCTACTATAAAATAGTCAAAATACTGTATAGCGACCTGTACGTGCACATCATTTTAAATTTTATATGAATGCAGCAGGTGTTGCACCATTCATTGAATTGCTGATCATCAGTGAGCTCACATGAATCGAATTCAATATTAATATGGCAAATTCAGACTGCTTATTATATTGATTTTGGATCGTTATGTTGCTCTGCAGACATAAGCGGCTTATAATGCGTACCTTCCCAACAACCCATTATGGGGTGGTATTATTATTTTTTAGGGGTTCTTGATTTTTGTGTTGGGGGTGTACTAGAACAGGCTCTCATACTAGGTTGTTCGAAAAAACACATTATTTTTCTCTCTTTTTCTCTCTTTTCCAGTCTGGCATGTATGGCTCAAATAGTTCCTGTATCAAATGAAGGGCCGCCTTCTGAAATACGAAATGTGCTGTGATTGGTTAGCTGGGCCAGTGTATTGTGATTGGCTCCACTCGACGCCTGGTCGGGAAATGTCATGCCCCTTACCACAGCCACCTGCGAGCTTCAGTGTAAATACTGCCTCAAAATCAAATCAATTTGAGCGTGATTTAAACCCGGATGATTGTAACCACTCTAAGTTCGCCTGCGTTGGGAAAGCTAGCGCGTCTCTGATATAGTGATAACACTCGTTGACGATAAGATATCGCCCATCCCTACCTCTCACTCGCAAAAGTTCGTGAAAACCTGGACTGGGACGGAGAAATGACGGAGACCACTTCCCAGCCACAAAAAGGGTAAGTGACGTTTCATATATTATCATTTGCTCTGTGGTTGGGTTGAGGCTTGCGACTAAAAGTCGGTTTCACTGTCCCTGTTCCGGTGCGGAGCGAGAGGAAGAACTGCCTGGAGAAAATCCCCGCACTGCGCACTCCAACCGTTCGGAGCCAGGATGAGGAAGGTAGCACTCCCGTGTGGGCGGCAGCCTGATGACGGGGATGTCGCTTGTGGGGGGGTTGGGGGTGAATGTGACGAGTCCGCTGCCTCCCCCCTTATTATCAGCATCACCCCGTCCCTTAATTTCCTGTTTTATGTCATTTGCCACAATATATATGTATATCGATATATATATATATATAAGGAACTCAACAGTTTATCATAATGAGTCTCCAACAAGATATCCACTAATGGTAAATTGATGATATTATTATAATATAATTATTATATAAATTTATTATAATAATAATTTAAAAAAATCTTACTGGCCACAACATTTGAATGTAAGAGTATTTATATTTTACAATAAGCAGCAGCAATGGCATTTAAGTTTAAAAAAATGTTATTAGTTATTGCGTTTAGCAGCAATCAAACCCAACTTGGGTTTTGCTGTCACCATGTTCTCACCTACAAGAATCTATAATATAAAATATGATCTTCTTGCTACTATAAAATAGTCAAAATACTGTATAGCGACCTGTACGTGCACATCATTTTAAATTTTATATGAATGCAGCAGGTGTTGCACCATTCATTGAATTGCTGATCATCAGTGAGCTCACATGAATCGAATTCAATATTAATATGGCAAAGGTCAGACTGCTTATTATATTGATTTTGGATCGTTATGTTGCTCTGCAGACATAAGCGGCTTATAATGCGTACCTTCCCAACAACCCATAAAGGGGTCCTATTATGCTCTTTTACAAAGTCTTGATTTTGTTTTGGGGGTGTACTAGAACAGGCTCTCATACTAGGTTGTTCGAAAAACACATTATTTTTCTCTCTTTTTCTCTCTTTTCCAGTCTGGCATGTATGGCTCAAATAGTTCCTGTATCAAATGAAGGGCCGCCTTCTGAAATACGAAATGTGCTGTGATTGGTTAGCTGGGCCAGTGTATTGTGATTGGCTCCACTCGACGCCTGGTCGGGAAATGTCATGCCCCTTACCACAGCCACCTGCGAGCTTCAGTGTAAATACTGCCTCAAAATCAAATCAATTTGAGCGTGATTTAAACCCGGATGATTGTAACCACTCTAAGTTCGCCTGCGTTGGGAAAGCTAGCGCGTCTCTGATATAGTGATAACACTCGTTGCCTTCTCTAGTGCAGCTCAACCAGATCTCATCCCATTCGTCGATATTTGTGATATCACAAATTCCGGAAAATATGCACTGTAGTCCAAACGAGTCTTTCGTTGTAGTTTTGGAAAAGTGATTTCTGTTAAATAAAATATCTCCTTTTGAATTGGACTTTGAGCATTGTAATCTTTTTCATGCTCAAACAGCAACATTATAGACCATGTAAAGTTGAAAAAGTGAAAAAGCATAATAGGACCACTTAAATCAAGCTAAAATCAAAGTAATATGGGGCCTTTCATGACTTTCTGCTTTATTAATCAATAGAACAAGGTAATCTGACTTTCTGAGATGAGAATCAAAGATTTAACGTTTAAGAGAAGAAAAAAAAAGTGATGTTTCTGATGCAAAAAAGCTGTTTCTTATCTTTTCCTTACACATTGTGAATGGTAAATGTTCAGTTTAGTCTAATCTACATCACTGTCAAAACATAATGATCAGGTTCTGGACAGATCATCGAAGTTGTCCATGCCAAAACAAAGATAACAGCTCCCTTTGAGCATCAGAGATCATAAAAATAATTTTCTTTACAATGTAAGGCCATCTGAGATGTAGACAATATATTTCAAGAGAAACTGAAGAATGAACTGTTGTCACATCATTTCAAACAAAATCAGTTTAAAATTTTCATTTTTGGGTGAACTACCCCATTAAGGCAAAGTAACTACACCAGCTACTAAGTGAAAAAATTACTTAAAATTTTTGACTTATTTAACATCAATCTTTCACAGAGGGATTTATTGCCTGTTTGGGTATGCTCACACTGTGCCTCTGCTCATATGTCTGGAGGCAGGTGTTACCTGTGGTGGTATGACCCCTCCGCAGATCACCATGATATCGGGTCGGTTGAGGTTACGGAGCTCTTTGATGAGTTCAGGCACGAGGGTCTTGTGTCCAGCTGCCAGTGTGCTGACACCCACGCAGTGTACGTCTGCATCCACGGCCTGCTGGGCGACCTCCACCGGGGTCTGTCGTCATGGAAACAGACACAAGCATTAAGGCTAATTTACATCAAGAACAATAAATACAATCATGACTATATCAGTCTCCACATCAACGCACAATAACATTCCGTATATTATTAGCAAACACTATACTTTTGTCGTCTGTCATATTAAATGCTTGAGCTCTTTTAGCAGGATGGACTCTGATTTGCTCTTCATGTTTTTTTATTCATTAGCTGGAATAAAATCACTGTGAAAATGATTTCAGAGATATAGTTCCTCTGTGCTGTTATTGTTATAGCTGTGGCATGGACTCTTCTATTGTTTTTAACCTAGAATGATTTTTAAAATTATATTTTTATCATTATCATTAGAGGCCAAGCACCAAAGGTGCAAAGGCACCTATTGTATCCGTCGGCGTTCTTCTTCTACCGTTTCTTCCACTCGAGTCTATGGTAGCCCATAGAACTACTTGCAGGAAAGTTATGAAATTTGGCACACTGATAGAGGACAGTCTCATCATTAACCATAGCCAATTTGGAGTCTCTAACTCAAACTCTCTAGCGCCACCACTTGTCCAAAATTTCACACACGTTTATGCTAATAACTTTTGAACCATAAGACACAGAAGGAAAATTATTTTTTCCTATGAATCCTTGGCTCATGCTGAGTTGAATGAGGTTTTTTCACAATTTTCAATTTCAAAATATCTATCTTTTATCTATCTTTTTCGAACTAGTTCTAGATGGTTTGTCTGATATTCACCAGAATTGGCTCAGATCATCTTCTGACCATTCTGGCAAAAAGTTATGGAATTCAAATTCATTCGTCCAACCGTTCTCGAATAACTCGCGAACGAATTCTACGAAAAACATGCAAGAATGGATGTGAGGCTACCTGCAGTGCCACCTAGTGGTCAGGAGACACGAAAAATGGTTATTTTTGCTTATGACTTCTGAAAGGTTTGGCCATTTTGAATTTTGTCATAAAATGCTGTATTCTACAAACGCATTGACGTATCATTAAGAAACTCGGTATGCATCTTCGGCACCATGCCCTGACGGTACTCAAAAAGTTTGGGGAAAGTTATAATGAAATACTGCAGCAAAGCGATATCTCAGATCATTATCTATTCTTGTGCATACTCCATTAAGCTGATACTGTAAATTCTGCTACTTGTTACAAGTATGGTAGAACCATCACTTCTACCACAAAAGATTACTTTGTAAATAATCTTCCTGGTCTATCTCAATTCCTCAGGATATCCAATAGCTCAGAAGAACCTGATGATGTAACAGAAACTATGGTCTCTCTTTTTTCTACCATTTTAGATACAGTTGCTCCTTTATGCTTAAGGAAGATTAAGGAAAACAGTTTGACACCGTGGTATAATGAGCACGCTCACACCCTAAAGAGAGCAGCCCGGAAAATGGAGCATAGCTGGAGGAAAACAAAACTAGAAGTATTTCATACTGTATGGTGGGAAAATACGCTATCCTACAGAAAAGCATTAAAAACTGTTAGATCTGATTACTTTTCGTCTATTTTAGAAGAAAACAAACATAACCCCAAGTATTTATCCAATACAGTGGCTAAATTAATGAAAAATAAAGCAACAGGTGTTGACATTTCCCAACATCACAGCAGTAATGACTTTATGAACTACTTTACTTCCAAGATAAATATTTTTAGAGATAAAATTGTAACAATGTAGCCGTCAACTACAGTATCGCATCAGATCCCCTGCGCCATAGATCCCCTGAGGTACAATTCCACTCATTCTTTACTATAGGAGAGGAAGAATTGTATAAACTTATTAAATCATCTATACCAACATCATGTATGTTAGACCCTATTCCATCTAAGCTCCTAAAAGAGGTGCTTCCAGAAGTTATAGATCCTCTTCTGACTATTATTAATTAGTCATTGTCATTAGGATATGTCCCCCAAACCTTCAAACTGGCTGTTATTAAGCCTCTCATTAAAAAAAAAACATAACTAGACCCCAAAGAACTAGTAAATTACAGATCGATCTCAAATCTCCCTTTTTGGGGCAGTTGTGGCCTAGCGGTTAGAGTGTTGGACTTGCAATCCAAGGGTTGCAAGTTCGAGTCTCGGGCCGGCAGGAATTGTAGGTGGGGGGAGTGAATGTACAGTGCTCTCTCCATCTTCAATACCATGACTGAGGTGCCCTTGAGCTAGGAACCGAACCCCCAACTGCTCCCCGGGTGCCGCAGCATAAATGGCTGCCCACTGCTCCGGGTGTGTGTTCACTGCTGTTTGTGTGCACTTGGATGGGTTAAAAGCAGAGCACGAATTCTGAGTATGGATCACCATACTTGGCTGTATGTCACGTCACTTTCACTTTTTTCTGTCAAAGATAGTAGAAAAGGTAGTATCCTCACAATTATATTCCTTCTTAGAGAAAAATGGTATCTGTGATGAATTCCAGTCAGGATTTAGACCGTATACTGAGACTGCTCTCATTAGAGTTACAAATTACCTGCTCTTATCATCTGATTGTGGTTGTATCTCTCTATTAATGCTACTGGATCTTAGCACTGCGTTTGACACTATCGACCACAACATTCTTTTGAATAGACTGGAAAACTAGTGCAGTATGGAGTACCTCAAGGCTCAGTACTAGGGCTGTTTCTTTTCATGCTTTACGTTACCCTTGGGAGATATCATCAGGAAACATGGTGTTAACTTTCACTGATATACTGATGATACTCAGCTGTATATTTTTTTGCAGCCTTGAAAAATATACCAATTTGAAAAACTAACGGAATACATATTTGATATAAAAAACTGAATGACGAGTAATTTCTAACTGCTAAATTTTGTAAAAACAGAGGTGTTAATTATCGGACCTAAAACCTAAGCATGTAATAATCTAGAACACTGTCTAAGATTTGATGGCTGCTCAGTTAATTCTTCATCATCAGTTAGGAACCTATGTGTGCTATTTGATAGCAATCTTTCCTTTGAAAGCCACATTTCTTGCATTTGTAAAACTGCATTTTTCCATCTCAAAAATATATCTAAATAACAACCTATGCTCTCAGTGACAAATGTAGAAACATTAATTCATGTGTTCATGACCTCAAGGTAAGATTATTGTAATGTTTTATTTGGTGGTAGTTCTGCACGCTTAATAAACAAATCCCAACCATGAAGTATAACCATATTAGCCTGGTTCTGTCAACACTGCACTGGCTCCCTATTAAACATTGTATAGATTTTAAAATCTTGCTAATTACTTATAAAGCCCTGAATGGTTTAGCACCTCAGTATTTGAGTGAGCTCTTATTGCATTATAGTCTTCCATGTCCGAGAACTGGTCCCACGACTGAGCCTGGTTTCTCCCAATGTTTTTTTTTCTCCCAATGTTTTTTGTCACCAATGGAGTTTTGATTCCTTGCTGCTGTCGTCCTCTGGCTTGCTTAGTTGGGGACACTTATTTTCCAGGAAATTCTTTGATTTGATTGCAGAGATACTATTTAAACTGAACTGGGCTGGATGATGACATCACTGAATACAATGATGAACTGCCTTTAACTGAACGTTGAGTGTTTACTAATGTCCTTTTGCATTATTGACACACTATTTTCCTATTTAATACTGTAAAACTGCTTGGACACAATCTGTTTTGTTAAAAGCGCTATATAAATAAAGGTGACTTGACTTTCTATCCAGCAAAAAGGCATTAAATTGATCTAAAAGTGAAAGTAAAGTTCTTATGAACTTTCTATTCATCAGGATAATCCTGTAAAAAATTGCATCACAATTTCCACAAAAACATTAGGCAGCACAACAGTTTTCAAAACTAATAATAAGAAATGTCTCTTGAGCAGCCAATCAGTATATTAGAATGATTTCTAAAGGATCATGTGACACTGAAGACTGGAGTAATGATGCTGAAAATTGAAAATCAGCTTTGCCATTACAGAAATAAATTACATTTTATAATATTTGGAAATAGAAAAGTGTTATTTTAAATTGGAATATTGCTCCCCTGTTGCATCTGCCGTTGCTAAGCAACCATGACCTGCACTCTCCATGATGGCGTGGAAATTTCAGCAAAGGATAAATGGATTTCCAGCACTGAAAATCACTTGCAGTAGCTCTGCTACTAAATTTGCACTAAATTTATTAAAAAATGGCTATCCCTGTACAACTATGATCAGCTGTTCCTCCATCTTGGCTGAACTTTCAATGTTGTTATAGAAATGTTGAAGGTGATTGGTTGGTTTTTGTCACATGACCTGGAGTGCGCTTGCGGCATTCTGAAAAATTTTGATGTTTTTATCTCGCTGTGGTGCGAACACGGCTGAGCATGCAAGACGCGATATGTGAAAGGCACCAAAGAGACTTCTTTCAAACACATTTTAAAAAATCTTAATGCAGCATCACAGTTACAGCATCTCTCTTACCTGAAAAAGCGGGCCGACGTCCACATCAAACCCAAGGTCTGCAAATCCAGTGGCGATGACCTTTGCCCCTCTATCATGACCGTCCTGTCCCATTTTGGCCACGAGCAGACGGGGATTTCTGCCTTCATGCTTTTTGAACTGTATGACTCTGAGAAACAAGAACACACAGCATAATGGCATCAAATTACTGATGAAGTTTCAAACACTTTTATGGATTTGGAACTATAAAGTTATTTTTTGGGTGAGCTATTCCTGTAAAGGACAAAACTGTGGTTGGTTACTTCATATACTTTCCTAACAGAGTTACTTTTTTTTTCCAGTGACTGAAATAAAGCAATTTTCGGTAACTGAATTAAAGTTTAAATAAAACATACAGTGGGAAAAATACTTATTTGATCCCCTGCTGATTTTTTAAGTTTGCCCACTTACAAAGAACTTAAGGGTCTCTAATTTTTATGGTAGGTTTATTTTAACGTATAGAGACAGAATACAAACCAAAAAATCCAGAAAAAAAACACATTATATAAAGGTTAGAAATTGATTTGCATTTCAGGTGAGTGAAATCAGTTATTTGATCCCCAAGAAAATGATTTATTGGTTTTTTGTGAAGAAATTGTTGTTGTGCACAGAGGTAAGACGTTTTTTGTAGTTGGTCACCAGGTTTGAACACATCTCAGGAGGGTTTATTTTTTGCACGGAGCCCCAGACCGAGGCTGACTGATAGTTATTTTGTATTTCTTCCATTTCCGAATAATCGCACCAACAGTTGTCTCCTTCTCACCAAGCTTTTTGCTGATGGCTTTGTAGCCCATTCCAGCCTTGTGCAGATCTACAATCTTGTCTCTGACCTCCTTTGACAGCTCTTTGGTCTTGCCCATGGTGGTGGGTTAGGTTGGAATGGAAGATACAGATTGTGTGGACAGGTGTCTTACGCACCTAATGAGCTGACATTAGGAGCAATTTCTTAAAGTGGCAGGACTAATCTGTGTTTTACATGGGCACATAACCAATTTGTGGGAGCCAGAATTCTTGCTGGTTGGTAGGGGATCAAATACTTATTTCACTCACTGAAATGCAACTCAATCTCTAACCTTTATATAATGTGTTTTTTTTTTTTTCTGGATTTTTTGGTTGGTATTCTGTCTCTATCCTTTAAAATAAAACTACCATAAAAATGACAGACCCTTCATTTCTTTGTAAGTGGGCAAACTTACAAAATCAGCAGGAGATCAAATAAATATTTTTCCCCACTATATATATATATACATATATACACACACACACACACACACACACACACACACACACACACACACACATGTATTCACACACATACTTTTGACTTTAATAATATAGATTTCCAACAGTCAAGACCTGAGAAGGACCAGTTTTTGTCTACTTATTTGGACATACTATTTATTTGACATACTGATTTTAGCATATTATATTGTAGGAAAGCAGGCATATCTCGATGTGGAGAATAAGTAGAGTTCCAGAAAGTGGTACATCATTTCATGAATCTGCAAGCTCCTACCTGTTGTGTGCCAGCGCTATCTCCTCATGCTCGCCGAATTCACTGCGGTATGCTCCGCTTACCATGCGCGTGCTGGCCTTGTGCTCCCCAAAAACAGATTTCATGGCATCTGTGATCTCCCCCACCGAACACCTACAGAATTCAACAGAATCCTTTAATCCACACATAATCACATTGTATCACGTAACACAATTCCTGTATTATTGTTTGGATTGTTATATGATTAAATTTATTTTTGCAGTGCAGTAGAAAATGAGAAATCACATTCCATATGTTCAAAGCCCAATCTGCTGCTGAGAAACACCAGCTGAGTGTTTATTATATGCAAAAAATCTAAGAAAAATTTCAAAAAGTTGGCAGGATACATTCTGGATTGGAAAGCCACAGGTTTGCATGAGAAAAAAAGTATAGAACTCATTTCAGTGAGGAAAAATAAATGAAATATAATATAATATAATATATAAATAACTGCACCTTTTTATCATAAAAGTCTGACTTTGTTTCTAACAATTCTAAGAAAAAAAAAGCAGAATTGCAAGATATAAACTCAGTGTTCTAATTTTTTTTCTAGTTTACAACTCACAATCCTGTTTACATCTCGCTACACTGTTTTTTCTGCCAAGGTATTGGCAGAATTGCAAGTTTATATCTCACAATTCTGAGTTTATATCTCTCATATCTCAAAATTGCTAGAAAAAAACCTGCAATTACTCTTTTTTTGCCATTGTATCTTTGCAAATACGGAGGTGTAATTTCACCTGAGTTTCTTGTTACGGACTAATAATTATGCAAATGATTAGATCTAAAGCTAATAAATACACTGATAAATAATAAATAATCTAATGAGCAATAAACGAAAAAGCAAATGACACACTAATTCTTCACACAAATAATTGACACCCTAATATTATTTCAGGTTCAGGATTTGAATTAACCTTCTGTAAATGTGTTTGCTTTTTGGTTGAGATAAAATCTTTTTCAAAAGTTCTCTGCATCTGGACTTAATTAAGCCGGACCCACCGGGTTCTTGCAGCCTCCACGGCGAGCTCCAGCAGGTTTCCATCTCTGGTACGTGCACACTGTTCAATCGCAGCCAAGCACCTCTTCGCCGCCTCTGCATCCCTGCTTTCTCTGACCTGCAGTGCAATCACAGCTTCATTACAATGTGCAAACACTGACCCTGGATGAGCCAAACCAGGAATCAGCTCAGAGTGTATAAAAAAACCAGGCGACGTCCATCTGAAATCATTTAGATGGAGATGTAAGAGAATATAAATACATTGTGGGGGGAAAACCATATCAGAAAACACTACATACACATATAAACTACATAGTGAAAAATAAATATACTCAAATTTATTTGAAAAAAGTTTATTTTATGCTAAGTATACTTCAAATAATTGTACATATTTATGTAGGCTACTAAATAAAAGTACCCTGCAACTGAGCTTTTAGAATAGGCTTACTAAACTGGTATACTTAAAGTCTGCTAAATTGGAATAACTAATTTTGTACCTAATGCTCTTTAATAGTGAGGAAGTCCAACTAACGATATACTTAAGTACATTTGATTGTGCTAAAGTGGAACTACTGGAAGTTTACTTCAGGTACACTTTAAATATCTTAATGCATTTAAAGACCAATATTATTCTAAGGTTGTACAATCCTCATCAATAGTGACATTAAACACATTTTAAGCTTAATATTAAGAAATGTGCATTGTGCACAAGTAGTACTCCGAATAAAGTTTAATTATAATTTTTATATCAGTAAGTCTAGAGCGGTATGTCAGAAATATATTAATAGATTTGAACTACAGTATACTTGAAATAAATGTATTTCAAATATATGACTTTTTAACTATATGTCAGAATTGATTTTGCAATGGCCAGCCAACTCTATGCTATACTATATGTGTTCATTACTGAAAGCTCATGAGGTGTACTGAAAAATACTTTGAGGGTCAAAATAAATACATTCCAACATCAAAGCATTCCTCTGATTTGATGCAGGACTTCAACTGATGACCAAATGAAATTCATTTCAGTGCATCTAATATATTAAAAAAATGACTGTTTGCTGTGCTTGTTGTGTGCAAAAGAAGACAGGATTTTCAAATAGCTCACACAAAAAGGACAACTAGAAATGTACTGCATATACATACTGTTGTCTGTTATGATCAACAACAAGATGAAAAAATAATATTTGATTGATTGTTCTTTTATGCATTAATTAACAATGGTCTTTTTCATCAGGAATCAATTTTGTTAGGTGACACAAACATTAAAATACCTGTCTGCACCTTAGCTTTTAGAGAAATGTTAATTGCTATTTAAAGATTCATACCTTAATGTTCTCTCCATGCTCCTACATCACTGAATATAATTCTATAAAGTTCAAAGTCAATGTCATTTGTTTTCTTTAATGTTCACAGATCTGTATTGCACTGATGAATACAATGATGACAGTTTCTCTGAACAAAATTATAATTTCTGGTCATTTCTATGAAGCACTTCAAGTACTTGATTGAATTACAGCCCTTGATTGTGATTAGGTAACTTCACAGAGAGCTCTGCTGGGAAGGGACTATATGTGACTATTTCAGATCGCGTCAACACGGATGAAGGCACTTGACATCAAAATTCATGCAGTGAATCATTGCCGGAGGGAACTAACCTTGCGCAGCTTTTCAATCTGCTTGTTACGCACAGCTGTGTTGTCGATGGCGAGCACGTCCACAGTTTCTTCCTTCTCCAGGCGGTACTTGTTGACCCCCACGATGACCTCGGAGCCTATTGTGAGACAAAGAGACAGTGCGAGGGCATCAGCAGAAGAGCCTTAATAATGAAGGGCGATGCTAGAGATGCCTGGAGCTAAAATAAACCATCTCAGATTTGTAGATCTTGGTGCATGACAATGTAGGTCCAGGTCAGAGGACAGAGCTTTAATGGGCTCCTTTTACCTTATTATGAGACTATGATAATCAGCCATAAATATGGAAACAGGAGCTCACAGGGAGTGTTCCATAATATAACAGCATGTTCATTAAACACAGATCAGGAGAGCACATCTATAGGGACATCGTGGCAGTCTATACAAATGCTTCATATACATATATATAATTATGCAGGGGAATGTGAAAAGGGAGGCTTACGTTAAAAATTTTTAAGTATAAATAGTGTTTTTGTCTACATATGTCAATATAGTGTTTATTGTTTTTTATTTCAGTTTTAGTTTTACTTATTTTAGTACCTCAGGTTAAATTAAATGTTGAACTAAATGAAAAAATGTTGGCTTGGCAACTACAGTAGATGAAGTTTTTAATGTAATTTCCGTTAACATTTATTTTATTTCAATTAATGGTTGAAATATTATCTATCTATCTATCTATCTATCTATCTATAATAACCCTGCTCCTAAAATATGAAAGAAAAATCATTTTTGGCATATATACAGTACCGTATGCAAAATAGAGGTAGCCTTTGAACCACAATTCCTTTTAATTATTTACTCACTTTTTGAGTGAAGTGTGATATTAGGCTCATATAAGACGGATGTGCGGTCCATAGCAAGTGTAGCTAATTCATTCATCTCTTCATTAATGTGTTCATTTATTTACTGACTTTCTGTCCACCTGAGGTTCAGAAGGAAGCGTTAGAGTGGCAGTGATAACTGTGCGGTGGTTCACCCTAAAGGAAAATCACTTGCGCAACAGCCACTAAAATATCCAGCTGTGCGGCATATGTGGGTCATCTAAATTATGCATAATTCCTTGGAAAAAGAGCCACTTACAAACCATTACCTGATGTGAAGAAAAACTCAATTAGAGACATCAAACTCTAGGCCTCTGGATTGGAAATATAGACATGCATGTGAAAAATAAAAATCTAGTGTTTCAATTTTAACACAAAAGTGTTGGCATGATGATTTTGGCATGATGATTGTTGCATCAAGGTGCATGCTAAAACACTGCCCTCTAGTGGAACTGTATTTATCAATCAGTCAAAGCATTAAAGAGGGATGCGTTCTGAAAACAGCATGTAAATATCTCTGACTTAAAAATCAGTTAAAAATAATCAATGTTACTCTCCCTGCAGCTGCGGTGCTGGCTGGCATACCGAACAATGTGTGATGATCAGAGCATTACGTACATCTGTACCTAGAACATGGGTTTGATTTTGACATTTGTGGGTTGTTGGAGCATTACGTACATCTGTACCTAGAACATGGGTTTGATTTTGACATTTGTGGGGACATAACAGCAGATAACATCCCCCTTCAGGAGACTACTACAACCCATTTCCTGAGGTCTTCCAGTCAGAAAGTCCAAACAGCCAGTTGCACAGCGAAGTGTTGAGCCCCAGCTCGATCAGTTTGTGAATGAGCTGTTTGAGGGATGATTGTGTTGAATGCTGAACTGAAGTCTATGAACAGCATTCTGACATAAGAGTCCTTTTTTTCCAGATGGGTGAGTGCTGAGTGGACGGCAGTGGAGATGGCATCATCGGTCGACCGGTTGGGACCGATATGCAAACTGGAATTGGTAAAGGGTGTGGGTGTGGGGGCCAACCAAAAGCCATGGATGACAGGGGAGGTCTACAGACTCCTGGAGACTGTGTAAGTGCAACAGGACGGTAGTCATTGAAGCAGGATGGAGATGGCTTCTTCGGGACTGGGATGATAGTGGTAGTTTTAAAGCATGTGGGAATAACAGCCTGACTCAGTGAGATGTTAAAAATGTCTGTGAAGACATCAGTGAGTTCTGCTGCACAGTCTTTCAGTACACGCCCAGGGATGTTTTGGGCATCCCGGAGCTTTGCGGGCATTGATCCTGCTGAAGGATCTCCTCACACTGTCAGGGGTCAGAGTCATCACCTGGTCACTGGGAGGAGGTGGAGTCTTCTGTGCAGTGGTGCTGTTTTGTTGCTCAAATCGAGCGAAGAAGGTGTTCAGCTCGTTCAGCAGAGAGATGTTGTTGTCACAGGTCCGTGGTGGGGGCTTGTAGTCCGTAATGGTCTGTATCCCCTGCCACAGGCTCCTAGTGTCTCTACTGTTACTGAATTGGTGAGCTATCCTCCTGGAGTGCTGTCTCTTAGCCTCTCTGATGCCGCGGGACAGGTTGGCCCTGGCTGTTCTCAGGCCCACCTCATCTCCAGCTCTGAAGGCAGCATTCCGTGTCTTCAGGAGTCTGTAGACCTCCCCCGTCATCCATGGCTTCTGGTTGGCCCGGACAGTGATAGTTTTTGTGATCGTTACATCATCAATACACTTATTGATGTAGGCAGTAACAGCTGAGTACTCCTGGAGGTCTGAGTACTCCTGGAGGTCAGTGGTGTTATTGCATGTGGCAGCCTGTTTTTAAACATGTCCCAGTCAGTTGTGTTGAAGCAGTCCTGAAGAATCTCTGATGATCCTTCTGGCCACACTTTAATCTGTTTGTAAACTGGTTTGGCGACTTTAATGAGTGGTCTGTATGCAGGCATTAGCATGAAACAGTGATGTGATCTGAGGCTCCGAGGTGGGGGAGGGGGAGGGCTTTGTAAGCTCCTCTCTGTGTGGTGTAAACAAAGTCCAAAATGTTATTACCTCGTGTTGGAAAGTTGATGTGCTGGTGTATTTTTGGAAACACACTCTTTAAGTCAGCATGGTTGAAATCCCCAGCTATGATGAGAAAAGCATCCGGGTGTGCTGTCTGCTGCTCACTGATGTGTTGGTACAGTTCATTAAGTGCGTCGTTCCTGTTGCTGGTGATGTTGAATGGGGGAATGTACACTGAAATGAGCAGTATAGCAGTATATTCCCTCGGCAGATAGAACGCCGGCACTTAATAATCATAAAACTCCACCAGGGTTGAGCAGTGTTTGCTGATCACAAACAGTATCGCGGCACCACGCGTCATTGATGTAAACACAAAGCCCGCCGCCGCGGGTTTTTCCTCCCGCGACGAGAGCTCTGTCCGCTCGATAGCACGTCAGCTGGTCGAGCTGAATAGCGCCATCTGGAACGCTGTTGCTGAGCCATGTTTTGAACACAAAAACACAACAGTCTCTTACAGTCCTCTGAGTTGAGCGTAGTAAACGAATGTAGTCCAGTTTATTGTCCACGAGCGTACGTTAGCCAGTACGATGGTGGGGACAGATGGCTTGTGTGGGTTAGCCGTTAGCCTAGCCCGGATACCTCCGCGCTTCCCCCTCTTCTGCTTCCTCTCTCACGCCGCTTGTGGCGCCTCCGCTGCGGGCGAGATGCAGTAGTGGGGGTCGATGATGGTGAAAGGCCTCCGTAGCAGATCGAGATCCCGCAGCTGTTCCGCTTGCGCGGAGTTTAAACTGTAAAAATGCGGTTCTGCCGACATCGAGCAGAAACTCGCGACTGTATTTGCGCTTACAGACAGGTAGACGTGACGACAACGTGCAAAAACACTGCGACTCACAAGACAAAAAAAAAGAAGAAAACGTTGTTTTGTGGGGGAGGGGAGAAGCTGCTTGTTGTGGCGCCGCCATCTTGGTTAACAATGTTATGGCATATTCATCAGATAATAATTACACAATTTTGGGTAGCACTTTATTTTACAGTCCTGTTCCTCATGTACATACTACTTATTATAGTAATTACAATAACTATGTAATAACTAGGTACTAACCCTGAACCTACCCCTAAACCTAACCCTACCCCCATGTAGTTACCTTGTATTACCAGAACTTTCTTAGATAAATACACTGTAAGTACACTATAAGTTCATGCAAGTACACGTACTGTAAAATAAAGTGCAACCCAATTTTGATTACGTGAAACCAACAACATTACAGCAGCAGTTTAAAAGCTGTTTTCTTTGCATAGTTTGACTACTCAAGAGAGAATATAGGAAAATATAACATATCTTTTGAATACAATGTATTATACAGTGAAATACAACACAATATACAAAATTATAATGGTAATCCACTACTATTGTATGGTTAATTTTCTTAAGGGATTTGTATCTGATAGTTTCTTTATTTATTTTTTCTTTGTTTTGATTTTATATCTACTGCCTTAATGGTTTGATGTTTTATACTGTTTAATAAAAAAGAAAGAAAGGAATCAGACAAAAAGATTTGTGATACACGCTCCCCCTCTAAAGTTCCGAACTAAATTTAAATATTTTGTTCTCTACGTTCAAAAGTCCTCTGAATGTGCTCAGGGTCTGATCTATGATTCGTCAAATGATTCGTTCCCCGCTCTCCGAAATACCGATCTGGCAATGTGTGCTCCAAAGTCCCATCCGAATCATATGATTTGTGGTATGCGCTCCGAAGTCCTGATGTGAATCCAATGATTCGTAAACCATCATTTCAGATCGGGACTTTGGAGCGTGTATCACAATCTTTCAATTAGCTAAATGATTCGCAAACTCGCTCCGAAGTTCTAAATCAAATCATTCCGGCTCTGCGCACCAAAGTCCTGATCTGAATCCAATGATTTGCGATCCACGCTACAAAGTCCCGATCTGAATAAAATGATTTGCGAACCTGCTCTGAAATTGATCTAAATCAAATTATTCACAAACTGCGCTCATCAGTCCCGATCTGAATCATTTCAGATAAGGATTTCGGAGCTTGCATCACAAACCTTTCAATTGGCAAAAGGATTTGGGAGGCCTGCTCCAAAGTTCTAATATGAATCGAAAGATTCATGAACCTGCGCCGAAGTTCTGATCAAAATCAACTGATTTGCGATACAGGCTCTGAAGTCCCAAACTGAATAAAAAGATTTGGAATATGCAATCTGATTGGAGCACTTCGAAACAATTAATCATTTTGCTAAGCAATAGTTTAATGGATTAGGAGTTTTGAAACTCTGTTTCACCTATCACTACATGATTTTTAAAATCATTAAAAGCGATGTCAAAATGTGAAAAATGGATGGCTCTTTTGATCTGGTTTTGCTAGTGAATGGAGTTCATTCGGATCATTCGGAGTGGTTCCAGCGTAAATGACTCACGCAACTGAACCATTTTGTCTGTTCCTCCCCTTTTTGTACCTTCAGCCATGTTTATATAACACTGAATCAATGAATGAATGAATGATGCATTTATATAGCGCTTTATTGTGTAAATCATGTGGGGGGGTCGCTCCTCAACCACCACCAGTGTGCAGCATCCACTTGAATGATGACACTGTCAGTAATACTATTGGCTTAGCTCGCTAGTTTTATGACATTAAATGAAGTAAGCGAAAAAAAGTATGATGTTAAAAAAAAAACTATATTTCCATGTGACTAGTCAAGACCACTTCCTTTAAGGCCTTTCCACAGTGAGCGCGATGCAAAAAAGCGAGGCGAATCGCAGACAAATGGTGCTTTCACACCAATGCGAAACGATTGTCCGCCTTCTGCTAATTCACGACTGCACGCTAGGTGGCGACGACCAACAATGCATTTTTCCTCAGATGTATCTCGTAAATGGATTTAACATCATCCGCTGCTCAATATACAGCATTAAATTAAGATAAACAAGATTCTACACCAGAAACAAACTCTACAGTTTGTGCTCTACAGATCACATAATTCAGTGGACAATTAATAGAAATGTTATTCTACATGTGAGAATAAATCTGCTTACAAATACCAACGATAACAAGAACTCAGCATCCACTCTCTTCTCTTATATTCTCGGATACTTTTTCTCTGTGATTGTTTTCGAAACAGCACCACCACTCTTGCCTTTTTGCAATATTGCCTTCAAATATTTGTTTCATTTTTTTGCGCTCAGAATGGAAAGGCCTTTAGTCATGGAGGTTTCTGAAGTAGCACTTTAGTTAAATGGGACATTAGTCACGTGTCCTGGGCTGTAATTCTGTATTCAGTCATGTGTATGTGAGTGTTTTGCTTTGATACCTGAATCAATGCGCGCTTGTCTGCGGGCGGCACATTCTTCGATGCGCAGTTTGGGAATTCCCTCAGCTACAGCACGAGCCATACCACCCATGTCCTCAATCTCAGTGATGAACTAAACGAGACACAAACAGAACAGAACTCGTGTAAACACACACAAATATCACAGATATTGAAGCACAGAGTGGAGTAGGAATATCAAGGCTTACTTTATGTAACTGCTTATTTTTACAAATCCAGGAATTACTGTTATTTTATAACAATAATAATACATTCTAAATTAGTATTAATTTCAATAAATTCAAATAACAAATTATCCAGTAATAATAATAGTAATAATATTTATACAATTTAATAAATGAATCGCAAGTCACATGTATTTATATATCACTTATAATACAATACAGATTGTTTCAAAGCCTAATCAGGAAAATAACAAATGTTGCAAATTTCACTAATTATGAAACAAATTCAATTTCAAGTGTAAAGCATCTCTGCAGCTTAAATTAAAACTGTATTAATAAAACAATAAAATAGATTTATTACTAATATGTGCTTCTATCATCGTTATAATTAAATGTATCAATTACTTTTATCAATATTATTTAACATGTATGTACTATGAAATATTTAACATGCATGTATAATAATAATGCAACTAATAATGATATTATTATTATTGTCATTAATAATAATAATTTATATTGATCATATTAGCCAATCACCATTTTTATTTTACCTGTTATGTTTATTTATTTATTTTACTTTATTATTAATTATAGAAGTTATTATTATAACAGTACAGCCTTTTAATACTGGCTAGATCATATCAATTACCAACCATAACATCAAAATTTGTATCAGCCAAAACTTCTACAGTGTATGTTGTCATTAATCATTTAATGTGTATATCTCATTATATATAATGTGTTTACAAATCTAGATACAAAGTCAGGTGGGTTTTTTTTTCATTATGAGGGTAAAAATCCATTACCACAGATTACAATTAAATACAGTTGTCAGCACTTATTATGATGCAAAACACATAAATATGGGCAGATTAGAGAAAGTTTATCAAGATCTAGAAGTTTTTTAATGAGCGGTTCACTATAGTACGAACCTTGAGTGCTGAGTTGTACACGTCATTGGTGAGGGCCTCCATCATGTAGGACCCACCCCAGGGGTCAGCCACCTTCGGGATGCCCGACTCCTCCTGGATGATGATCTGTGTATTGCGGGCGATGCGGGCGCTCTTGACGGTGGGCAGACCCAGAGCCTCATCAAAAGAGTTTGTGTGCAGAGACTGTGTGCCTCCAAACACTGCAGCCATGCCCTCGATCACGGTACGGATCACATTGTTGTAAGGGTCCTGAACAGCATATGAGGTAGATTTAACCAGACCCATCAAATCATAATTTGTTCAAAATACAGCAGCGTTTTGGAAAATGATATTTCACCTTCAGACTCAGATACCCAGCATATCATCACAGAAATTTAGGAAACGGACAACGTCATGTATTGCATGTCAAAAATGTGATTTAACACTTTTTCACTTTACTGCACCACAGCTTGTTTAATGTGACAAAAAGCAGGCATGAACAGTTTGAGCCGAGTTCAGTGACAGTACCTGCTCAGTGAGGGACCATCCTGATGTCTGACAGTGAGTTCTCAGCAGGAGGGATTTGGAGTTCTTGGGTTGGAACTTCTCTTTGATTAGTGTCGCCCACAATCGCCGCGCTGCCCTCAGCTTTGCTATTTCCATGTAAAAGTTCATGCCAATCCCCCAGAAGAATGACAATCTAAAAACAGATGCATGAATGTATAAAAAAAAAAAAAAAAAAAAAAAAAAAATCACACTACATGCCTTCATACTGTATATGACACCTTTAGAAAACCAATACATCCACTGTGTTGTTATTATAATTATCATTATTTTTTTTAATGTATTAATAATAATAATTATAGTAGTTAAATTAATTAAAAAATAATATGTATATGTAAATGTAGTAATAGAATAATATAAATAATTAGATTAATATTTATTTAAACAATACAGTTTAATATGTGTTTCTATTAGTAGTAGAAGTACAATAATAATTTATCAATATTATTAAAATCATTCATTTGTAGTATGTAATGCTAGATTACCATATGATTATAATTAACATCTCTGTAATGTATTAACTAATATGCATTAAATAAAATTATAGTAATTGAATTCATTAGAAATAATGTACTCACATTTAATATTAATAATTAATAACATTTATACAATCAATACAACTGAATATAATTGTATTAAAAAAGTAATAATTAAAATGGTATCAATAAAACAATAAAATAGATGAATTGTTAAAATGTACTTCTATTACCAGTAGTAATAGTAGTATTCATTATTTTATAATCAGTATGATAATTATTACTCATGTTTTTTGTAATATATCATTTAATATGTATTTATTATTAATAAATTATTTTAATAATAATAATAATAACAATAATAATAAAAATAATATCACATTTAATACTTTATTACATTTTTTAAAACATTTCATTAATTAGCAAAAATCCAGTAATTAAAATTTGTTTTAACACTAAATCATGAATTAATCATTATTATTATTATTATTATTATTATTATTATTATTATTATTATTATTACGAATCATTATTATTATTATAGACCTTTTTCATATTTACGTATTTCTCAGAAGCAGAAGTCGTTATTGTTGTGTAAACTTCGAGAGCAGTGAATGGGAGAGTACAACAGATATATTTTTTGCATTCCCATTTGTTCAAAAAGCAAAGGGAAAACTCCACGATGGCGTTGTCACGACTTTCAAAAGAAGGGAAAAAATTTAGAGAGGCTGATAACGGCAGTCAGAAGAGAGAACTATGTTAAATTTACCATCCCTCCCATAAACACTGCATTAGAAACACCCTCGCATTAGCCTTAACTGTTTTTTTCTTTTCCTTTTTTTTGTAATTTGATGTGAGGTGATATAAAACAAAGTATAGTGTTATAAATGTACATACATTTAAAAAAAAATCTAAATATAAAAAACTTTTGAGATTTTATGTTTTAACGCATCATCACAGTCTAGTGAAAAGGGTCCATTATTATTAAGAAGAGAAGAAGTAAAAGAATATGGAACTGACGAAGTGAATTTCCAAGCTAACCTGGGAGCGAACTCATCGATGGTGAGTCCAGCCTTCAGTCCAGTTCTGCAGTACTCCAGGCCGTTGGCAATAGTGTAAGCCAACTCCAGGATGGCATCAGCTCCAGCTTCCTGTATGTGGTATCCACTGATGGAAATAGAATTAAACTTGGGCATATTCTGTAAGAAAGAAAATCCAATGTTTTACAGAATATGGAGGTCAGATATATTGATATATTGACGGTCAAAACTACAAGGCTGTAAAAAGCACAAGTGTAGGATGCTGAATACTCTATCATTATAAGTCACTGGAAGAAGAATAAAAAAGAAAAAAGAAATATGAGAGATTAAAAAAAATGCTCTGAGCACTTTAAAAACTGACAGCAGACTGTATAAAAAAAGATATAAAAGTCCCGTCACTCAAGCCGTACCTTTGAGGTATAGGCGAAGATATCAGCGATGGCGTGCATTGACGGCTCTGGAGGGAAGATGTAGGTGTTTCGCACCATGAACTCTTTGAGGATGTCGTTCTGGATGGTGCCGGTCAGCTTCTCCTTGGGCACACCTTGCTCTTCTCCGGTCACGATGAACATGGCTAGAATGGGAATGACGGCTCCGTTCATTGTCATGGATACCGACATCTTCTCCAGCGGGATGCCGTCGAACAGCAGTTTGGTGTCTTCTACGGTGTCAATAGCTACACCTGCCATTCCCACATCCCCATGAACTCTGGGATTGTCAGAGTCATAACCTCTGTGTGTCGCAAGGTCAAAAGCTACAGAAAGGCCCTGCTGGCCCCCTGCAAAGGAAAAACAGTTTGCATTTGACTTATATCAAAGATCCCCAAACATTTTTGTGAGCCAAATTTTGACCTAAATATTTAGCAGGTCCTCTGAGATCTTAAGTTAATATTGTATAATAATTAAACAACACATTCATGGTCTCATGGCATGAAAATAAATAATATTTGTATAATCATTTTTTTAATATTATACATTTCTTTTTATTTTATACTTTTATAAAATATCTTTATATATATATATATATATATATATATATATATATATATATATATAGATATATATATATATATATATATATATATAGTGTTTTTTTATATTATCTATCAATATAAATTATTGGAAAACATTTAGTCTTAATCTTCTTAAATGTATTTATTTTATCTTCTAAAATATATTATATATTATAGAAATTTTTGTATATAAATATAACAAATATAAAAATCTTGATGTTTTGTTTTACATTATCAATATAAAATATAACTTTTTCAGATATATTATTTAGAGATATTTTAAATATATATTTAGATATTTTCATTATATATATATATATATATATATATATATATATATATACACATATATATACATACATATTTATAAAGAGTTCATTTGCAAAAGAGATTTGTTAAGAGTTTTTTTGCAAAAAAAAAAAAAAATGATTTTAACAATTTTCTAAAAGCATGTTTTTTCATTGTCCATTCCAATTAATATCAATCAAACTGCGGTTGGGTTATTTTGATTAGATTAAAAATAAAAACATATAAAAATACAGCTAACTAACAATAAAAACATAATAACATAAATAATAAAAGAATAATATTTTTTTTTTAATATTTTTTTAAAATCATGTTTTCACAATTGCAAAAACAGATCATTCCATTTTTAACATTTTTTAAAAATCATGTTTTATATATATATATATATATATATATATATAAAGTTTTTATTTTGACTGTGTATTTTAACTTTTTTTATTATTATTATACTATATAACTCAATATATAATTTCACTCGATGGTTTCACTCAGTAGTTTTAATGCTGACATCATACCTTTAATATTATCCCTGTAAAACTTGTTGCTTTCCTCTACAGTGCTGAATCCAGCATACTGCCTGATGGTCCAGGGTCTGTAGGTGTACATGGTGGGGTAAGGCCCTCGGGTGAATGGGAAGACTCCCGGCAGCTCATCTTGGACCGCGGCGGTGTCTGTCTGAGTGTATACAGGTTTAATAGAGATGCCTTCTGGGGTCCTCCAGATCAGATCCTCAGGGTTTTTCCCTTTCAGCTGCTTCTTGGCCAGGGCAGCCCAGTCCTCGTGGAGCTTCACTTCATCTCTATGTGGGGCGGCGGTACGGAACGCTCTGGGGTGACGCTGGGGGTCAAGGGTTGAAGATACAGATGCCCCCAGAAGTCGTCTGGCTGTCAAAGACACGCATGCCTTCCTTGCAGTCAACATGTTGCACGCATTGGGTAAAGCAGGTTTAATTACTCATGGATATCTAATAAAAAGAAACAGAAAAGTGTTTCAAGATTGATAAATAGGAATAAGAAATGAGAGAAGAAATAAGAACTGTTTCTTGAGCATATAAGAATGATTTCTGAAGGATCATGTGACATTGAAGACTGGAGTAATGATGCTGAATGTCACCCACACAATGTTTTTATGACTAGGATTGTTTTGGCTAAACACACCTTATAAAGACTTCACACGTGACTTGACAGGATAGCAAATATGTCATCAAACAGCTCCTATTTTAATATGATATTACATGACACGTATTACCATTAATCAAAGCATGTCACATTTAAAAACAGTATGTATCTCTGACGATGAACTGCTTTCACTTTTTGTCCATTAAAGTTTGCAAACTTACAGGCCTATTTAGATTATACAGCTTAAAGCCTTTGCATACTAACAACGATTGATAATCTAGGACAACGTACGTCAAGATAACACCTAAGTTACATATAATGCATGTCACATCATAATGTCTTAAAACAAAACGTTAAAAGACAAAACAAAATATCAATTTCTGACCTTGCGTTCTTTCTATTTACCAGACACCGATGACACACGCTGACAGACGTGTTGCGTTCCAGCCAATCACAGTTAACAACAAACCAAAAACAGCCAATCAGCATCAAGCGACCTGCAGCTATGACCCGGATGTGTACTATATTTCAGCACGGAGGGTGAAGAGGCTTTGAATCAAAGGTTCCTTTTAATGTTTTTGAAATATTCGGATATTTTTTGTGCTAAGAGCCGCCAAAAAAATAACATTCATAATTATAGTATAGTATAGTATAGTATAGTATAGTATAGTATAGTATAGCGATACAACACAGATTATTATTTTGAGGGTTTCAAAATCGCTGTCATAATAATTTCAGCAGGTGGCGACATATCCCACTGTTTTTGTTTGTGAGGCAACGCTTCTATCTATCTATCTATCTGTCTGTTTATCTGTCTGTCTGTGCTTTAGAACTTCATACAATAACAAAAGAACTGTAACGAGAAATATTTTTTAAAACCTGCAGTGTCTCGGCTTAAATAATGCCTTTATACAAATGCATATTAATTTTGGTTAATGGAAAATGTAATGTCTCACCTCCAAGTTATGATACACTTTATACTCTCTCTTATCTTACACACAGTTGTAGGAAATCAGATAAAATAATCAATAATACATGTATCAGTTCCAGTTGCAACAGCACAAAGATTTCAAAGAGTTCAAATTTCTTTATTAAGAGCAAGTTGATAAAATGTAAATTGAAGCCAAAGCACTCCACGGTACATATTCAGTTTGTTCCACGTCCCATTTTAATAGATTTGAATGAGACTTACAGCAAATGTTTATAAGGGACAGATTTATATAGAAAATATAATAGTAAATACAGAAACATTATCATTTTATCATATGCATTCAGCAGGATATACTTTTATCAAAAGTGGCAATGCAGACAGTGGTTGTTAATGCCCCTCAGAATACAGAGTTATAACCCATTACACCCTCCTGTAAAATACTAACCCTACCAAAGGGATTCAGTCTGGTACAAATTAAAATACTGATTGAATGACCTTTTGTATTCACATAGTTTCAGGAAAGTGTAGTATGAAGAAAAAAAACACTTTGCATGTAACATGATGCCAAAATAGCATTACGGTCATGTGTAGAAAGATTCACATTGCATTTATTGGCAAAAAACACACAAGCTGATGTGGAGAGTGTCTAGATGAAGAAGGTTATGTTGGTGGGAAGGGGACTCGTGTTTCTCCTTCTCCATCTGAGGACTTCAGCCCTGCAAAAGCTAGTGGTTCACTCCAGTTTCAGCAGCTCCACGTCAAATATTAGTGTGGCGTTGGGAGGAATGACACCAGGGTGTCCCGTGGCCCCATAAGCCATATCTGGGGTGCAGGTGATCTTCGCCCGCTGACCCAAACTCATCTGAAAGTAGATGGAAATACTATAGAGCAAGTGGAAACTGACAGAAATGTTTAAGAATACATGCAGCACAGCATCAGGTTTAAATACCTGTGCAACTCCTTCCTCCCAGCCCTTGATGACTTCCTGTCGCCCGATCTTGAATTTGAATGGCTTGTTTCTGTCTCGTGACGAGTCAAACTTCTTTCCATTCTGCAGCATCCCTGCAATTAAACAGAAAACAAGTTAAATACATAATTACCACCATAAATATGATTACAACAAACAGTGCTGGGTTGTAACTGATTACTTGTAATCTGGATTACATAATCATACCCCCCGAAAAATAAGTACTTGTAATTAGATTATATTATACTTTATAATATTCGTAATCTGACTACAGTTATGTTTTGTTGATTACATGATTACATATTATTCACACAATAGTAACAAATTATTAATAATTTATGAATTCTATTTTTTTTTTTTTTCCTTTCTAAAACAGCCCACTGCTTATGTACATACAGAAATTCTACCAGTTTTGTGGACATTCACATGAGGGTGGCTATAATTACACAGAAAATTGAGAAGCATTTATAAATCATTATAAATAAAATATTTAATCTTTGTGTTTTATTTTGATTATTTTAAAATGATTTATTTTAGCTTTACAGTTTTATGATTTAATTACTTTGTGTTGTTAATAAAAACAAATGGAATATATTTCTTTCTCTTTGTATTTTTACATCAGTATGTTACAAGGTTATCTTATTTAAATCAATGTGATAAGTTAGATCAAAAGTAATCTAAAAGTAATCAAAAAAGTAGATTATATAACCTAAATTGTGTAATGAAATGGATTATATATATATATATATATATATATATATATATATATATATATATATATATATATATATATATATATTTAACTAAGCAGAACTGTTCAAAATGCAAAAATCTAACCCTTAAAATTAAGGAGAAAATGGAACAGCACAAGCACAAGCCATTAACGCATCTACACACATCTAAACAGACAAGCAGCTGACGAAGAAACCACACAATTGCAGTTTCCAGGCTTACAGGAGACAGTAATTGCAGCCCTGGACCAAGAGCTGAACAGATCTCATCAGCACAACATCAAGCATCCATTTAACAGCAGATTCACACGCTGCAACATGGTGCACAAAACAGACAGAACAACACTGCTCTAAAACAGCAGCTGGTGAAATAGACAGTCTGCATCAACCATCCGGCATATCACCATCATACAGACCCAATTATGTCAGCAGTTTATACTGACATCATACTCTGTCATGAAAAAGACACACAGAAGCGTACACCACCTGCGTACTGCTCAGATTTGCCAAAATGGCGCTACGCTGATTTGGAGAGACACAGAGGAGAGGAATTGTTGAATAAAGTCGTTATTTCTGTTTTCTTTGTGTACAAAAAGTATTCTCGTCGCTTCATAAAGTTATGGTTGAATCGCTGATGGCAGATGGAGTATTCTGTCGATGCTTTTCATACTTTCCTGGACCTTGAGACTGTTATTTATTTGGAAGTCTATGGGAAGGTTTCAAGCCTCCAGGTTTTCATCCAAAATATCTTAAATTGTGTTCCGAAGATGAACGAAGCTTTTATGGGTTTGGAACGACATGGGAGTAAATGACTAATGACAAAATTTTCATTTTGCGTTGGAGTAAGCCTTTAAGGTGTTTCTAGAGTGTTCTGGACAGTTTTAAGGGTGTTGCTAGGTGGTTGCTAAGGTGTTGTAAATGTGGGGCTGTTAAGGTCTTCTGGTTGGTGTTGCTGAGGTGTTCTGCATAGTTTGGGTGTTGCTATTGTGTTCTAGGTAGTTGTTGAAATCTTCTGGATAGTTTTTAGGGTCTTCTGAGTTGTTACTAAAGTGCTCTGGATGTTTTAGGAGTGTTGCAATAGGTGATTGCTAAAGTGTTCTAGATGTTTTTTTGTTTTTTTGATGTTCTGGATAGTCTTTAGGGTCTTCTGGTGGTTGTTAGGGTGTTACAGGAGTGTTCTGGATGTTTTAGGAGTGTTGCAATAGGTGGTTGCTAGAGTGTTCTAGATGTTTTTATGTTGTTGTTATGGGTTTGGAACGACATGGGGGTAAGTGATTAATGACAAAATTTTCATTTTGGGGTGGAGTAACCCTTTAAGGTGTTCTTGGTAGTTCGTAGGGTATTCTGGATGTTTTAGAGTGCTGCTAGGTTCTAGGTGGTTGTTAGGGTGTTGCTTTGGTGTTCCAGATGTTTAGGGTGTTGCTAGGGTGTTCTGGGTGGCCTCCAAGTATGTGAAACTCTTGTCTCCAGATATGGCTTAACTTTTTTTTTTAAGTCGCTAGAATATTTTATTTTTGATTTTGTGGCACAGAAGAAAAAAACATATGTAGTATTATAGAGATCAATGCTAAATTTATTTCTGTCAATTTTAACAGCAGGTCTACTGGATGTCCAGTCTAAAACAGCAGACAGCACTAGAAGATTCTTTGTTTAACTGCTTCAGGGAGTCTGCGGGGTGCCTTCAATCAGACAGGCGCGGTCCACTAACACACAGCTGACCCACTGGAGGGAGCGTTTCTGTGCTTATCTAAATCTCCTGTGGACTCTGAGCTCTTGTGATCCAAATGAACAAAAAGAATGAAATATGAAACATTGGCCTAATTCGCCGGATTATTCGTCTGGTTTAAGTAGGTCACCTTTTGCCTCCATCTATATCACAGGAAGGAAAAGAGAAAGAAAGAAGACACAACCAATAACACTCTGGTATACCATGATTACAATACTAGTATGTATTTATAAGAATATATATATGTATATATATATATATATATATATATATATATATATATATATATATATATATATATATATATATATATATATATATATATATATATATGTCTTGAGTCATATAGGGTGCCAAATGTAAAATAAAGCATGTTAAATGTTGGTGAGATTTAGCAACAAATGCTGTTCAGATTTGTCAGATGTGCTTAAAAATAAATTTAAAATGCATATGTCTCATATTTGTACATTTATTTTTCAAATAGGGCTGTTAATCAAAATTTAAATAAAATTTAACTCTCAACTAAAATATTAATAGGATTCATTTTATATGATGTTACATTTAATCAACTCAGTTAGTAATATACTATCATTTACTGTGTTTTATTTTTAGCCACTTTTTATATTTAATTAATCACACCAAATTATCATGTTAAATAGACGTAATTAATTTTAACAAAAATATAACAAAAATCAAATATAAATCTAAAATCTAAATTCCTTTCCCTAAAAAGTACAAGCTTTCCTGTGCCTACAATTTATATTGGTAGATGAGGTATTTTGTTACACAGAATTCAACATCACAAGTATACATTTCACTTACAACACTACGTGTATGAATAACCATCTAACTATGCTTTAGTGAGGACAAATGTGTCTGTGCTTTGTTTAAATGAGAGTCTTACACACCATCAGAAGCATTTATTCCTTACAGTTTGTCCATGCTGAGGGAGATATGAAAGATCCCTCATGCTGAGAGATGGTTTTCATACAGTACAGTATTAGCTTTCACTCCCCCCTGGACATAAATGGAGCTGAGACTTCCAGGAAGGACCCTGCGCCAAGATATCTGCAGAGTGGGCTTCATTCCAAAACCAGACCTTATATTATAATAGCAGCTTGTTCTACTACAAGGACGAACTAAAGCCTATTTATGAATGAGCTAAACTTTACTAAATACATATCCAGTGTTGCTACAAACCTTTGGAACTTTTCTCAGTCTATTTATAAATTAGATTTTTACATTTTCTAAACATAAGTAGTGCTTTTCCATGCAAAACTTTGCAGGTTGCAATGAAGCTGCTAAGGTCCGTAGCTTCACAGAAAATATGTTGTTGCACCTCCGGTGAGCAAGCCAAAAATGTACTTATAGAATAACTGTTCATTACAAGTCACAGAATATCTTGCAGCTTGTACTTTCTGCTCCCTGTTTTTATGGTGTTGCTAGGGTCTTCTGGATGGTTGTTCTAGTATTCTGGATGTTTTTAGGGTGCTTCTGGTGTCTTCTGGTGATTGTTAGGCTGCTCTATATGCTTTAAGGTGTTGCTATGTTGTTCTAGGTGGTTGTTAGGTTACTGCTAGATTGTTCTGGGTAGTAGTTAGAATGTTGCTAGGGTGTTCTGGATGTCCTTAATGTTTTAGGGTGCTGCTAGTGTGTTCTGGGTGTTTTTAAGGAGTTGCTAGAGTGTTCTCTATGATTGATAGGGTGTTCTGGATGTTAAGTGTGTAAGGTGTTCTGGGTGGTTGTTAGAGTGTTGCTAATGTCTTCTGCATGGTTGTCAGGGTGTTCTGGATGTCTTAAGGTGTTGCTAGGGTGTTCTCTGTGGGTGGTAGGGTGTTCTGGATGTTCTTAGTGTGTTAGGGTGCTGTTAGAATGTTCTTGATGTTTTTAGGGTTATTAGGGTGTTCTCTGTAGTTGTTCTTAGTATGTACTGCTAGGGTGTTCTGGATGTTTTATCATATTGCTAGGGTGTTCTGTATTTTTTTTTAGGGTGTTTTGGATGTTATTGGTGTTTTAGGGTGATTTTTTTAGGGCATTGCAAGGGTGTTCTCCATAGTTGTTAGGGTGTTGATGTTTTAGGTTTTTTCTAGGGTGTTCTGGGTGGTTGTCCTGGTGTTGCTAGGTGACTGCTAATGTCTTATGGATGGTTGTTAGGATGTTGCTAGAGTGTTATGGAAGTTTTAAGGTGTTCTCTGTGGCTGTTAGGATGTTCTTAGTGTGTAAGGATGCTGTTAGAATGCTCTTTATGTTTTTAGGGCTGTTAGGGTGTTGCTAGGTGGTTGCTAATATCCTCTGGATGGTTGTTAGGGTGTCGCTAGAGTGTTCTGGATGTTTTAGAGTGTTATAAGGGGTGTTCTGTGTGGTTGTTCTAAATGTTCTTAGTATGTTAGGGTGCTGCTAGGTTGCTTTGGATGTTTTTTCGTTGTTGCCTGTGGTTGTTAGGTTGTTCTGGATGTTATTGGTATTTTGGGGTGTTCTGGATGTTTTCAGGGTGCTGTTAAGGTGTTCTGGATGTTTTAGGGTGCATGGGGGTCATTAGACCTGCAGTGAGCCAAAACCCGGCTCATTACAAGTCACAGTATATGTCGCAGCTTCTCTCAGCTCCCCTTTGACCATGATAACAATAAGAGGTCATGTTGGGTGGGAGCTTTTCTTTGGCTTATGGATGTAGTGGGCGGAGCCTGATCTACTGAACAGCTTCACTGGAAAAAACATTAAGTTGTTCTCAGTTCCTGAGTCTGTGCGTGAGAGGTCGGTGGGAAAGAGTGTGAACCAGTCCAGTAGGCAGCTATTTTTACCATGGCTTACACTTTATGTCTACAAGAACTGGCAGCCGGTTTCTCTCAGTCAGCGTCAAATGTAATCAGATGCACATGCAACCTGAATGCGACTGCCTCTTATAGATTTGTTGGCACATTTTAACTTGAAAACAGGTCAGCAAAAAACTGCGTGGCACGGCACACACATGGTTCATGTATCATCAAACTAGAGTATTCTGGTCAAAAATGTCAAGTGCAAAGAGAGAGTTAAAAACAGTGCTGGTTAAGACAAACTACTTTACTCTCCAATACAATCATGGTGTTAATAAATACTAATTCTTCTTTTTTATCCTTATCTGTAAAAATGTTATTTATTCCTGCGATGCAAAGCTGAATTTTCAACATCATTACACCAGTCTTCAGTGTCACATGATCCTTCAGAAATCTTTCTGATGCTAATTTGCTGCTCAAGAAACATTTCTTATGGTCAGTTTTGCTGCTTTGTTAATTAATAAATATTCATATTTTTTGTGGAAACTATTACTTTTTTCAGGATTCTTTAATGAATTCAATGTTTTAAAGAACAGCATGTTATCTGAAACAGATATTTTTGTAATAATGTAAAGTCTTTACTGTCACTTTTGATTCAGTTTAATGCATCTTTGCTGAATAAAACTGTTAATTTAGTTTTAAAAAATCTTAATAACCCCTAACATTTGAAAGGTAGTGTGTATGGCTGTTCAATATATTTCCATGCTAAACTTAATCTCACATTACAGCCTGCTGTGTGGTGACCTGCACAACTCATTCCCAGAACCTGAAACCCTGGCTACATCCCAATTTCCAGACTAGCCATACTATATAGTATGATAGAATATAATTAGAGCATCATGAATCATAGTTGTTGAAAAGAGTATGCCAAATGTGCTCAAGTGGTACAGTATACTATTTCCGGTGGGGTTTCAATGCTTGTTTTTTAACTAATATGATTACCTACAAGCCCCTGCGCTATGAATGTGAAACAATTTGCTGCAATTGAGACCAAAAAATGAAATAAATAAATAAATAAATGTATTGTATAAACACAAGCAGCTTGGACAACAAAATATTTCCAATAATGATAATAATAATAAATGTTTTTTGGGGCACAGCATCAGCATATCAGAATGATTTCTGAAGATTTTCTGAATGATTTAAAAATTTACGTTTTTACTGGAGTAAAAAATGTAGTTATAGTGAAGGAGCTGATAATTCAGCTTCGTCTCACACAGGAATAAATTACATTTTAAAACGTATTCAAATCTGTATGGATGAGAGCCAATTTTCTGTGGTTGACTGAGAGACAATTTTGGGTCAATTATTCCATTAGAAAAAAAGGTTAAAGTAAAACATTGAGCAATGAACTGTGGCTCTTACATAGCGTAGTATCTTCTAGTGTCAAGAGAAGGAAGCATACCCTATAACTGCATATGATGTCACTACTTTGATGCCTCTGAATGCCTGATCAGGGTTCAGGAAAGAGGACACCTATAGTAGGTTTCTCTTCATTGCCATTACAGTGGCCTAATCTTGGAGCCACCACCAATCACATGGGTGCCTCTTCAGAGCATATTTATACATAGTGTTGCCATTGTTATTAATAGAGCCGCCAGTCACGGGAGGTCTGAAGGCTTCCTGTGCTCTAATAATAAACCCCAGGGGATCCAGCGGGACTGGGCTAATTGATTTGTTCTGCCCAGCTGGGTCAGAGAAAGGTAGGTGTGCGAAGGGTGGGGGTCTCTCTGCTAATTCAGGCATAAGCCTGTGATAAAATCCATCCTGTTTCGCATGTCATGCAACCATTAATGCTGATAATATACAACCTGAACATTATTTTACATTATTATATTACGAAGTGGAATAAAAGGTTCCATGAGTATGCAATTATCTTCCATGAGCAGCAATTATCATTCAGAGCCTCTCCAATCATAATTCAGTAAAGGTAAAGTATCATTTTTTCATCAAAAAGTAGATGCAACCAAAGTCTAGAATTAGCATTCGCCCAGTGCCCAGTTACTTATACTACTGTTTAAAAGTTGGGATCAATTCATTAATTGATACTTTTATTTTGCCAGGATGCACTGAATTGATTACATTTACATTTAGTCATTTAGCAGACGCTTTTATCCAATGCGACTTACAAATGAGGACAATGGAAGCAATCAAAAACAACAAAAGAGCAATGATATATAAGTGCTATAACAAGTCTCAGTTAGTCTAAACGCAGTATACGTAGCAAGGGCTTTTAAATAATATAATAAATAAAAAGAAAACAGATAGAATAGAAAAAGAATAGAGCGAGCTAGAGGTGTTAGAGGTCTTTTTTTTATAATTGTATAATAAATGAAAAGAAAAATAGATAGAATACAAAAAGTTAGATTTTTTTTTTTTAAATAGAATTAGAATAGTGAGTGCAAAAGTTAGAGGGTCAAATAAAGATGGAAGAGATGTGTTTTAAGCCAATTCTTGAAGATGGCTAAGGACTCAGCTGCTCGGATTGAGTTGGGCGGGTCATTCCACCAGGAGGGAACATTTCATTTAAAAGTCCGTAAAAGTGACTTTGTGCTTCTTTGGGATGGTACAATCAAGTGACGTTCACTTGAAGAACGCAAGCTTCTAGAGGGCACATAAGTCTGAAGTAATGAATTTAGGTAAAGGGGTGCAGAGCCAGTGGTGGTTTTGTAGGCAAACATTAATGCCTTAAATTTTATGCGAGCAGTTTTTGGTAGCCAGTGCAAATTGATAAACAGAGGTGTGACGTGCACTCTTTTCGGCTCATTAAAAATTAATCTTGCTGCCGCGTTCTGGATTAATTGTAAAGGTTTGATGGAACTGGCTGGAAGACCTGCCAAGAGAGCGTTGATTAAAAGTGACAAATAAAGTTAAATTGTAAATAAATGCTTTAAAGAACCCTGAAACTGTTCCAAAAATATTAAGCAGCACGTAATATTTTTTTAACATTAATATTAATAAGAAATTATTCTCAATCACCAAATCAGCATATGATTTCTGAGGGATCATGTTAACACTGCACACTAGAGAAAGGATGCTGAAAATTCAGCTTTGCATCACAGGAATAAATTGCATTTTCAAATATATTCAAATAGAAAACAGTTATTTTAAATCGTAAATATATTTCACATCCGTTTTTACTCTATATTTGCTCAAATAAATGCAGCTGTGGTGAGCATACAGTGAGACTTCCTTAAAAAATTACAAATCTTACAGACCCTAAACTTTTAAACAGTAGCATAAATGAAATTTGTAACACCACCGACCATAAAAACTGATACTCCAGAAGGAGAAAATGCATTTATTCTGGTTTTCATAAAAAGAAGCATTTATGGTCTGTCACTTTATTGTGTCACATAGGATACATGTGACAGTCATGTTTTTTTGGGGGGGTTTTTTTAGCTGGCAATTTGCATTTCTTTGATTTTCTTTGCATTCACAATCTTCAGACTGTAATCATAGATAAATGAGCATAGTCTTTGCACAAATTTCCTTCCTGTTCCACGCTCCAAACATTTGCTCTATTGATTTTTGTCCATTTCAGCCAAAAAGAGTTTGTTTGCCGAATAGTGATGACTTGACTGTCTCTGGTGGTAGTGCTGTATCTTGTTCACTCCAGGGCTCGAGGGCTCTTAGCGAAGGCCCTGCAGTGCTATATTAAGTACTGCAGAAGGGCTGTATTGACGTCTGCAGTGAGTCTGACCCTGTTAGCTGCTCTGAGTGCTAATGTCTGCCAGAAGCTCACAGTTAGTGCTGCCGGACTCTAGCATAGTTCTGCCTCAAGCTGTTTACATTAGTCCAGATACAGATACCTCTGATAATTCTGACTAGACTGGAAAAACCTTTTATGTTTTTGGCTTTTTTGTCAGTATTGAAAATATTTCTGTTTAAAGATGACACAAAACGTAATATAATAATAAAAATAATATAAAATGATTGAGTCAGAAAATTGAGTAAGAAATATAAATTCTGTCCTATAGATACAAAAAATGCACTACTGTTAAACATTTTGGGGTATAAAAGGGTAATTCTGAAATTAATCTGATCAAAAATGACTGTAAAGGCATTTATGATGTTATTTCTAATTCTAATAAATGCTGTTCTTTTGAATTACAGCGGTGGCCAACATTATTAGAACACTAGAATTTTCAGCAGCTAAAACATGGTTTTACGTCAGTTGTTTCTATCTTTTTCTGTAATGTGTCAGTAGGAAATATAAGTTTACTTTTCCAAACATTCATTTTGCCATTAATTGTAATAATCCAGTGAGATTTTAGTTTGCACAAGCAGTCTGAAAACAGCCAGTGCTCCTCACAGAGATCTGATCTCATCATCATCAGTCTGTCTGGAATGACATGAAGAAACAGAACAAACTGAGACAGACTAAATCCAGAAGAACTGTGGCAACGTCTCCAAGATGTTTCAAGAAACCTACCTGCAAAGCTACCTGAAAAACTAAAAGCAAGTGCACCTACGGCAAAAGCTGCTTTAAAATGCAAAGGACGGTCAAATTAAAAGTTGATTTAATTTAGTTAGTAGAAGTTAATTGATAAAGAAAATCTGTTTATGACAAAAAAATTTGACAGCATCCTCATTTTACAGCATTTTTACACAAGTGCCTAGTACTTTTAACAGTACTGTAGCTTTGCAGGTAGGTTTCTTGAAGGTTTCTTCATTTTCACTAGTGCTCTTAGACTTTTAAACTCTATTGTATTTTAAAGGTAACAATATGAACATAATGAGTGGAAGGCATTCATTTTCTGGTCCAGTTGGACCTATATGTCAAGCACAATAGTAAATGTCCAAAGTTCAAGCAATAATAATTATAAGGGCTTATTATGTAGCAACATTTACTGAGAGGAAAGAAAACATTAAACAAGGGGAGACAGAATGTTGTTATCGACATCCTGCTTCCTGTCCGTCTGCGCTAGTAGTCTGCAGGGCGCACCAGTCGCTTGAGCGAAACGTCCGACGAACAACACATGAGAACAGTTACAGCAGATTGTTTACCTATGTAATGCACAACGCATGTCTGTCCTTTCTTCGGAAAAGTTCTTCCTGTGAAGAAAGAGGAGAATTAGACAGTTAGTGCCAAAGATGATTCATAACATGTGAACCTTATACCGTAATATCCACTGCACCATCACAGTCTGGTGATGAAAGACACGTTTTCAACTCGTAGTTAATGTTATCAGTTCATTAACTTCTCAGACACAGACAACACCCTTGTTGACCATCCACTGACCGTCTAATGTGTATTGCACATAAATGACATGAACTCTCTCAAATGACCAGGCCCAATCTTATTGGCTGGCTGACACACAGCTTCCAGGAATCAAAGGTCTTTATCGCATAGTGTAGCTTAGAACACTAACTATACAGTTTTATCTTCAGGTTTTTACTCTAACAACACTGTAGCTTGCCACTCTAATTTAATCCACAAACCCCAGAGGGATTGATAAAAGCAGCTTCTACAGACATGAGACCTGGGTTTGGCCTTAGACTTCATCTGCAGTCCTCTGAAGAAAGTAGATGCGTGTGGTGAGGTGGTGGTGTGAGGAATGTGAGCCACATGACAGCAGGCCGGTGGGGGTCAGATAGGATGTCAGTGAAGAGCAGCCCACAGAGACCCGAGCAGAGCAAGAAAAGTGAAAGCGCCATTACATTTCATTCATTCCTGTCACTGGGGAACCCATTGAGTTTGATGACTTGTGCCAAGAATTCTATGTCTGAAAGGTGTCAAAATCAAATGAGCTCATGGTAATGTTCATGTTATAATAATTCTCATTATTATGACTCCTACTGGTTCATATAAAATCAGGCTCTCAGCTCTAAATTCAGATAGATCTCATATCGAGCATACAGAACACGTGTTGAGTTTTTAGAATAGTGTCATTTGTGTTTAGAGTATTATTAGTGTCAAAATGAAAGTAAAGTATAGACATATATATACATATACATATACATGCACTACCAGTCAAGTTTTCGAACAGTAAGATTTGTTATGTTTTTTAAAGAAGTCTCTTCTGCTCACCAAGCCTGCATTTATTTGATCTACAACAGAAACAGTAAAATTTTTAAATATTTTAACTATTTAAACTATTAAACTGTTTTTTATTTAAATATATTTTAAAATATAATTTATTCCTGTGATTTCAAGGCTGAATTTTTAACATCATTACTCTGGTCACGTGATCCTTCAGAAATCATTCTAATATTCTGATTTGCTGCTAAAAAAAACAACATTTATTAATATTATAAGCCTATGTTGAATATGAGTAGAATTTTTTCAGGTTTCTTTGATGAATAGAAAGTTCAGAAGAACAGCATTTATCTGAAGCAGGAATCTTTTGCAACATTATAAATGCCTTTATCACCATCTTTGATCAATTTAAAGCATCTTTGCTAAATAAAAGTATTAATTTCTATAATCCACCCCACCCCACCCCCAATAAATACTGACTCCAAGCTTTTGAATTGTATAGTGTATAATGTTACAAACGCTTTTTATTTCAGATAAATGTTGATCTTTTTATTCATCAAACAAACAAAAAAAAATTACTCGACTGTTTTAAATATTGATAATAATAGTAATAATAAATGTTCCTTGAACAGCAAATCAGCATATTAGAATGATTTCTGAAGGATCATGTGTCACTGAAGACTGGAGTAATGATGCTGAAAATGTAGCTTTGATCATAGGAATAAATCACGGTTTTCACAAAAATATTAAGCATCACAACTCAACATTGATAATAAAAAGAAACAGTTTTTGAGCAGCAATTCAGCATATGTGACCCTGGAGCACAAAACCAGTCTTAAATCGCTGGGGTATATTTGTAGCAATAGCCAAAAAACATTGCATGGGTCAAAATTACAAATTTTTACTTTTATTCCAAAAACCAGTAGGATATTAAGTAATTATATTTTGTAAATTTCTTGTATGGTTTATATGTATCAATATTTAAAATTTTTACTTTTATTAGTAGGATATTTAGTAACAAAAACCCAACAAAAAAAAAACACACAAAAAAAAACAAAAAACCCATAAACTATCAAAATAACATTTTTTGATTAGTAATATGCATCGCTAAGAACTTCATTTGGACAACTTTAAAGGCAATTTTCTCAGTTTTTTTATTTTTTTGCACCCTGAGATTCCAGAATTTCAAATTGTTGTATCTCAGCCAAATATAGTCATATCCTAACAAATCATACATCAATGGAAAGATTATTTTTTCAGCTTTCAGCAAACAGATAATGCAACAAGTGGCACACATAATGGCGTCTTACTGTGCCATTAGACCAGATCAGGTCTCAGAAACCCAGTGACTCTGCCAACTGTGCCAAATTACCCTGCAAAGCCCCCTTTAGATTAACATCAAAGCTCATGTCTAGCCAGGGCAAGAGTGCTGCCATCTGAGACATACGTGATCAACAACTTCAACCTGCATTTCAGAAGCAAAAATTACACCACAGCATGTTGTAGAGGAAATCTGACAGCTGCAGCGAGGAATCATAATGAGAAGAGTGTTTGAGTTGGCACACATGGCACATATTATCTGCTGGGCACAGACATACGTTAAATCCCTGACTAGACCGCGAGCGGGAAACATCCTCATAGCCATGGGCGTTTCGTTTGAAATCTTAGTTTTCAAAGCTTTGCGCAAATAATATGTAGTGGGGAAAAAATCTAGACTGTAAATAGATTATGTAATTAGAGCGTCAGAATGTTCCCGCAATCCAGCCTTTTGCTGCTACAATGTATAAAACCAACATTCGAATCCGCCAGAGCGTTTAGAACGTTCCGGAATTTGAAATTCAAACTTATTAGATGATAGCGTCTTACCGTCTCCTGGAGATATTGTTTCAACCTCAACACCCATTCTGTTAGTGCGGGTAGATCCTACAGCTGTGAGACAGTGAGAGAGAGAGAGAGAGAGACAGACTGTGAGACAGCAGCGCTGCTGCACTCCGCCCACTGTCACACCAACTCTAACTGCACGCGGTGAAATATTAGACAAGTTCAGTCTTTAGAGATTCTGGCATGCTGAAATAGTGTACTGTGTAAAATCTATTGAGTAGCACTTATAAAATATGTTACTGTTGTAGCTTTTAATGTAAAAAAACAAAAACAAATGCTGTACCTGCGTTCTCTAGTAACTGAATAAGAGTGTTTGTTTTAACATTTCAGCAGAATTATAATAATACTAGCTCCCATATTATGACTTCAAGTGGTCATGAAACAATAAACCACAGGAACATTCATATTCGCTCCGTATTTTGTAGTTGGTTCACATGAACGTATTTGGCCGTTATGTTTTTAAGAAGGCTTCTCGTCACGAAATTCCTGAGTATTGCTGCAGTCCTGCGCTCCATCTAGCCGAATTACGTATAATAATAGCTCTTTATCAAACTAGCCTTAACGATTTGATTACTAACTAGATTGAATCAGTTATCAGTTCTCGGACTGAATCCGATTTGAAGGGATTCAGTTCAACGAATCATTAAACCGAAGACGGTCTCTTTCTGATTCGTAAGGAGTCGAAAACTGTGAACTGATTCTTTTTGAACGAAATTTTATCTACATTATTTAAATTCACTACTCTAGACTTATGTGCCCTCTAATAATATTACATCCCACGGAGGCACAAACTTTCAGAGACTTTTAACCGTTCGCTGGTGGAATGACCTCCCCTACTCAATTCGAGAAGCCGAGTCCTTGGCCTTATTCAAAAAACGGCTAAAAACACATCTCTTCCATCTTTATTTGACCCTCTAACTCTAACACTCTCTATTCTAATTCTATTTCATAAGCTATTTGTTGACTTGACCCTCTAACACTAGCACTCTCTATTTGCTTTCTAACTGCTTGTTTTCTTCTAAAAAAAAAAAGACCTCTATGGAGACAGATTAGTCTCAAATATAATTCACGCAAAAAACACGATTCACACATGCGTAAACAATTTCACATGCATGAAACGTACACACAAAAAAAATTCACGTGCGTGAAAAAAAATATAGTATTCACAAAAAGCAATTCACATGCGCAAAATAAAATTATATATTCATAAAAATACATTTCACAAATGCAAACACAATTCGTAAATATACAACTGTGCACAAAACCTTTGAATGTTTAAAATGTACGAGTGTCTGAATGTACAAAAAATCGTCATTTACTACGAATCCACTCGGATTTGTGTGTGTGTGTTTTTGAGACTTTCCTGGCAGAGCTCTCTCTTCCCACGGTGGTCTGTCGTACTCTTTAGCCAATCAGATGCGAGCTTACCATTCAACCAATCATATCATAAGCCACCGAGAGTGCATTCAGAAGCTCGCAGGCAATCGGGGAGACGTCAAAAGAGAAGCCCATAGAAGCCCTGGCGTTACATTTTAAAAATACTATACAAAATAATTAATCAGAATACTTACTCTCCTGCTCACTCACGCCAAAGAACTCCCCTCTCTCAAAGCTCGCCGTCTCTGCAAGATTAACGATGGGAGTTTTGCACGCACAGCTACTAGAAGATTTACATCTGTCAGACAGGTTGCTGACGTCATCAAGCTTAGTTTGAGTCTGCGCGTCAGAAACGGAAGTTCTAAAAAATCGCTAAAATGGGGCTTCACTTGTCTCAATTGAGTTCCAATTGGGTCGCTGTGTCCATTTCTTCAAAAAAATTTTACTGTCTATGGGATTACTGATGTAAAAAGGCTTAATTTCCGTTCTAATTAATCCATATTGCGCAATTAGTGTGGCAAATTAGCTCCTTGAATGCACTCTCAGTGGCTTATGATATGATTGGTTGAATGGTAAGCTCGCATCTGATTGGCTAAAGAGTACGACAGACCCACGTGGGTAGAGAGCTCTGCCAGGAAAGTCTCAAAAACACACACACACAAATCCAGTGGATTCGTAGTAAATGAGGATTTGTACATTCAGACACTCATACATAAACAAAAATTTAAACATTCAAAGGTTTTTTGTGCACAGTTGTATATCAACAAAAACATCTACGATTGTGTTTTTGCATTTGTGAAATGTATTTTATGAATATATAATTTTATTTTGCGCATGTGAATTGCTTTTTGTGAATATATTTTTTTTTCACGCACGTGAATTTTTTTTGTGTGTACATGAATTAAGTTTCATGCATGTGAAATTGTCTACGCATGTGTGAATCGTGTTCAACAAACAAAAAAACACACACAAAACACAAAAAAAAACGCATGTGTGAATCGTGTTTTTTGCGTGAATTATATTTGAGACTAATCTGCTTCCATAGTCCTCCCATAGCTTTCTCTATTCTTTTTCTATTCTATATGCTTGTTTTATTTTTATTATATGTATATTTAAAAAAAATAAAAATGCTACATGTAGGCCGGCTGCGTTAGGCTTGTCATAGCACTTGCATATACTTGCTCTTTTGTTGGTTTTGATTGCTTCTATTGTCATAATTCGCTTCTATTGTCATAAAAGTTGCTTTGGATACAAGTGTCTGCTAAATGACTAAATGTAAATGTAGGCTAAATGTTAAAATCTGACTGATATTTTGTTTATTGTAAATGCAAATAATATTATAAATAGCTTTGTTTTAGTAGCTTAATCAGGGCTCCAACGAATACCCTTATCAATGATTTAAACCAAAATATAAGAAAACATATGTAATATAGGCCTATATGGTTTTATTTGAACATTTTAGATAAGGTAATGTGCCAACGCCAAAACCGTGTGATGACTATTATGTCTTGACCTGTTTTTATACAGTCTATGGTCTTGACGTAAAGACATTCTGAAACGTGAAAAAAAACTGGCCCCTTAAAACGAACTGTTCGAAAGAATCGATTCGCGGAAATGAAGCAAACCTCCCTTCTCTAGTTTGAACGTGTGTGAACTACAGTTCCCAGAATGCCTGAGTCATTCTCTTTCCGGTTGTCCGTGACTTCAAATGTCTCCGCGGGGAAATGCCGACATGGTTCAAGTTTATGTTTTTCTATTTGCGGAGTTGCCATGGTTTCCGCAGGTTTGTCAACAGCATAATGGTATGTTTGTAATATTATTTTTTGAGAGTCGTTGTGTGCAGTTTCTAATATGTTCCTTTATTTTCAGGATTGTTCTAGATCTAAATTGCGTGCTTCACAGGCCAGCATGTGTGGTATTTGTGTAGTACATATTAATCAAAATAGTTGCGCTAATGCCCCTACAGAAAAAATATCAAATTATCGTTGTTTCTGTCAGGAGTATGACAGGTACTACAGTTATTGTTGCTACTGTAAATGTCAACCCAAACAATTAAATAAGCTCTTAAAATATTTCTGTGGTCTCACTTTACCTTTTAGTAAGGGGTTATTTTGTGGAAACAGTGTCCAAAGTTTAAAGTGACATTTATGTGATGCTTCTCATTCTTCATTTATGTAGGCTATGTTGTAGTAAAATGACTTCCCTTTACAAAAACAATCATATATATCACGTTACATCATGTTAGATACAGTTATTTGTACTATTATAAAATCAAATAGCATGCCCTTTTAAAATGCTGGTTGCTAACAAGCGACCACAGGTTTATATGGTTATCATGTATTTGTAATGGTGCGGTCACATTTACCATTGCTTTGAGAAATTTTCGAAAATAAGTAAGTCCTATAGGAATTTGCGCAATTGGAAATTGTGTGATGGCAAAAATGCAGATTTCGTTCATTTTCTAGCTGATCACTTGAATTAACCTTGCTGATCAACAGACCTGCTTGATTTGAAAGTGAGTTCAGTACATCACTATGATATTGATTGATATACACTAGGCCTATATGGACAAAAGTATTGGGACACCCCCTTATAATGAACTGGTTGGACTACTTAAGTAATTTCCTTGAGTACAATTCTTAATGTTTAAGCATATAATGATATTGTGTGTTTGTAATTTTATAGCTGCAATTTGGATAGGACCCTTTTCTATTCCAACATCACAATTCCTCTGTGTATAAGACAAGTTTCTAAAAGAAATGATTGATTCAGTCAGTGTGGAAGAACTTGGCTGATCTGCATAAAGCCAAGTCCTAATCCCAGCTAAACACTTCTGGTGTGACTTTAAATGTATACCTTGAGCCGAAAACAAATACCACTGACTTGTACATATGGGTACAGTCATTTCAGACACTTCCAAAAATGTTGCAACGGAGATGGAAATACAACTTTTAAATAAATTGCTTATGTTTCCATCTTTGTTGCCACAGTTTTGGAAGTGCCTTTTTCTGTTCTAGAGAAGGGGGTGTCCCAATACTTTTGTCCATATAGTGCAGAGGTTTTTAACTCAGTTCCTGGAGGGCCACAGCCCTACAGAGTTTAGATTCTACCCTAATTAAATGCACCTGATCCAGCTTATCAAGTCATCCAGGCATATGTGAAAACTAGGCCTATATGGTTTGTCTGTTGGAGTTGGGTTGGAACTCAACTCTAGAGGGCTGTGGCCCTCCAGGAACTGAGTTTGACACCCCTGATATAGTGTTTGTTTTACATATGTTTTTTGTGCATTTCAGGCCTGGCACAGAAATAAAACAAATTGAAAAGACATAGCATCCCAACCTCAGAGGGTTTTATGACGTTGGGGGTCGTGTCAGCATAATCTGGTCATCCTTGAGTGGAGCCTCACTCTGGCCAATAGGATTAGAGAGTGAGGGAAGAGGCTTTACCTATTCTTGGAGTATGTGATGGCAGTCTTCTCCTACTGAAGCACAGAGTTACATCTATCTCTCAATTCTGACTGGAAACCTCTTTTCTGTATGACCAGGAACATTATTTTCCTTTCCATTGGAGAAACTGAACCAAGCATGGAGCTGGGAAAAGCCAAGCTTCTAAGAACAGGGTTAAACACCCTGCACCAAGCTATTCACCCGGTGCATGGAATAGCCTGGACGGACGGTAAGCAGGTTTGTCTCACGTCGTTGTATTCTGTCGACAGTGAGCCCAAATTTGGGGACACCAATGTCATCGGACAGTTTGAACACGTCTTGGGACTCTTCTGGGGGCCGCTGTGCTGCTCTGGGTCCCCAGCATTGCTTGCCGTCCAGCATAAAAAGCATGTTACTGTTTGGCAACTTCAGCTGAGCGCTTTAGAGCAGAACAAACTCCTCTGCACGCAGACCTGTGAAATGAGCGAGCCGTTCCCACTGCTGTCCCAGGGATGCGTCTGGCATCCCAAAATGGACATCTTAGCCATTTTGACCAAGCGGGATGCCTCGGTCTTGTTTTCCGTGCGGGTCGATAATCGTCGCGTGAAGGCCGAGATTAAGGGCAGCGGTCTGATCCATTGTGCCTGCTGGACTAAAGATGGAACCCGCCTGGTGGTTGCCATCGGAAGCGCGTTGCACTCGTATATTTGGAACGACATCCAAAAAAGCCTGGTGGCATGTTCCTTCTGCCCTATTTTCGATGTAGGTGGGTATATCTGTGCCATCGAGTCCACCAACGAGGCTCAAGTGGCTGTAGCGACTGAACTCCCGCTTGATAAAATTTGCGGGCTCAATGCAGGCATCGCGTTTGACCTGCCTAACGAGTCAGAGGCTTCGACGTGCCGCCCTTCTCCCGTCTTGACAGTGGATGCAGACTATTATTTGGACAGACGGAGATCATGTGATTCTGAGCGCTCGGGACACGCCTCCTCATCCGGACCCATAGATCTAACGCAAATTCTTGCCAAACACCGAAAATCAGATCCAAGTCCACTCATTCACTTGAGGCGGCGGGACAATTTGACGGGAACAGGTCAGGACTCGTCACATCTGCTGCTGGTGACGTATGAACGGAAGGTCACCACTACGAGAAAGGTCAGCATCCCTGGTATCTTGGTCCCTGATATTATCGCCTTCGATCCGAGCGGGAGCACGGTGGCTGTGGCATCAAACACGTGCAACATGATCCTAGTTTACTGCATCACGGATTCTTCCATGCCCAATGTGCAACAGATTCAGCTGCAAAAAAATGAGAGGCCAAAAGGGGTGTGCTTTTTCACCAACAAGATGTTGCTCTTCATGATTGGCCGGCAGAAGTCCAATGATCCTGCTTTCCTCCCCTCCTCCAACACGGACAAGTACATCTTGAGGCTACTAGCCAAGGAGCTGGTATTCGATGAGGAAGGTGCCACCCCAGTGGTTCCCAAGTCTGAGTCAGTGAGCCAACATGGGATTAGACGTGATTATTATGAGTTTTTTTATGAGGAGGGTCGTCTATCAATTAAGGATCTAATACTTCCTGGAGGCTCAGTAATTGTTTCGCCATCCAGTCGGAGGAAACTAATCGAGGAGGTACGCAGTTCAGATTTGAGCCCCGTGGCGAGCTCTGCCGACTTCTCGGATAGAGCATCCAGTGCCTCTTCTGTTACTCTAGAAACCTACGACATGGATCACATCAGCCGCATGACCACTCTCGCTGTAGCCGGTCAGGCCAGTCGGGATTCCAGTCGACCCTGTTCGCCAAGGTACGAGGCCTCGGAAAAATTATATTCCGATGCAACGCCACCAAAGAACAGCTGTCAATCCAAAGAAAAGAACTTGGAGCAGCTGACACAGAACATGGAGAGGATTTTCACCCGATTTTCTGATGTCCAGCAGTGCCTCGCAGAAATCAGAGACTTCACCCAGAACGGCAAGAAGATCGCATGCAGTTATCCATCTGCTTATGAACCGCAATATGTGCACATTACGTGTCAGGTATGAAATGACCTGTCGCTTTCTTTTAAATTGTGCAGGGAGAGTCAGCATTCTTCTGTAGTAGAAAAATCAAGAACAAAACCTAATCTGTTGATTTATTTGTTTTATTAATTGCATAACGAATTCTATTTTCGGCATTGTATTGAAACATCATCTTGTCCAGTACTCTAAATATGCAAAATCAAGACTCCAAAGCAAAACAAAAAAGCAACATATAATGTGAAAAAATGTACAATGTTAAATAAATATGTAAATGTTATCATTTATATTACTATTAAATGTAATAATTATAATGATTTATTATGTTTAGTAATTTAAAAACATTTAATAATACTAAAATAATTCTAAATATTATTCATAAATAATCTTAATTGTAAGTAATATAAAGAGTAATAATTATTATTTAAAAGAGCTTACATTTTTATAATGTAAATGTAAACATTACAGTATAAAACCATAGACCCCAATCATTTATTTCATTTGTTTATAAACAACTTATAAATAAATAATTAATGAATTTATAAATAATTTATGACTAATCTAAATTATAATTATTATAAATAATTATGATTATTTATAGTCATTAGCATTACAAAACATTATAATGTAAATATAAAAATTATGATATCACAGACTCTTATAATCATTTCTGTCTTTTTTGTCTTTATTGAGTAGTTGCATTAGTTTTATTGTTTTTTTTTAATACAATAATTGTATCAACTGTTTGTTGAATTCATTAGTAGATTTTCTTCATATTCCAAAGCATTTCACATGCTGCTTAATTTGTATTTAAATGTCAAATATAATAATTACACAGCAAAATAAATGATCACTTGATTAGATGATTTACTTCTAGAGCTAAATCCTAATCCAAACCAAGACTCTACAAAGCCCATTTTACTCTTAGACAGACCATCAGGCCGTTTAGCATTGTGAGGCATCACGCCAACTCATAATTCCTCTCACTGTTGTCAGTACAACCCTTTGTCAGCAGATGTCAGATTGAAGTGATTCTGTTGACCTCGGCATAACTTGTCTTAGAGGAATCATCAGACCTAATCCACGACCACATGACCAGGTCCATTGTGAATGATGCTTCCTTAAAGTGACTCATGGTACTGCGCTTTGTATTTGTCTCTTCTTTTAGAAAACAGTTGTCTGAGAATGTGTATACGGATGAGAGAAGGCCGTTGTTGCTGTGTGGGGGCCGGATCTGTCTGCGGGTGGTGCAGGAACTCTTCGGCCTGACGGTCGTAGAGATGATGCATGGTATGTCAGGAAGAATGAGTCTCCATCACATATAAATATGGAGACTTTCCAAAATGTCAATCCCACCACCTTGATCAATGCATATGTAATAAAATGAGACGTAATCTGATGCAGATATGTATAAGGTGACCATACATCCTCTTTTTCCCATATCTCCTGGCCTTGATTTCTAAATTGCCAAAAATGTCTGAATTTTGGCTTGTTTTCTTATTGACGTGCTCTGTAGTCCTCGTACATTATATCTAAACATTTGCATTGCTTTTACCGTTCTCTGTAAATCCCACCTTCTCCAATGACACAATTGGTTGATTATATGCAGTGCCTCCATGCTATTGGTCAAACTACTTTTCAGTCATTTACCTGCAGCAAGCATGAAAACAACTGAAAAACAAAGTCAAAACTGGACATTTTAGGCACTTTAGAAATGCTGGCCAAGATATATCCAAGAAATAAGTATGTATGGTCACCCTTTGCATTGATAAACCGACTATTTGAATTTGAATAGCAGTTGAAGCCATTGCACACTGACAAAGCACCTGAACGTTTCTGAGATCTGACGTTTCAGGCAGATTTTGATGTTTTACAGCAAGCAGATGGCATGTATTAATGAAGCCGTGCAAAGCACGAATCCTGTTTTCCTTTGTTGAAGACAGATTGTTCGGTGTGCTTTGGCTTCATTTAATTGTCAATGACTAAAATAGGAAGCGATTAGGTGGAGCAATCGGATTTGAGGGTTTAAGTTTGAATCAGCTTACAGCCTTTTGTGCTGTGCATCTCTACAGCTGATGTATGCTTGAACCACTGTCACTTATGCTAAGACCACAAGTTACTGTGCAGAAATTTCTCATAGATTTAAAGGAATAGCTCACCCAAAAATGAAAACTTGGTCATTTAAGATGTGGATGAATTTGTTTCTTTGTAATCAGAAGAGATTTGGAGAAATTTAGCATTACATCACTTGCTCACCTATGAATCCTCTGCAGTGAATGGGTGCCGTCAGAATGAGAGTCCAAACAGCTGACAAAAACATCACAATAATCCACAAGTTATCCAGTGAAAAGTGAAAAACTGTGTGTTAGTAAGAATCAAATGCATATTTGCAGCGATGCTTTTGGTTTGAAATACAAGTTAATAATGCATATAACATTTTAATATCCCGGCAAAAGTTAATTCCTATGTGTCTGAATATATTTCTTTTTTTTTCTTTAAAACTGTTTATTTTTTTTAATACATAATTGTATCAACTGTTTGTTTGAATTCATTAGTAGATTTTCTTCATATTCCAAAGCATTTCACATGCTGCTTAATTTGTATTTAAATGTTAAATATAATAATTACACAGCAAAATAAATGATCACTTGATTAGATGATTTACTTCTAGAGCTAAATCCTAATCCAAACCAAGACTCTACAAAGCCCATTTTACTCTTAGACAGACCATCAGGCCGTTTAGCATTGTGAGGCATCACGCCAACTCATAATTCCTCTCACTGTTGTCAGTACAACCCTTTGTCAGCAGATGTCAGATTGAAGTGATTCTTTTGACCTCGGCATAACTTGTCTTCGGGGAATCATCAGACCTAATCCACGACCACATGACCAGGTCCATTGTGAATGATGCTTCCTTAAAGTGACTCATGGTACTGCGCTTTGTATTTGTCTCTTCCTTCAGAAACAGTTGTCTGAGAATGTGTATACGGATGAGAGAAGGCCGTTGTTGCTGTGTGGGGGCCGGATCTGTCTGCGGGTGGTGCAGGAACTCTTCGGCCTGACGGTCGTAGAGATGATGCATGGTAGATGTCATGAAGAATGAGTCTCCATCACATATAAATATGGAGACTTTCCAAAATGTCAATCCCACCACCTTGATCAATGCATATGTAATAAAATGAGACGTAATCTGATGCAGATATGTATAAGGTGACCATACATCCTCTTTTTCCCATATCTCCTGGCCTTGATTTCTAAATTGCCAAAAATGTCTGAATTTTGGCTTGTTTTCTTATTGACGTGCTCTGTAGTCTCTCGCGTACATATATCTAAACATTTTGCATTGCTTTTACCGTTCTCTGTAAATCCCACCTTCTCCACATGACACAATTGGTTGAGTATATGCAGTGCCTCCATGCTATTGGTCAAACTACTTTTCAGTCATTTACCTGCTGCCGCAAGCATGAAAACAACTGAAAAACAAAGCCACCCAAAAGGGACATTTTAGGCACTTTAGAAATGCTGGCCAAGATATATCCAAGAAATAAGTATGTATGGTCACCCTTTGCATTGATAAACCGACTATTTGAATTTGAATAGCAGTTGAAGCCATTGCACACTGAACAAAGCACCTGAACGTTTCTGAGATCTGACGTTTCAGGCAGATTTGATGTTTTACAGCAAGCAGATGGCATGTATTAATGAAGCCGTGCAAAGCACGAATCCTGTTTTCCTTTGTTGAAGACAGATTGTTCGGTGTGCTTTGGCTTCATTTAATTGTCAATGACTAAAATAGGATGCGATTAGGTGGAGCAATCGGATTTTGAGGGTTTTAAGTTTGAATCAGCTTACAGCCTTTTGTGCTGTGCATCTCTACAGCTGATGTATGCTTGAACCACTGTCACTTATGCTAAGACCACAAGTTACTGTGCAGAAATTTCTCATAGATTTAAAGGAATAGTTCACCCAAAAATGAAAACTTGGTCATTCAAGATGTGGATGAATTTGTTTCTTCGTAATCGGAAGAGATTTGGAGAAATTTAGCATTACATCACTTGCTCACCTATGAATCCTCTGCAGTGAATGGGTGCTGTCAGAATGAGAGTCCAAACAGCTGACAAAAACATCACAATAATCCACAAGTTATCCAGTGAAAAGTGAAAAGCTGTGTGTTAGTAAGAAACAAATGCATATTTGCAGCAATGCTTTTGGTTGAAATACAAGTTAATAATCCATAATAACATTTTATCCAGTGAAAAGGTTTATCCTATGTTGTCTGAATATACTTCTTTAAAACTTTTTTGGTTTTTTAATGGACTATTCTTGCTTGTAAAAGGATTTTTTAATATATATATATTAAATTTACAATTTTTTTTATTTTTGTATGGTTTTTGTTGTTGTTTGTTTTTGCTTCACAAGGCATAAATTGATAGATTGAAGTGGTGTGGATTACTTGTGGATTATTATGATGTTTTTAGCAGCTGTTTGGACTCTCATTCTGACGGCACCCATTCACTGCAGAGGATCTATTGGTGAGCAAGTGATGTAATGCTACATTTATCCAAATCTGTTGAAACAAACTCATTTTCTTCTTGGATGGCCTGTGGGTGAGTACAATTTTCAGCTGAACAATTCCTTTAAATACTTCTTTCATCTTCTCACAGGTCCCATGTGGATCGTCTTGGTGGCTGATGCAGATGGTTTCGTTCCACTCACATTTAAACATAAAGATGAGCTCACAATCAGGAGTGCAAGAAGGAAATCTCCCATAAGACCGCCAAGTTGTGCTGATGTATTTCCCCCTGAAAGTCCAGTGTCTCCCAGTGCAGAAAAATGAAGCCTGTATCATCTCAAGAGGACTTATTAGAAATATTTTTATGATATTTGTCTTGTGTTAGCTGGATATCTGTGGCTAACACAGGGATAATCCAAACTCTTAGTTTGGAATTCAGGGAAAACTTGCTGACATATTCGCCACTGTGATACTTATCGGATGTTGATAGATTTATGTAACGTGACACTTGTCAAGGGCAGAACAGTTTTTTAATTTTCAGAATAAATACTTGAGTGCCTGCTTGATTATTTGCTTGATTATTTTTGCTTAAATAGTTTCTATTTTGTCCCACACAACAAAATGAACAAAATGAAGGTACATGTTATGTGAAATTAAAGAAGATTCATAGCGATTGTATTCTTTTTTGTTTCTTCATTGATTTGAAGCACATTCTGGTTGCATAGTAATAACCCACATTAAAAGAACCGAATAATAGCACATTCACACACTGAAAAATGTTTTCTGATTGTGCAAAAATCTTCACTCAGATTATTGCTTAAATTTCAGAAATAACTGCAAAGTAACACTGAATTAAACAGGAAATGTTTAAGTAGAAAAACTAATCACAATTATGTAAAAACAATAATTTCAAGTCCACCTTTGCACATTTTGCATTGCCTGATTATTATTTATATTTAATTTAAAGATTCCTTTGGGCTTATGTTTAAAAACATACTGTACAAACACATTTAGATAGATACATGAATTCATCCAAGCAATATTCAATATTTTTATTATATTTATCGAAGCATCTTCGAAATATGCTGAAGATATGTGAACCAGCACAATTTTTATTAATCCTGTAATCGAGTCATTCACTAATATTGATAATCACTAATACAACTTAAACAATATATTCTCAGTAAATTTTCCCTCAGGAAATCTTGATATATAATGATATGTATTCCATTCATGAGTGTAAATTAGATACTGTAATAATACTGTATATGTGGCTATATGCTCACTTGAAAATAGAGAAACAGACAGAATACAGATACAAACTGAAATGTTTACAGTAAAACTAAATGATATATGTCACACAGTGTAATATACACTAACACGACTCATCCCAGCGCTGGGCTAGAATATAAGGATCGGCTGTTTGAGGACGTCACGCGCTGCTCAGCTCAGCTCTGAGAGATTTGCAGGTAATACTCTGGTTTCTGAAAAATAAACAAAAAATATATACTTTATTATATATCCACCATTTTCTTGTAGTAAAAATATAAATTCTATGGGTCTGGCTTCCGGTCTGATCTGCATCCAGCTATTTTTAGCTGAACAAAACGGTTTGTTTTTCTGCTTGATGTTGAATGTTGGTGTGTCTTATATTATTTTAATGTATTATCTTAATTATGAATACACTGGTTTGTAGTGCAAACAGTTTTACAGTTTACTGCACATTGTTATTCTCCTCGTTATTTAACCCATAGAGAAAAATGTGTAAAGAATATACAAAATACATAAATATAAATTAAATTATATTTATATACACAGTGCCATTAAAAATGTTGCCTTCTGTAAGATTTTTTAAATGTTTCTGAAGGAAATCATTATGCTCACCAAGGCTACATTTATTTGACCAAAATACAATAAAACAAGTAAAATTGTAAAATATTATTACAATTTCAAACAACAGTTTTCTATTTTAATATATGTGCAATTTATTCCAATGATGCAAAGCTGAATTTTCAGTATCATTACTTCAGAAATCATTCTAATATGCTAATTTGCTGCTCAAGAAACATGTATTGTTAATTAGTGTTAAAGACAGTTGTGCTGCTTAATATTTTTGTGAAAACCATGACTTTTTCTCAGGGTTGTCTGATGAATGGAAAGTACAAAAGAACAGCATTTGTTTGAAATAGACCCTTTTTTTAACATAAATGTCTTTGCTGTTTCTTTTGATGAATTTAATGCATACTTGCTGAAGGAAAGCAATGGATTTTCTGTAAATCAGGGTCTTCACCTGAGCTCCTCCAGGGCAAGTTTGTTTTGTAATCTGACGTCCTCACTGATGGGGTACATCAGGAGGATCATGAGGCCTGTGGTGATACAGGCCACCGGGGCGGCACCGATGAGCAGTTTGAGCGTGTAGACCACTGGAGGGGGCTGCCTGCACGCGCCTGTGTCATAACCAGCAAACCTACGGACACCAACAATACATTTCAACACAAATAAGAAATATTGCAATGTTTACACCACTGTCTGTCATGATTCATCATTCCCAGCTGTGAATGCTGAAAGAGTGATCTCACTGTAGACAGAGCGTCGACACTCCTAGAGAAATCCCCGCGGCAAACTTAGTGAAGAAAGCATATAGGGAGTAGAAGATCGCCTCGTGTCCTTTCGAGTTGCGGTTTGCCAGTCTGAAGTCATCCACTACATCTGGTAACATTGACCTGAGCAACAGGAAACACAACAAGGCGGAGGCATCAATCATCATCTCTATTAAACATGGCCATTGGTACCATAAAGCCAAATCTTCTTTGTAGTCGGCACATAAAAGCTGTAATTTACTCATTTGGGGATTTTCCAATCAACCCGAGTGTATCTTTAAAAACCAAAAAACAGCATGACCCTGCCATGAAACCTGTTATTTGGAGACTGCTGGGTTATTAAACCTATGTATCCGAGGGGTTAAATCAAAGCTTAAATAAACAAGTTATAATGCATGGCATAAGCTACATTTCTGAAGAAGATGAGAGTGATATTTTTATTGCCACTGTGAAGCTGATCTGGAATTTAAAAATCAAAAAATACCCTACTTCGTTTATGAGTAAAACAGTATTATATTTTGGTTTGTAAGACTCACCATGGTAACAAGAGAGAAGCAGCCACACTAAGCCCAGACGATACGGCCACGACATATGCCACTATCAGATTAGGGATGAACACCAGCATCACCGTGAACGGCATGATCCACTGCACACATGACAATTTAAAAGAGGTCACTGAACGTTACACAATGAACATATGCATTGTACCAGTTTCAAAGTGCGAAAAGTATGTTTTTAACCTCCAGAAATGAATGATGCATTTTTGATCTGACTCCTGTCATATTAGAAAAGGCCATTTAAATTGTAAATACGATTTTGAGATCACATGACCACCTGAATACTGGTCATTTAATTCTGGTTAGGCGCTTATTATGAGATACTTGGAGAATTAAATAATCATGGATAACACCTCTGCTTGCAAATGAGCCGTTTTTACATTGAGATCATGTGATGGTGCTTTCATGCCAACAGGTGTCAGTATACAGCTAAAGAACACTTGTACTGAAATCTGAAGTCTGGTCAATGATCATAATAGAATCCTACACTGAGAGAAAAAAAACACATCTACATCTTCACACAGAAGTTGCTTGTAAATTTAACAAGTACAAATAAATGGCAAGTAACACACTGAATTAAAAGTGAAATTTGAAAGTAGAAAGACTTAAAAAAGAGCATATTTTCAGTTTTATTAAAAAATTGTAAACAAATTTTTAGTAATTTTTTGTGATTTTTTCAGTTTTATTATTTTCTTGTTGTAATTTTATATTTCTGTATATTTTTATTTTTTAAAGTCATTTTAGAAAAACAATTTTGTCATTTTAGTACATTTTTAATTCAGTTAAATGCTAAGGCAATTTCTAATTTCTATTCATTTGTAATTTTCTAATTCATTTTCTAATTTTTTAAGTTTTTATTTAATGTTTGCATTTTATTTTACTTTAGCTTTACTTTGATTACTGGAAACAGTTTTAATAGTTTTAGTTAACAATAACACTGTTATACAAGATAAACTTTTATTCTAGTTAAAATACCTCATTATTGTCATGGTAGCATCATCTGTAAACTTATAAAACTACTGAAGCTAAAGATCAATCGTATAAATTGGAGTCCTCCAAATCACTGATTTAAGAGACAGTTCACCTAAAAATGAAAAGTCTGTCATCATTTTACTCGCCCATGTTGTTCCAAACCTGTATGCATTTATTTCTTCTGCTGAACACTGTTTGGTTGATTTATTATCTTCTTTTGTGTTCAGGAGAAGAAAGAAAGCCATACAAGTTGGGAATAAGTAGAAGGTGAGTAAATGATGGCAGCATTTTCCTTTTTGGGTGGACTGTCCCTTTAAGAAAAAACTCTTGATAAAATAAAAATTACTGTAATGCCGCAGAAAGCTGCTGTTTTCTTCCCGAACTTCTCAAGGAACCACTGCCAGAATGGGATACTCACTGCGGCCGACATCTAGAAAGATATACAGTACAAAACTTCTGTCACATATTCACTTTACCCATGACACAGACACATCAGAAAATAATAGAGAACTTTGTCTTTCTTTTAATGTCAGTGTGATGAGGATCGCCAATGGCAGGGCCGATTATTTATTGAATTAAGTTCACAGGTGTGTTCTTCACTCACCAGAATTGTCAAAACAATGTTCTGAAAGTGTTCTCGCAGCTCCACCGCATATGTGCAGAACAGCACAAAGTTACTTTGTATCAACTGCAAAAGGAAACAGCAGTGAATGGAAATGTAAAACAGTACTAATGATGTCCTTAATTAATCCAGCCGAAATGCTGTGATTAAAGGAATACTCCAATCAAGGATTAAAGTTTTTGAACTTTTATGTTCCATCGGAAAAATAGCCTACGGGTTTGGAATGAAGAGTACATCATTTTTCAGTGAACGATTCCTCAAGAAAAGCTAAAGCTTACATTCTATTAAGGTATTCAGAGTTTTAAACATGAAGAAACAGTATAAGCTGCTAATAAATATAATTATTCAGTTACATAGTTTGCTCCACACAACATCCAACTGAACACATTCTAGAATGACATAACTAAAAGGAAAACATGTTACCTGGATGGCCACGGATATGAACAGGAAAGCCGCAGTCAGAGTGAGGTAGGACCCATGCTTCATGACCAAAATAAAGCCCTTATGGAAAGGAATGGCCTTGTCCGTTTTAGGAGCATAGGGATCTAACGCAGACACAAAAAAAGTGGAGAAAGTCCAAATGTTAAACATGTTTTCTGGGGTGTAGTGACAAGTCTTCATACAACAGCTCTGTGTCAGGCACAAAGTCAATATCCGCTTATATAATTAATATTTCTATATAGGAAACCTGTGTGTATTCAAACCTGGTACATACACCACATTTGAATATAAGTGAATGGATTTTGACCTGTTTTGGTTTGTTCACAAATTATATACACTATCATTTAAAAGTTTGGAGTCAGTAAAATGTATGCTTTTACTCAACAAGGAGATACTAAATTGATCATAAATGACAGTAAAGGCTTTTAAATGAACTATTTCTATTTTAAATAAATGCTGTTTTAAATTTGTATTTGTCAAAAACTCCAACTCCAACTAAAAAAAAAACAGTTTTCAACATCGCTGATAATACGAAATGTCTCTTGAGCGTGAAATCATCATATTAGAATGATTTCTGAAGGATCATGTGACACTGAAGACTGGAAATTCATCTTAGCATCACTAAGAACATGACATTTTAAAATATGTTCAAATACGAGCCAGTTGTTTTAAAAAGAATAACATTACACCATATAACTGTATTTACAGTCTATTTGATAAAAAAATGCAGCTTTGGTGAGCATAAGATTCTCCTTTAAAACAGATCTTACAGACCCCATATGAACAGTAGTGTATCTTTAGAAAAAAAAAATAGAATATATAAAGAGCATATATATATAGCATAGAATATATTAAAGAGCAGCATGCACTTTCTGCAGACTATCTCATTTTGCATTTTACTGAAGAAAGTCATGAAAATGTACCTTTTTGGGGTGAATTAATCATACTTTTCCATTCGGATGCAGTTGCAAAACACAAATTTATGCCACATGATTACCACACACGCTCACCATCTCTCTCTTTGACTCCCAGGAACATGACCACCGTACAAACCAGAAACAGCCCACCGATCACTCCGGCAGCTATCATGTACACTTCCTTCTGTAAAGAGGAAAAAACAGACCATGAGCGGTGATGTCAACACATTTAAATCTGTCTTTAATAACTCTTAATCTTGTGTGGTTGTAGTTCTATTCCAGTACATGGTTGTCATGTTACAAATGATCGTGTTTATTTGAGTGTATTTGCTGCTTCAGACGCCGTACTCTATGGTCTTGTAAAGTTTAGCGAGCCCAAATTAGGTGCAGCCCCAGAAAAGAGGAACTTTTCAATCTAATATCCCCAAACAGGAACTGCTCTGCCCTAAACAACCTCAGGATTGTTTGCTATTTTTTTCACAGACCGCGGTAAGCACTTCATTATTGTTCCCGATCAAAAGTGCCGTTCCAGGGGAGTCGGTTGGCGCACCCAACCATCCCACAGAGGAATGCTCAATCACATGGAGCGGGGTGGATTCGGCCCAGCCGCCTCTGAGAGCCTTAACCAGTCCAGCTCCAAATAGCTGTGGCCCTTCATGGTTCTCCATCATGGGTTTCCACTATGGAACCCTCAGCCACATCCACAAGCCAAGCTAGTCTGCTCGCATGTCGAATTTGATTGACATTGAGCTCAGTGGCTCTCGCCTCGAAATAGAGTTATTCAGTCCACTAAATAAGCACATTTATTTATTGATTCTGTGGATTCTAAAAAAATTAAATGGTTCCCCTGAAAGTCACACTTTAAAGTCCAAACTTAATTAGGTTTTGGAGGGTTTATGGTTAAATAATACTGGATGTTTTTAGGGAAAAGCCATTTAAAAAACGAAAGAAAGAAAACAGTTCTCTTTAGAACTAGAAACTAGAATTTAGAAACACAAACAAATTCTGAAAAATAATAAAGGTGATTTATCTATCTATCTATCTATCTATCTATCTATCTATCTATCTATGTTACAAAATTTTTACAAAATCTTATGGATCAAAGTATATATCGTTCATAAGTTTGAGGTTGATGCGATTTTTTATTGTTTTGTAAATTTGTGAAATATTATTACTATTTAAAATAACTATTTTCTATTTGAATATATTTTAAAGTGTAATTTATTCCTGTGATGCAAAGCTGAATTTTACTCCTGTCTTTAGTGCCACATGATCCTTCAGAAATCAATATGCTGATTTGCAAATAAATATTTGTGATTATTACGTTATAATGTTAAACACAGTTATGCACTTTAATATTTTTGAGGAAACCATACTTTTTTGATTATTCATTCTTTGATAATTAAGAAAGTTTAAAAGAACAGCATTTATCTTTTCTAACATTATAGAAGTCTTTATAGTCACTTTTGATCAATCTATTGAGTCCATGCTGAATAAAAATACGAAAAACATATGCGTAGTTTTGCATAAAATGCATAAAAATAGAATTTAGACACAAAGGGACTGCATTAGGAGCTGTGATTCACTGGTGCACTTCAAGGTCAATTTTAGAGGAAAAGTGTAACTGTGACACGTACAGCATGAGACAGGAAGTCCTGTGACAGCGCCAGGGATCTGATGATCTCTGTGCCACTGCTGTTTCCCAGGTGACCAGTGGTCAGGTTTCGATGTGGACAGTGCTTCAGAGTGTGTGCGCTCGCTACGATCTGACCCTGAATGGCGGCACCCACCAGCGTCCCGAGCACCTCCACCGTCATACCTGCACATACACATGCACAACATCCTTACTCTAACTGTTATTTACATTTGAAAGCACAGCTCTCAACATAAGCACTTGGCAGGCATTTCTGGATTAATGAAGGCCCAATGAAATCAGATGTTGTTAATCTTCTAGAGCAATCCAAACATGGCTTTAAAGATGAACACTGTTGTGTGTGCAGCTGTAAGCTTACGGTAAGCTGTAGCAGAGTCTCTCTCCCGCTGGTCGGTGCTCAAGAACATGGTCAAGGCGGAATAAGGCACATGGAAACACTGCAAGAAAGATTTAGAACAAAGCACGAGACAGACAGTGATTAACATGGAAAATCTTATACTGAGCAATTGTTTTTATTTACTGTCATAGAAAATTATATGCAATATATGATATGACAGCAATAAGATATGATAATATATATACAAATAACTAAATTTATTATTAATAATAGTCTGAAAATAGTCTGAAAATGTGCATTTGTAAAGGCAGATAACATTGAAATATTAATAAATGTCTGCAATAGGCAATATATTATATTATATTACATTAATTTATATTAATTTCAATCATACTGAATAACAATATTATATTATATAATATTTCAATACCAATATATTCCAAGCTAATATACATATATATATATTAAAGCAACAGTATGATGTTTTTTTAAGTAACTAGATAATAAAACATTTTTGGAAGTTAAATAGGACCTCCTATGGTTCAGGCAATAAAATTATTTTTGGTTCTAACTGGATTATTTATTTTAAGATGTTAAGAAATTATGGATCTCATAAACGCTGATCTAAAAAAAAGGTGAGCAAAATGATGGGGGATCCAAAAGTTAGGGCATGTACATTTATCAGTGGTTTCATAACCACTCGTCTTTCCCAATTATACACCCGTTTATATTATGTTGTATTATACATTTGAAAAGGAGACAACTTACAAGCTCATAAATCAATGCTATTCATTCCAAGAACAACATGTTCTGTGTGCATGTGCAGTACAAAATCAATATTTTTTCAAGTACAGCAAACCTTCCTTGAACTTGCATTGCAAACTTACTATAAGTGTGTACTACAGTCGGCTAGCTTTTCCAATTTCCACGAAAGCCAAGTCAGCACTGCGGCAGACCAATGGGCCAAACGGCTACCAAAATAAATCTAACTACAGAGTGCTTCTGCAGCAGTGCTTCTGTTCCTCAAGAGTTCCCTACATTGTTCATTTGACTTCCATTAAGGTTTTTGATTCTGAGTAGCTTGAGGAATTGTTTATTTAAACATAAACCAAAGCCTAATTATGAAAAACTGACTAATTAGAATCATGTAAACTACATTCCCTTTCATGCACGCTGGAAGCAGCTGCTGTTTCTCAGCCTTGTGCTTACAGACAATGAAGAACGCTAAAAGAGGAAAGCAGCATTTAGCCTCTCTGCTGGTTTGGGGCAGGTCGTACCATGTATTTATCAAGTAGTTAGAATGACTTTTCATTACAGCGTAGACTGCTGCGGTTGGAGCGGCTTCCCCACTTCAGCACTTATTGGCGGGTTTTACGGAGGACAGTATGGAGAGAGCCGTGCCAAGCCATAGTAACAAAGGACAGAAACACAAATAAATCATGGAAACTCCATGCAGACATCAAAGAGGCTGGGCTATAGATAACCACATGAACTTTTGTTGACAAGCTTTTTTAGCGAGATAATTTTACTTGAGAAGCCACACTGTGGACACTAGCTTTAAACATTATAGGATTGGTTTAAGTGTTTAATACATTTATTCAAAATGTGACTTTCATTGATACAGTAAAGACTTTCACATTGTTATAAAATACCCTATTTCTATTTAAATGCTGTTCTTTTGAACTTTCTATTCAAAGAATCCTGATTTTTTTTTTATACTGATTTCCACAAAAATATTAAGCAGCACGATTGTTTTCAACACTCATAATAAAAAGAGAGCAGCAAATGACCGCTGAAAATTCAGGATTGCATCACATTAATAAATTCCATTTTTAAAAATATTAAAATGGAAAACAGCTATTTTAAATTGTAATAATATTTCACATTTTTTATGGATTTTACTGTGTTTTCAGTAAATAAATGCAGTCTTGATGGGCATAAAAGACTTTTACAAAATAACATTAAAAATCTTACTGACCGCAAACTTCTGAATGGTAATATTTTATGCAGGGTTGCTTCTTAAGTAATTTTATTTTGTTTAATTTTTTCTAAATGTTCATTAATAAAAGTTGTTTTTTATTTTATTTTATTCTCGTTTAAGCTCTTAATCCTTTTTTTAAATAACGTATTGAAAAGTTGTTTTTTAATATATATAATAGGGGTTATTGGGTTGTAGGATAGTCTTGGAGGAAGGTCTATATATTTTCATAAGTCCAATATATATTTCTCATCACAAAACCAAAATATCACCAAGGTAAAACAGAGGCAGAATTAGATTTTAATGGATCTGTGGGTCATTTGTGACTACATGATGGATGGTGCTGTTAATGTGGTTTCTGGGTCATCTGTAAACCTGTGTTTAGCTTGAAATTACATTACAACGTTAAAAACATCAAAGCAAAGGGTACTTACTGTTATGAGAGTTTGGTAGAGACAGTAAAAGCCCATATACCAGATGAATCTCCCATTGGTAAAAGGTGGGACAAACCAAAGGTAGAAGTAAGAGACCACCATGAATGGAGTGCAGCCCACCATCCTAGAGAAGAAAAGGACACAAAATGCAATTAAGTATAATCAGCATGCACATGATTCAAAATGTGGAAAAACATATTTTTGGGACTATACTGTATTTCTGGCAAAGGTTGTTTGAAGGAATCAAGGCAAGTCATCTGGGTACAGGAAAGAAACCTGTTAGGAGGTAACTAAATAACACTGTTTTCAGTAGATGTCCTGTGGTTTACCTGATCTCACATTTTAGCTTCTGTACTAATCAATATAAGAGGAGCTTGAGTGTCATCTTAAAGCTACAGTGCACATTTATTGCAGATGCATCCGTGTATGGTTGTTGTCACTGTGTGAAAAACAGCATGGTGTTTGTGAGGATGCTCCTGCTGTAGGAAAAAATCATCTACACCGCTGGATCGCAGGCCACAGAACCACAGCGACAATCTGACATGGTTGATGTGTATCTCAGCAGGGAGGAATTCTGCTGCATTTTTTTTTTGCAGGATGTGGGGAATGTGTTGGCCATTTATAATTCATACTGATACAAGTCTTCCATAGCATTATGGGAGAGGCAATCAGCTGCAGGCATGAGCCAGTGACAGTGGGAAGAATTTAAATATTAGAGCTAAATGCGCCTTTTCTCAAAACACATTGAGCCAGCTAAATTATACAGAGAATATTCTACATTTTGTAGGTTTTTTTTTTACATAATTTATTTACAATATATTTACTAATTCTTAAAGTAAATGCAAGTTACTTCAAGATGGTGATGTATCTTTTCTGCATAAACTGTTTAACTCTACATCTACAAAATGTGCATTGGGTGTGTTTTTGCTTTTTTACGTTTTTACTAAATTTATGTAGGTGCTGTACGATATGATCCTTCCTTTTCAGCACTACACTAAACTAATGAAATGTCATTGTCCTCATAGCGCCATTACGTCTTGTTAATCAGGTAAACAAAAGGAATGAATGAATGAATGAATGAATGAATGAATGAATGAATGAATGAATAATAGTGATTATGATTCCAACGTCACTCACAGACGAGGTGGTTGCTAGGGTGTTGCCATGTGGTTGCTAGGGCGCTTTTGGTGGTTGCTATGGTGTTGCTATGAGGTTGCTAGAGTACCTGGGGTGGTTGCTAGGGTGTTGCTATGCAGTTGCTAGGGTGCTCAGGGTGGTTGCTAGGGTGTCGCTACCTAGGGCGGTTGCTATGGTGTTGCTATGCAGTTGCTACGGTGCTCAGGGTTGTTGCTAGGGTGTCGGTACCTAGGGAGGTTGCTATGGTGTTGCTATGCAGTTGCTAGGGTACTTGAATTGTTTCTAGGTTGGTTTGGGTGGTTGTTAGGGTGTTGCTATGTGGTTGCTAAGATACTCCAGTTGGTTGCTATAGTGATGCTATGAGGTTACTAGAGCACCCAGGGCACTTGCTAGGGTGTTGCTATGCGGTTGCTAAGGTACCCAGGATGGTTGCTAGGGTGTTGCAATGTGGTTGCTATGGTACCCAGAGTAGTTGCTAGGGTGTTGCTATGTGGTTGCTAGGGTACCCAGGGTGGTTGCTAGGGTGATTGGCATGTTGCTAACATGTTGTTACCATGATTAGCACGTTAATAGCATGCTTCTAGCATGTTTCTAGCATGAATAGCATGTTATTAGCATAGATATATGTAGATGCCCTTTAAGTGGCTGTTTCTATGGGCTGCTATACTTAAGCAGTCTGCCATATTGGAAGATGGCGAATGTGTCAACTTATCTGGAGCAGTCGAATGTGGCATCTAAACATATGGTTATTAGCATGTTGTTAGCATGACTAGCAAGTTACTAGCAAATGTTTTTATATATAGACCTATATTTCAAAATATTCGGAATATTACCATTATTAATCCATGCAGCAAAACTCTGTTGTAAATATCTATAGGCCTATCTCTCTGTCATTTGAATCTGACAATAATGAAAAAAAACTAAACTGTTAATAGGCTGTAATGTGTCACAAACCAAAAATAGAAATCACTGAATGGGTTCATTACTTAAAACTGACTCAGTAAATTCAGTAAGGAGCCATGACGGCTCTGAATTAATGAAGCTGAGGTAGTCTGGTGAATTTTATATGAATGACTCATTGAAAAGAACCAGGTCATAAGAGTCATTTTCCGCTGTATTCATTTGTTTTGGGCAGAAGACACAGGCACGCACTAATGAGATGAAATCTGACTAAACTCAAATGGATGCACGCAAACCTTTCACAAATGTGAATTTCAAATTATTGTTGCACATTTTTTTATAATTTGTTGGATTTGGCACCTTTTTAGTCACAATCTACAGCCCTGTTTTCCATTTCTCTGCTTCAGGAGTGAGACTCATCCCACAGCAAGTAACTGTTTGCTGAATGCTGAATTCAGATTATTGGCTTCCGTTCTAAATTATGTGACCTTGTCAACTCTAGAACTATCACAACCCTGTTCCTGTAAAGAAAACCTCAATGTTCGGTCAGGTCATTTCTAAGCAGGTTTACCCTGGACACACTGACCTCTGCGTCACACCACTTTTCACTTTCACAGAGAATAAACAAGTGTAAGCAAACAAGCAACACAGAGAACAGTGAGGTAAAGAGAGCAGCCAATTCTGGCACAGTCCAGATGCCACTACTGCAGTGTGGAGCAACCCCTGTGTGCCCTGCTGATTGTTCGGACACACAAAGGAGCCGCCGTACAGGAAAGAGAGAGAGCAGGACAGATGGGTTAATGTGAATGGAGAGAGCCGGACGGTCTGTAAGGTTCTGAAGGAGGTGTGATGACCAGATACTTTAACTCTGGGTGACCTGAAGTCAATATAATGCACAGACACATGTAGCGAGGTCCAAAAGTTTGAGACCACTAGAGAAAGCTCTTACAGTATTTTAAACTTAAAAATACAAGACAAATTTTTATCAGCACAGAATAGTCTTTTTACCCAGGATTTTACACAGATTTTCTTATATTTAACAAAACATAGTGAACTTTTTTATTTAATCTCAAAATGTAGTTTATTTCCATTTATTATTATTTATTTTTTTATGTAATGTGGTCTCTCGACTTTTGAACCTCAACATACATAGTATACACCCACAGTTTCTCAAACAAAAACATACAACAAAACATGACAAATTATTATAAAATGATAAGAGATAATAAAAAAATCTAATATACAGTAATGATCTGTTAAACATTATTACGTAATAATTAAAAAATAATAATTCTTCAGTTTATGTCAGAACTTTTCTTGGTTTAAAATCTTTTTCCTAAAATTTAAACACCAATAATTACTGACACAAAAGTAGAATAAAGTACAATAAAACATGATAAATTATAATACAATAATACAAAGTAAATTTACAGCATTGATCTGTTATGCAGTGTTATGTATATAAAATAACCAAAAATATTTCAAAAAGTTTTTTATTTTAAGTTTATTGCTAAAACACACCCACACCCACAATTACCCAAGCAAAAGTAAAATAAAACATGATGAATTATAATGAAATCATTAAAATTCATAAAAATTTAAATACAGTACTGAGGTTTAAATATTATTATATTATTAGATAATGTTTTTTAATCATTTGTAATGAAACCAATGAAAGAGTTACCCAAACATGCATTAAAATAATAAAAGAAAAAGAAGATCCCCCCCCACCATAAATCGGCTTACTCACAATATCCCTAGATCTTTCCATTTTTTGTGGTATTACATAATTTCTTTGTACGTCAAACAAAGAGATTTAGAGTTAAGTGTCCTTTAAATTTTAGCTTCTTAACATCATCTGACAGTTTAAAGAGGACAAAAAACTGTACTTAAAGAATATCAATACTAATTACATAACTAAAAACAAAATAAACTTGAAAAAGTGATTTTTGCATAACACTAATGAGATGAGTAATATAGTAGAATTTGCCCTTAGAATCTGTAAATCTAAATGTTGTCTTTGTGTTGGCACAGCTTTAGCATAATAAACACTGAGACACACCAGAAGACCCACATGGGCATGGCCGAGATGTTCCGCAGTGATTCTCTGAAAACAAACCTTAACTACTTCCTCCCAGACACCATGATGTCACATCAGAGTATAATGAGAACTTCCTGTCAGACACTCACATCTCGGGTATGTGGTCACTTTAATCTCCTGAGACGTCCACATGGAAAGGACTTCCAGATTTGTAATTATGCCCAGTTTAAGAGGCTTTCAACCTTCAGCAACCTTTTGGTACCTGCTTAGATGTCATTATTACTTAAGAATGTAGTGTTATCTTGACTAAAGCCTGGAAGACATACACAACTTTTTAAGACACTACGCACCTTAAACTTGCTGACTTTGTGAATGTTTACAGACAGAAAAAAAAAGAGTTCTTCTCATACACCACTCACCATGGCATTAGTCGCCCAATCTTTGTCCATTTGCTTTTAGTAATGAAGAATCCCACAATGGGGTCAGTAACCGCCCCCCAAGCCTTGCCGACGAACAACACCATGGAAGCCTGGAATGGATTAATCTGTCAGGAGAACAGAAAGTGAACATCTATATTAATGGAAATTCTTATCTTTTATTCAACTGTAGCAAGATTCTTGCTAGAAGTATTGTATTAAAAGTATTAAAAGAAAAGGATCAGTAACAGTGAAATTATTTTTGGCTTCTCTGTCACTTAAAAAATTAACAGGGTGCTATTCTGTGATTAATATGCTCTATTAACTTCATATCCGCAAGTATTTTATAGCGGAATATTTTATTATAATATGTGGAGATCTTACCTGTGCAATGTCAAGTAGATATATTTGAAGGAAGAATGCTGTTGCGCTCCCGGCGACCTGATTCGGTGCTCCTCCGATGGCGAAACAGAGTTTGCTACATACAGAGAGCTTCTGATCCAGATGAGTCTGAAAAAAAAGCCTCTGAATCAGAAAATAAAATGCAACCAACACAAATACTATATTTTGGAGAGTACAAGAAAAATTAAGGTTTTGGAGCTGATGGGTCATTTTTATGTCAGCATTTGTACCTGAAAGATTCATTTTCAAATACTTAGCACTTTTTGTTTTATATATATATATATATATATATATATATATATATATATATATATATATATATATATATATATATATATATTGAAAATATTTACATGTATTATATATATTCATATAATTTATATTATATATATATATTTAATTATATTGAATATACAAACGTAACATTTTTCTTAAATATATACATGCATGGGTGTGTATTTATATATTCATAATAAATATACACAGTACACAGTACACAGTACACATATACTATGTGAACAAAAACTTTTGGATGTGATTAATCGCGATTAATCGTTTGACAGCACTAATATATATATATCTAATATATATATATATATATATATACATCATATATATATATATATATATATATATGCAGATGTTCTGATATTCCAGTGAGAAACAAATATTTCCAAATAAATATGTCTTAAAATTGTTTACATTTATTTGCATTGAAGACTAAACGTTGTAGAGTTGTGACTGCTGTCTCAAATAATGTGCTGTTAAATATATCATGAGGTTTCCACCTTTTCACTTTTATTTTCTTCAGTGTAATTCATCCTGATTTGTTCTAGTCTGGTACTTGATTAGAGGTGCTTGAATTATCTCCATGTGTTATTTTATTGAGGTTTCTGGGTGATAATCACAGCATCTGTCTTTGGACTGCCGGTTCAGAGTTTCTCTTTCTCCAGCATGTGGGTGGGATAGATTGAAGGGTCCTCAGCCTGAGACCCTTCAAAACCACAAGTAATATTTAAAACAGATGCTTCCACTTCTGTGAGTGACGGGGTATTTGATCACAGAGAACACCCTTGAAATAAAACTTCTTCAAAGCTTCTTTTAAAGAACACTTTTCGATGTGTAACATTCTAAAGTTGCCATATGGTTCTTTAAAGGTTAAGAAAAGCTATTGGTCTGATATTATACACTTAAATGTTCTTTAACATAGGGTCTAAAGTACTGTGTTAATAAAAAGCATTTTTCTTATTGATTTTTTTCTTTGATGAGTGTTTTACACATATTTTCAATTAAGCATAGTATTGTGTTTTAGGCCTCAAAGGAAATAAAGGTAAACTTAACGGAAAATGTCCTAGCAGAAAATCCTCAATCCCTCACCAATGGCTCCGAGTCTTCTGCAGTGAATGGGTGCCATCAGAATGAGAGTCCAAACAGTTGATAAAAACTTCACAATACTCCACAAGTAATTCACACGATTACACGATTCACAAGTAATTCCATCCATTAACATCTTGTGAAATGAAAATCTGCATGTTTGTGCGTTTGTAACAAATCATTCGAGATGTTTTTAACTTCAGACTGCTGCTTCCAGCTGTTCATAATATTGCTTTCTCTAGTGAAGATTAGTCTTATCTGAATCAGGAGAGAAATATGCGCAGATCAAGCACTGTTTACAAGCCAAACCCGTTCTAAACAAATATGTTGGTCGATTTTGATGTGAGAGGACAACAGGGGATGTTTTTTTATTTTATTTTTTTACTGGAGGAAGCGTTATTTTAGCTGGAAACATCAGTTTAAAGTTTAAAATGTCTTAATGATGGATTTGTTTCTTACAAACATGCAACTTTTCACTTCACAAGATGTTAATTGATTAACTGGAGTGGTGTGAATTACTTGTGGATTATTGTGATGTTTTTAATCAGCTGTTTGGACTCTCATTCTGACGGCACCCATTCACTGCAGAGGATTCATAGGTGAGCAAGTGATGCTAAATTTCTCCAAATCTCTTCCCACGATTAAAAATGTACTCATTTACATCTTGGATGGCTGAGTAGTAAACGTTCAGCAAGTTTTCCTTTTTTGCTAAACTATTCACTTAAAAGTAAAACCACATCATTAAATGGCACTTGCCATTCAAAGGGACCCAACAATGACACAATGGAATAAAACATGGGTATATAGTGAGTAAATAGTAAGTGACTTTTCATTACCGTAATGAATAAAGAAACATGTGTGCGTGTGTTTTGAGTGGCTTTCTGAATGTAAAGCATTTCACACATTAAAAAGGACACTCACTCCTTGGAAAGCTCTGTGGATAAGGCAGAGTAAATATATGTTTTTGAGGGTGTGTGTGTGTGTGTGTCTGCTAATGTGCGGTGTGTGAGTAGAAAACGGAGGGGAGATCCTTTCAACGCATAAAAGGGAAGCCTAACCGCCGCTCAGAGACATATATTTACGAGAGAAATCTAAGAAGACAGTCAGACAGACATTTGGTGCTGAAAATACTACAGAAGTCAAGCACTCCTCTTTTGAGTTGTTAACTCATTCATCCGCTCAATCAAAGCCAGTGTTTGGCGTCTCCACGCCAACATGCACTCTGGGTACCCTCGCAGCAAAACAACCACAGAGGGCAGGAACGATCGCTCTTCAGAAGATGCTGTAATTAACTCGCAGGGTTTCTCCCCGCCGTTCTCAACTTCACCAAGATGAAGAAAAGATGAATGACTTCTGAAATCACAATGTAATTATTCTGATAACTCGGGCAAGGAAATGAAAAGACTGGAATACAGTCTATTTAATCTCAACTCCGATGCTTCTTTGAATTATTCCTCTAAAGAAGGAAAGTAAGAGGATTTGATGGTAATAAAGTGTGAAATGAGGAAGCTTGTGCGCTTAGCCTTGAGGCTGATATAAATTCTGGTTGATCTCTTACTAAGCATGACTATTGCTATTGCACACATTGTGATCTGAACAAACTCTGTAACCATACGTACAAATTCTTAAGTTCTGGAAAGAAAAGAAAAACCCTCTTTTTAATTTGTATTTTTCAATACTTGCTTTCTGGTAAAAATATCCCAACACTCTTAAAACAAAACAATTGTGTAAGATAGAAACTGGTTTTGAGAAACTTTATTTATTTATTTATGTACTTACTTACTTAGGCTACTACATTGCCAAATAGTATTTTCTATAGTGAGCGTAAACCTCACTAGATTTTTAGCTGATTTTAATTTTTAGATGGAAATTAATACTTAGATATTTTACTGGATTATTTGAAAAAAAAAAAAATCCCAGATTTACAATACTGTTCAACAATACTGTTTAGGATAAGATTTTTATTTATTTGATTATAATTTTTTTTAAATGTTTTGAAATAAATCGTATATGTCCAGTGTGTTTATTTGATCAAAAATACAGTAAAACAGTAAATTTGTGAATTATTATGATTTAAAATAACAGTTTTTTAATTTAATATATAAATATATAAATAAATATATACATATATATGTGTGTGTGTGTGTGTGTGTGTGTGTGTGTGTGTGTGTGTGTGTGTGTGTGTGTGTGTGTGTGTATTAAAATATAATTATATTTATGTACTGCAAAGCTGAATTTTCAGACAGTCTTCAGTGTCACATGATCCTTTAGAAATATGCTATATATTTTATTCTAATATATTGACTTACTATTCAAAAACGTATTTTATTATTATAAAAGTTGGCTGCTCAATAATTTTTTGGAAGCTTTGATATGCTTTTTCCATAATTCTTTGATGAATAAAAAGTACAAACGAACAACATTTATCTGAAAATAAAACATTATTTTAGTTAAATAAATAAAACTGTGAAATCATGTCTTATAACTTTTTTTACTGTCACTTTACTGACTAATTTAATGGATTCTAGCTGATTTAAAATATGAATGCCTTCCAAAATCACAAATCTTACTGACTGCAGACTGAGAATCTTATTAAGGGTTCTCTGGATTTTGATTGGTAGACATCCACTTAGCAACCATCCCAATCACCCTAGCAACACCCTATCACCCTATCCACAACATTCTAGCATCATGGATTGCTGGAATTCTCACAAAGTTTATTTTGGTTGCTGTTATCATGATGAACAAACAGGAAGTCATTGAGCTGAGACAAAATATCTGACTTCCTCACAGATTGATAACAGCAGATTGAAAAAGTGTGGGAAGATATATGAAGTGGACAAAGGACATCTATAACTGAGATGAGGAATAAAATGAAAAGAAAGAAAAAAATTTGTATATCACAGAGTTTGTAGAAAACATGTCTGGGAATGTTTCACCAAAAACACTAAACTTAACATATATATATTTTTTTTAATTATTTTAAAATTATTTTAAAATGCAAATTTGCGTAACAGTCATTAAAATAATGTCTTAATTTTCTTAAAATTAGGCTTAATTTTCATCAAGCAAATTCTATTTTTTTATCTTCTGATTTTAGGGTGAAATGTGAGCCGGACTCATGATTTTAGTGAGATTTAACCGAACTAAAGCTCTCTGTGCTTAGCGTACTGCCTCACAGTTGCCGCTCTGTAAGCTGATTTTCACTGTGTACTGTATGTTTGCGTGAGGATGAATCTGGATGACATAATGAAGGGTTTAAGTCTTGATGCCCAGCGAGGTTTGAAAACACATTTTATCATTACTCTCGCAAGGTCAAATTCACCCTGGACTTTCATCTCCAAACTGAATACGATTGCTTTCCTGCAGAGAGTGTGATAAACAATATCATGCTCTCAAAACCCAAGACTGGCAAGTGTGGCGATCATTTTTTCATGATTGTTGAGGCAGAGGTTCTCTTATGGAGTGTCAGTAGATTCAATACAAACACGCCTGACAGTCACAGTAGCCACAGTCATGAAACCGATCTTTATTAAGACATTCACGCTGTGATCTCATGACACAAGAAAGACTCGTAAATCTCATGAAAGTTTGAGCAGTAATACAATTTTCTCAAGTCATCCACACAAAAACATTCATGCTATATGATATTTATAAGCTATTTCAAATAATACTGCAGTTAAGACACAGTATATGTTCAAAAATCAAGGTATTACCATGGTAACATATCCAAAAATCCATGGTTGAAAGAAATTTCCACTTAAAATCTTTAACCTTCCACTGTATATGTGATTCTCCATCTTTCCTTTTTGTGATGGCGTGTGTGAGAACAAGAGCTCCATTAGTGTGTTTTCCATACATTATTGACGCACAACTACCATTTTCCCTTCGACCAGAGGGTCAGCGCAAAGGAACAACACAGCATAGACTTTATTTCACTAGACAGATCATCCTTGACATTATTTTTCCATGGATGAAGGTCATATTGCTTCCAGAACTAGAGGTACAATGCTGTCTACAAATATTATACGGTCTTTTAAGTAGAATAAAATTACAATTGCATGTGGAATTAAACCAATATTTGCTATCCAACATCCAAAAGGCAATCATTTATATATTTCATCTATTAAAAAGAATCTAGGAATAAACAAGTAACAGTGAAAAGCTTTTCATTTACTTTCAACGCACATTATATCTATTTCTAACCCAGCTGATAATACACTGTCAGTCTGTGGCATGTGAAAGGAATTTGGTTCTGATTACAGAATTGATTTGTAACTGGTGCAATGGTTAAACTCTTGTAATCTTGTAATATACGACCTTAAAAATACAGCTTGTGTCTTTATAACACTATGTACTTGTGGGTTTACTGTCTGCCTGTCAGTGCTACGCCTAAACAGCCTTTGGGCATGTGTGTTGGTAAAGCATCCACGAAAAACATTCCATGTGCTCACCAAAACATGCCATTCCGCATACTTTCATAACGTACAGATGCAAAAAAAAAAAAAAAAAAAAGTTCAGAGCGGTATCATAACCAAAAAACAAAAATACATATATATTGGCACCTGCTCCCCCCCTACTGAGTGTTCATCAACTCCATATTGTGCCTGACATTCAAATATGATTTGTGCAACCCAATGCAGTCATGTTATACATTATTTGACTTGAATAACAGTAATATAAATTTAGATGCAAATTTCAAGCTAAATATCATTAGTGGAGTACATTAAAAAGATATTGCAATATGCAAGCACATAACTAATGCAGAAAAACTTCAGCGTGCATCACATTGCCTTACCTGTGGTGGCACCTTGGTGAAAGCAGGTTCAGGGTGCTTCATCGTGAGTTTGTCTCCTGATGTGACCGGGGCTTTCTCCCCCTTGGCCATGGCAGCCGGTGCGGGGGGTACAGAGACAGCAGCTGAACTCTCTGGCTTCTCAGAGCTGGCTACAGCTGTGTCTGCCTCCATTCACATACTGCAGCAGTGAGAGGATGGGCGGGGTTACAGAGCTTCAGAGGCACATGCACAGATGCTTTCCAGCCGTCACTCACAGATGTGAGCCAATCAGATGCCTCGCTCTACCAAAACAAGCTGCTTACCTGAATCTGATACAGCCTACATTCCTATGCTGTTACACTGACACTAAAAACACTAAATAAACACATATGCAAAGTAAGAGCTGCTTAAGAATTTAATTATTTGCATGTGCTGAATATATAATTAGCCTAACACAAAACACAACGTTCACCTTTACATCAGAAATACCTTGAGTACATATAATGTAAAATGTTTTATCCAAGCATTTTTAAAATGATCAAGTGACATTTTAATTTGAAGAAATAAAATATTGAATACACGTAGACTAACGAAACGTATGGTAATACCATGTTATTAGAGATAGATAGATAGATAGATAGATAGATAGATAGATAGATAGATAGATAGATAGATAGATAGATAGATAGATATTATCTAACCTGAGTGTTGCGGTGAGCTATCAGCTGCTGCAGCGAGGGATGAACTGCTGGGGTTCATTCCATCACTTACATTCACATTCACTGCAGCAGCAGCACGTTTAATAGATGTAATTACAAACATACATGTGCGCCCCCTACAGGACAGCAAACACAACTCACAGGATCCTAGATCTAATAAATAAATCAGATAATTAGCATACAGGCATTTTAAATCTAAGTTGTAGTGTTATGTCATTGCACCAAGGCTGCATTTATTTGATCCAAATTATAGCCAAAACAGTAACATTTTTAAATATTTTTGCAATTTAAAATAACCGTTTTGCGTTTGAACATATTTTAAAATGCAATTTATTCCCGTGATGCAAAGCTGAATTTTCAGCATCATTACTCCAGTCTTCAGTGTCACATGATCCGTCAGAAATCATTCTGATAGGCTGATTTAAAATAAAAATTTCAAGAAACATTTCCTATTAGGCTATTGTCAAAAGTTGGAAACAGTTCAGTAAAAAATTTTCAGGATTTTTAAATGGATAGTTCAAAAGAACAGCATTTTACCAGTTATTTTAAATTGTACAAATATTTTCACGTTGTATGCATAAACCACAAACAAAATGCATAAAATCCTTTAGTTTCACATGAGCCAAACTAACTCAAGTGTTTACCATGACTTAAAAATATATATTTATTTATTAACTGCTCACAAACTCCCAGGTATACACTTGCCATAAAGTTAATTAAAAGATTAATAAATATGACGATCAGGCCTGATGGCCAGACCCGGTCAAAACAGTCATATCATCCTTAATATTACTCCAGAAATTCCTGACATTAAGCCCACTGGCCAGGAAACCAAGCATATGGTTGGCATTACATGGAAATGCATTTCCAACATTTTGTGCAACAGTAAACAATATGTGGAAATGAACAGGATGTTTAAAAGGACAACTGGAACGAGATTCATATGGAACAACAGCAGAGATTAGAAATAGTAATTACACTAATTCCTTGAATGATTAATAGATTTAGTGATGAAAATGGTTTGTCTGAATAGCATTGCAGATTGATAGTGGATCAACGTAAAGTACACAAAACTGAAAAAGACACTCGAACTATATGATTTTTTTTTTTTCAAATGCACTTCTAAAATATTTAAAAGTAATACAGGTCAGAAGATGAATCCAAACGAATTCACACAAAAAGCAGCATATTGATCAGAAAGTCTCCTAAATTTCTACTTATCCTCTCCGTGAGCACTTAAAACACATTAGAACCTATTTACCAAATTTTGAAATGAGAAAAGGAATCAGCATATCTTCAGTAGGTTTATTGCAAGCAGAGGTCTTTATAACAGAGCCTCTGTCTTAGGCAAAGTGCATAAAACATTTGACATTTATAACTTAACGGTTCCCAGTAAGACATACGAGCACAGATGATCGAACACAACTCCATTAAGCATCATGGCAGCTTCCATGATCTGAATTCTTCATTGATCCGTGTAAACATGTATAGAAGTGAAGGTTTAAAGACTTGGCTTGTGCATACTGCATTGCATCAGAAAAGGCCAATACATCCAACTGTGAAAGAAATTAAAATAAAACTTTAAAAGAATAATTCACCCAAACCTGACAGCTCTGTCATCATTCACCCACTTGTCATTCCATTTTGATTGAATTGTAGATTGTTATTCACTTTTTATCTTTTAATCCAGTGAACTTGCTGTGACTGGATCACTGATTTTTCATTTTTTGGTGAACTATTCATTAAAATCTATTTGCGTTGAGTGGCCATCTATAATGTCTTAGAAGGGTTTTCAAAATCAGACGAAAACAGAAAAACAAAAAACACCGGCCTTTATGGTTTAAAAAGAATTAAATTTTGCTCACCCTAAGGCCATTAAAGATGTAAATGAGTTTGTTTCTTCATGGGCACAGATTTGGAGAAATGTAGCATTACATCACTTGCTCACCAGTGGATCCTCTGCAGTAAATGGGTGCCGTCAGAATTAGAGTCCAAACAGCTGTTAAAAACTTCACAAGTAATCCACACCACTCCAATCAATCAATATCAATAAATATCTTATGAAGCGAAAAGCTCCATGTTTGCAAAAACAAATTCATCATTAAGGCATTTTAACTTTAAACTGTTGCTTTGGGCAAAATACAAGTCCATAATTTTTTTTCTTTCGTCCTCTCACATCAAAATCCACTAACATATTTGTTTAGAACGGTTTTGACCTATAAACGGTGCCTGATGTGTGCATATTTCTCTCCTGATTCAGATAATACAAACTTTTTTACTGTAGAAAGCAATATCATGGATAGAGGACTTGAATTTTTATCAGATGCAATGATTTGATGTTACAAACATCTCGAAGATTGATTTGTTTCTTACAAACACACAGCTTTTTACTACACAAGACATTAATTGATAGACTGGATTCATGTGAATTATTGTGACGTTTTTATCAGCTCTTTGGACTCTCATTCTGACGGCACCCATTTACTGTAGAGGAACCACTGATGTGCAAGTGATGCGATGCTAAATTTCTCCAAATCTGTTCGCATGAAGAAACCAACTCATCTACATCTTGGATGGCCTGAGGAAGCGTCAATTTTCATTTTTAGTTGATCTACTCCTTTAAGAGAGAAGGATTTATGAAATGTCTCTCAAACGTGTGGGACCAATAAATCTGAGTCTCTGGTGCAAGCAGGAACAGTCAGGAGTGACCAAAAGGAGCTTGTGTGTCGAGAGGCCTCTGAACGATGACAGCATTTGCTAAATCAGCTTCCTCCAAACTCTGACCCTCATCTCTCAGCTCTCGGAACGGCAGGGATGTAGTCAGGATGAACGGAGCGTCCGTTCTCTGAGCCTGCTCCACAAAATGCTGCACATCACTGATCCTGGAACAATTACATAAAGGCTAACATGAATGCATCTTCTCAGGGAGCTTTGCAGCCACATCTTAGCAATCATGTTCAAGTCAGAGGCATGAAATCCTTACATGTGGTGACGCAAACGTTAAATCCAGAGTAATCTGATTTGATCTGCTGCAAAGTTGCAGCTTACGATTCTTCCATTTTACCTTGTGAGCTTGTATTACATAAATGATGAAGGAGAATTACATAAGAGCTTTTGAGGGTAGGATTTCAAAACTGGAGCACCACAACATGCCTAGGGTGGATTCTGACAATACAATAAGAACATTCAGACATAATCATGTCTAAGGCCTTATAACCTTATCTGTTTCCAGTTCATAAAAGCATAGTACACTAAAGAATGCATATTCAGTTATAGTTTTTTAAGTGATGCTTCGTGCTGCAAAGTACAAACCGAAAATTGCTTCCATGCATTTAGACCAAATAATTTAATAGTAAAAATAGTTGGATGCAATATATTGATGGCGTCAAATATGGAATATTAAATTTTTCTTAAAACATCTATCGTATACAGTTACTGCCATATATATAGTGCTTTCAAATGATTAATCGCGATTAATGGCATCCAAAATAAAAGTTTTTGTTTACAATATGCGTGCGTATGTACTGTCTATAATTATTATGTAAGGGATATATATATGCACACACATACACTATAGATAGTAAATAATACTTCTATATTTAATACTACATAAGTATAATAAATATCATAAAAACATTTAGTATTACGTTTTTATACATTGTAAACAGTTACTTCAACTCTTTTTGCAATCAATTTATTTAATTTTGCAACATTTAAGGCTGCAAAGATTACACACACTTAAAAAAAAAAATTATTTAGGGGTAAATATGACCCAGATGTGTTTTTTAAGAGATTCACCTTCTACGAGCATATGATACTCACCGATGGCACAGATTAAACCTCTGCACGAGACGCTGACCGTCTGCCAGCCAGATCTGGAGGGAGGTCACCGGGAGGTCCTCATTCAGCTCCACAGCTGGGAGAGGAGGACCAGAACAGTCCTCATGTATCGACCGAGACCTGGCCACCACTCGCGGAGCCACGCTACAGAGGACAATCATAACAGCTTAATCAATTTCTAAAGTATGGTTAAAAGCCTAGCTTTGTCCAATGAACTGCAAGTATCGTGATTAGAGGGTCGACTAACTAACACTAACATCTGGATAATCCTTGACACATTTACAGTCAAAACATCACAGAGTAGAAGTGTTTCGAGGACACCTAGTGGATGTTTGTGGGAATAACTACGACTAGATAAATGACTAAAATCTTTCATTTTATTTCTTTACATCACTTACTGAAGCATCACTATTAAGCCTTCTCTTCAGGTGTGAAACTTTACAGGCCAATTTAAAACACTATAAACCAGAGAGGATCTGCTACCTTCCCAGTCTGTAACCTCGGCCTGTAAACGGGTGAAAGGTCTTTTTCTTCGGGACATAAACTTCATCTTTCATGTCCTCCACATTGACTTCTAGTTCTTCATCCTCAGCTCTTCCTTCAAGCTCCAGAGGCAGCTCACTTTAAATAGAAGACATTTAGACTATTACAAAACTTAAAGATTTTATTCTGTCTGTATGTCATCATTTGAGGGGAAAAGTGCAATAATGATAATAGAATGGGCATTTTACACCTTTGCGAGAAGTAGAATGTGAATGCTATAATATTGCCACCGTGACAGTTATCAACACTGCTCACCCTCTTTTAATGGCCTCCAAGAACTCTTGGTTTTCTTCTAGAGTGTAACTGCGTAAATCTTCATCGTTTACCGTGAAACCATTTTTCCACAGTCTCACTACAATCTCCACCTGAAAAAGTTTGGCCATGAAACACTCATAAGAAGCCAGAAGAACCCTTGAAAATTGATTATTTTTGCATTTCTTTTTGATGATGCAAGTTACTCAGAAATTACACACTTACCTAAAAATGAAAGCAGAAAATTTACTCACTCTCAGTCCATCCAAGATGTAAATGAGGTTGTTTTTTGTTCATAAGAGATTTTTTTTGATGAATGATTAATTAAATTGTTTGTCAATGGATCCTCTGCAGTGAATGGGTGCCGTCAGAATGAGCGTGCAAACAGATGATAAAAACAAACAAGCAAGTTTTCACTTCACAAGACAAGATTTGATCCGCTGGAGTCATATGTGGAATATTGTGATGTTTTTATCAGCCTCTCATTCTGACGGCACCCATTCACTGATGAGCAAGTGATGCAATGCTAAATTTCCTGATGAAGAAACAAACTCATCTCCATCTTGGATGGTCTGAGATAGAGAACATTTTCAGCTATTTTTTTTTTTTGTAGGTGAAGTTTCTTCTCAAAGTGATATTAAATTGATGTAGCTAGTTGCTAAGCCACAACAACATTTTTATTTTAAGTAACCACCAGAACGTTCTGAACACAATTGCACACAGTAAGTCTCAGTCTGAACTGTCTGACCTTTTTACCGCTGCTGGCGACACTGCTGATCTTCTCCACCTCATCGAGCAGGTCCTCCACGGAGAAACTGGATCTAATAGGGCTCACCTCTTCGTCATCCTCCTCTTCCTCATTTTGTGCCCCATCACACCTAAGAGCTCACAAAGACAACAGAGTGTGATTAATTTTAGAATACTCCAATTACGAACATGCAGTAATGACGTAATGTTACTGGCATGATAATGTTTCAAGATGGATAATGGACACAGAGCAGTGTGTAGTGGACTTACCATGTGTCATCTTGAACCCTTTCTCCTGAATCAATATCTCTCATCATGACTTCTTTTGTTGTCCATCTTGCAACACAAACATAACAGGGTATATATAAGTTACAAGGGATGGTGCAAGTCAATGTAACCACTGCATCAGTGCTTTCTGAATAATTGATGGAGCAGGACTTTCTGTGTGAGATTGACAGGTGCAGTGTGATCTGAAATTCTCAAAACATTGATCGGCTTTCATACCAGTTCAGTAAATCAAGGTAAAATTATGTTTCAACTGACCAGAAATGACCAATGATACACTGAATTCAATTACTGTTGGTTCTTTTAATGGAACAATTATTCAAATTAAAAATTCCTTAAGTACTCTATTCATATTCACTGTAACAAACGCATCAAAAGCAGCATAATAAATGAAAGCAGTGCGCCAAAATTACGTAAGGACAGTGTAGAGAGCACGCAAGCGCACTGCGATCTGACACGCGCTTAACCCATCGCATATAACTTCTGTATAGTAGATTAATAATTCTGATTGTAAAACTGTAGATTGTTACCAGTATAAGGCTTCAATGGTGACGTGAAACTGTCTCTTTAGCTCGTAAGTTTCTCACAGTTGTCATGCCGCTCCGTGCGCTACGGCTGTGCACCATTCCTGTGACGTGCTCGTCACCCGACCTAACGTTAGTGCACACGTTGCTATGACATCACGAAAGCCAAATGAACTTGAAAAGGTATTTTACATGCTCTATGATATGAATATAGTGAGAAGGAAGGCTAAATAAAGGCCGCGTGTTTGTTTGTCTTGGCTGTGATAGTGACAGATGGTCGTTAGTGAACTTAGCTGAGTTACAGAAACAAAACACCCTCAACATTATGTACAGATAAACGCTTCTAGAAGCGATTTTTAATAGTACACATCACATGACCCAACTATCTGACATACACTACTGAAATAACTTCCTCCTGTGAAATCACACTTGACAGCTATAAACTTGTAAACAGTCAATAAATTTAGCTGCCGCGCGTTTTAGCCAAACAAAAAAGTTTGAAGAAGCTCTCAGCCAATGGGGATGAATTTAGGGCGGGGCTATCCGTTTCATTTAAGAATGGAAGATGGGAAACGTTCAAGGAAACCTATGATGTCACTTTGTAGGCAAGAACCCAGATGTGAGTTAGCATTTTAGCACTTCCGGTTCCATCATCCCAGAGTCAATGGGTTTTTTGAATGGGAGTTTGGTTAGTCTCACGTAGCCACACCTTCAGACTGACCGCTGAAGGTCTGGAAATCATGGCAGCTTTCATTAGCCAAGGCCCACCCATGAGGCCATTTGACCAACATGTCAAATAACCAATCACAGTTCGTTTCGTTCAGTGTCGTTCAGTTTCGGGGAGTGGAAATGTCGCCACAAACTCTCGGACGTATTTGAAAGATTCAATGCCACAAACTTTAAATATTTTTACATACTTTTGAAACTCTAGTGTTTAGTTGATTCTGATAAGCGCTCGTCGTCACAGTTGTAAACACTACGGCTTTCTTCTTTCGTGACGGGGTTTGGCGTCACGGCATCTTTGTTTTCTGTCTTGGACAGAACGTTAAAGAACGCTACACACACATCTCCCGGAAATCCTGTAGAATTCAACCAATCCGATGACGACTTCCACACTCCTGAAGTGTTTCCACTTTTGTGTCCCATATGCATCAGACGTTAAGCCAACGGTCCGAGGCGTGATGTCTGAGGCTGAGACTAGAGTTTGGTTAAATCCCCTAAAGTAAGGTCCATGGTTCACACAAGCTCAAGGTGGACGTTGTGTTGCATTGATGTTCATGGCTTTAAGAACCTACATCAGCGTCCAAACACAGCGAATCCAACGTGTTCGTTTCAAATATGGTGGTTAAAAGTATTTTGTTGGTCACAGTAACCACGTCCCCAGCCCCTGACACAAGCAGCTCTTACTACTAGCCCAGCAATGGTTTGGTGCTACTTACGAACCACTTTTCCTGGTGCGGAGCTGGTGCTTTGGGTGTCGACAGACAAAGAACCGATTTGAAACTAGGCTCTAGCTCCGAACCAGCACCCAACCTGCGTTGGTGGAAATATGTTAGATAAATAAGTGTATAAATATTCCATGTAAACACCACATTTCCTGGCTTAGTTGCGGTGAAAGTGAAACTTTAACGATGCATAGTGCTTAAAGCCATGTTTACGGCCACAAGAAGCTGTTAGAAAACATGTAGATTGAGGATTTTCTAGAAGCAAGGATAAAATATCACCCTAACAAAACAATAGCTGAAGTGTGGTACTTTATTTACTAAAATAAGTTTAATCTTGCCATTTCCAAAAACTTGCTCACTCTGCTGTTATTTAATAGATTAAAAGCACTAGAATTTTATTGAACAGTATGTGGAGACACGTTTTTTAATTAAAATATTCATATTAATTAAAGATGTAGCTATTCACTTTTAATGCACATTATTCTCAAAATGATATAATAAATGATCTGTGGGGTATTTTGAGCTGAAACTTCACAGACACATTCTGGGGACACCGGAGACTTATTTTATTGTAAAATGTCCAAACAAACAAAGAATAAGATCGTGGATCATTTTAAAAAAAAATGTTAGAAAGACGATTAACGCACATTAACACACTTTGCAACTTTAAACATGTTCCAACTTATAATTTATTATAATTAAATGTATTAAAACACTGCCAACACCCAATATACCTAAAAGAAAAAAAACCCGCTTTCTTTACTTTTGCGCAGCTTTTGTACAAAATCTATTTTTCAAAATTTCTGTGGCGCCAACTTCATAGAAGCGCGGGCACTCTCGTTGCTTTCTGTAGCGGAAGTGGCTCGCCGGAGAGTTTCGGCTGGCTGACAGCAGAGGGAGAGAGAGGGAAAGAAAGAGAAATGGCGCCTCGGCACTCTAGTAGCTGAGACACAGTCAGAACGAAAGCAGCTGACAAGAGCTACAGGACTGGATCTGTCTATCAGCGGGGACAGACAGCAATCATGGTGAACACCAGAAAGAGCTCGGAGCACAAGCCCATCAGTCCCTTCATCTCGGGCCGGACGAGGTCGTCTCAGAGGAGCAACCCAAACTTGGACGAGCACAACAGCCGTGTAAGGAAGAGAGAGACACCGGCAGCCTATTCTCTCCGCCAGCCGGTTAGCGAGCTGCTCACTCTGGCCTTTTGGAGATGGATGGTTGGATGGATGGATGTATAGATAAATGGATGGATTGGATGGTTGTCCGCCTCTTTTGTTCCCAAATTGCGCCTTGAGTGATACTTGGCGATGAAGAAATGCCAGTTTAATGACACGACAGCGATTAATCGCGGCGTGTCGCTTAGTATTATGTGTTTTGTCACACACAATGACTGGACTTTACTGAAGCCGGCCGGCTGGTTTAATGGACTCAGTGCCCCCAAGTTGTCTTTGTTATATTGGTGTCCGATTCGCGAACGAATCGTTCTGTTGAGCCGGTTCTTTTGAATGTTTCGAGCGAACCGATTCGCTGTGTTTGAACGGTACTTTAATGTAGGGGAGAACTTTTGCAGTAAAACTGACAACCATTTATAACTTGATATTTGACAGTATAATTTTCGAGCAGGTGTAAAAATGTCTGACTGTCAAACAAGTAATAGAGTCACAACACCAATTACGAAATTAATCATTTTACGCAAAACGAGTATAGTTTTATTACAAACCTACTGAGAGAATTTAGCAAAAAATGATCTGTAAAAAAACTAGGAGTGGTTTTGAACGTTAAATCAAGTGAATCGGATCACTGAAAACAACAGTTCGATCGAACCGACTCGCTTACGCGAATCGAGCGTTATTTCGTTGCTGTGTGTTTGTTGCGCTCGAGAGACACCGGCGCGCGCCATGCTGTCACGCGCTCCTGGCACACCGATAAACCGTCAAAACACAAGCGCGTTTGATACCTTTTGTCGGACGAAAAACGTCTCGTCCTCCGCGTGTCTTCAACAATAAATCAAGCTAGTGTTGGGGGAAGGGAAAAGCTCAGCTGAGACAGACCCCTTGTGGCTCAAAACAGTTATTGTTCGTGATTTTTTTTTTTTTGGAAAGTAAACTTTGAACTCGAGTGTTTATGTGTGACTTTAGCTGCGGTGTGCAATCGGCTCTTGACAGGTCGTGTTTTGTTGATGGTTTGCACATTAGAGTGTTGTTTGAAACGATAACACATCCCGAATTCACATCGCAGTGTTTAAGTCGTTTGGACGTGTTATCAAGAGACAGCCATGTATTTTGACCATGCACCGTGGTACTCTCTGGTATTCAGTATGGGGTGTATATCACAGTGGTAAAGTTTCATGCAGTTGCCATCTGATATCATCATTACCACCACAATACTTTTTGAAAGCGTGTGCAGTTAAATTACAGTTCTTTGCTAGTTGTCAAGGTTCTTGGAATTATTTGAACAAAAAGAATCTTATACCACTTCCACAAGTTTTTGGCGTAAGAGGTTTAGGCTTTTCCTCTTTTCTGGCATTGAATTACTTTTGAAAGTGCTTTAACTGAAGATTCTTTGTTTTATTTTGTAATGTCACTATTTAATTTATCACCAGCCTTTAAGTTAGATTGATTGATTTCATAAAGGTCACCACAGTCTTTGAAAACCTGGAAATAGCAATGAAAAATGATGTGTTATTTACGTGTGAATTATTATTATTTTTTGAGTGAATCATCAAACTGATTCACAAAAGGTTCTAAATGATTCCTTAGCTATTCATTCTGAATTAGAATGGTTTAACAAAATATATTTTCCATTAATTTGCAAACAACTGGAAAGTTGTGGGAATTAATTATAAAGTATTATAACACTGGCCTGATTTCATCAGCAGACTGGTTCTGTTTCTTTCATGTGTTAGGGTGGTGTAAATGTGTGAATCATAGTTATTTAGTCAGCAGGGCGATTAGAATGAAATCTGGGAGGAGATGAAGAATTTGGGAGATGATGTGTCTGTCGCCCGCAGGATCAGTAGAGAACGATGAAGTCTCTGTCACATGAATCTGCAGGTTTTTTTCAGGCGGCTCGAGGACTCAGCTGTTAAATTGCACTGAGTGTCCCTAGTGCAGATTGTGTTTGAGAACAGACGTTCTGTCATTTATATTTCTCTTTGTGTATTCTGCATGCTCCTTCAAGCTTTTGAATATCCTGGACGCCTCTGTCTGTTACAGAAGGAGCCCAGCAGTGATGTTAACAGCAGTAGTCCACGTTTGTCCCCGCCGCCCAAGCGGACACGCAGACAGACGCCACCAAGTTCTACCGATACTTCTCCAAGTCCCCAGAGTAAAGGCCAGAGAGGCCCGTGGACCATGTCCAAACACTGTACTAGGTGAGGTTTGACAATCTATGTAGTGCTGCATGAGTAATACTTATTTTGATGATCCCATCCCATTGTAATCAAAGTGTGATGCTGTTCCTAAAAATCTCTTATTTACATCATGTCTAGGTTTAGTTGATTATAATGGCAGCATTTTAGTTTTGTGTTGCTTACAGTTTATTTTGGATTTTATGCGGTCTGCATGGCAAGGGAGCAACATAACATGAAGCGAATCCAAAATATTGCCAGAAATTTAGCTTTGGTTCTCAGGCTTCTTTTTTGGGTGTCAGCCAGGCGATGTTTGTTTTGCACTCAGTGTAGTGTGCTATCATGATAGTCTGCAGTGTGCGTAAGGCTGATTAATAAGACTAATATAAAGGCCTCTGATTGGCCGTGGCATTCATGCACTCAATGTATACATCTGTGATTGGCTGTAATGCTCAACTGTTGCAAAAAGCACATTTTAAATGGAGCAGTTTGAGATAGAAACAGAATTAGATCTAACTGAAATAATTCTCAAGATTAATCACAGAAGCTGTAATGCTAAAACTGTGCAGCTTAAGATCCATTTGTCAGCCGATCTGCTTAATCTTAATACTTGAGACTTTACAGTTCAGATTGAATTTGGGAATTTTCAGTGTTGTTGGAAATTTGTTTTTAGACGAGAATTGCTTTTACTCGCATAGAAACAATCACAGTGCTTTAGATTCAGAGCAAATACTTTTTCAGATTGAATTTGGGAATTTACCTGTGGGGGACGCTTGGGCGCTCTTTTTTGTTGTTGTCCTTTTTTCTCTATAAAATCTTTTAGTAATCATCATAAAATTATATATCATTTGAAAGCTTAGAAGCCCAAGATTCATCCTGCCATCCAACCATTTTGAAATCGGACATTGCGTTACCATGGAAATGGTAATTTAAAATCTTATGGCGGTCTCCTCCCCCTTAGTGGGCAGTGTCAAGTGTCATATTACAAAATGCATTACGGTCTTTTAGAATCAAAACTTTTTATAATCTTGGCAACAAACATATCATTGGAAAGGTCTGAGTCTCAGGATTCCATATTTGGTGGGTATTTTGAGAATTGAAGTAAAATTGACAGGTTAAACAAAATTCAAAGGAGTTTTGATGGTCCCGGTGGCTCTTTGTGGTATGACGCCCTAAATAAAATCTCACAGGAACCTCAATTTTTTTCATATCAACTTCAAATTTGGAACATAACTTATTTGGACACAAAGGTTAAATTTTATACCAATTTTAGAGTAAAAACTGTCATGTAAAATATTTATAATAAATAAAATAAAATAAAAATAATATAGCGCATTTTATTTTACAGTACATTTAAACTCTATAACTTTTTGATACTTTAATTTTTTGCCAAAATCTGCTCTTTTCTTCTTAAAAAAGAGACCAACCTTAGGTCTATATCCAAAGTGTTCATAAAATACACACTTTAATGCCTATTTAAAAATAAGGGGAGGGTGACACGTTAAGATTTCTTAACAATTTAAGTTTGGATAGTGCACTTTAATGCCTATTTAAAAAATGGGGGGTGACAGTTAAGGGTTGAATTCACATTTTCTTTCAGGTTGTCCACTGGTGCCTTGCAGAATGGACGCAGTAAGTGTATATTATTTATTTTGATTTATTTAATGATTCCTACAATGAAGAGTTCACCCAAAAATGACAATATATTGACACACATCAGATTTCTTTCCTAGCTGTTTATGGTAACTTAAGCCAACGAAAGAGAATTTAATGTAATACTGTAAGGATTGACACTTTATATCTGTAATCCTCAAATTAAATATGCTGCCCTTTAGTTATATATAAAAACATCAATACAACAATACAAATTGATAGAATGGAAATTTGGTCACCTATATCCATACGCAAGTTATTTATGAAAAAATATGTCAGATAATATCAGATAAAGTTGTGAACACAATCAATTTTCCCAGTATTGCAAATATTAATCCATCTGTAGATTTATGGAAAAAAGTCATTCTCTCAGCGTTTTTAAACGTTAGTCACAATATCCATCCAATCAATATATGTAATAGATAATTCAACTATGCTGCCTTTATGCGATTCACATCAGTTTTGATGTCATCATGATGTTATTCTTCATCATTAGGCGATGCTTTTAGTAACCCCTTTTTTAAACCATAGGTCGAATGAGTCTGAGGGGTGATTCTACATCAGATGGGGACCACGCTCGCATGAACGGTCATGTTGAGCTCAAGAGAAGCCGCCGCGTCAGGAAGTCCCAGTTCGAGCACCTCAATCAGAGCTTACTTTTCGACCAGCTTGTCAACAGGTAAATGCTGATGGTTGTATACATTAGCTAATTCCTGCCTGAAGTATGGTAGTTGTCTTGAAATAAAAGGTTTCTGTAAATTTTCAAACTCAAAACATTATAAAAAAAGACAATTTAATGCTACTAAATAATGTTGAAAAATCGGCTTGTTCAGAAACTTTCTTAATGATGACAGACATTGAATACATGAACACATGATTAGCCGCATTTTTACGTCTAGATGCCTATTCATTGTTGACCCAACCAGTCAGCAAATCATTAGGCAAATGATTTAACTCCTGGATGTCTGAGAGAGTCTGTCTATAAGCATTTTGAGCATCAAATGTCTTTTGATTGACCTCTTTGGCTTCAAACCAACTAGCTTTCTACTCCATGAATCCACTAGGAGTCACAGTATCCAAATCATGTTCTGTTTGGACATTGCGTGCGTACGTTATAATTCCCTCATGGTTTTGAGTAGCTGGTGTATAATTAGTAGGACATCTGATGAAGCCAACAGAGTTTACTCTTGCAGAAACAGACACTTTAAACTCAACAAGAACTAAAAGAGATTACAAGAGACTACTCTGTGTATGGTGACGGCATTTGTTCAGCTTGCATTCATGCACATAATGGTTTATGATATAATTGGTGATTCCTAGGCAAGGCTACACATATCCCAGGGGTGCTTAAGTAGGTTCCGGCTGTACTTGAAAAGATGTAGCTAGACCTCACTTCGTCTTGGTTAACATTTTTCCTAATGACCTGTATCAGTTCTTGGGTGATATTTCATGCTTGTTGAGCTTCTGTGGTATGTTAAACAGCTCATCTGGAGATCTTTTATACTAATGATACATTTGCTATCATATCTTTTTCAGGAAGTTTCTGTGATTGTCCCTAGAACCGTCAAAATGTTTGATTGAACACGCATTTGTGGTTTGACATTGATGAAGACATATGGTGTGTTTACACTGCCGCAGTATTTTCAGTTAATTCCTATGAGAGCAGGGTGGATTGTGGGCTTGACAGTGGATTGGAGAAAATGTTTAGAGCATTGAACAGTTCATAAATGCTCAACTTTATGCAAATATCAAGGAAAAACACCAGGCAGCTGACAGATGTTGTGAATTGCAGTTAGTGATGTTTGTCATGAGCATTTAAAAATATGTGGGTTGTGCAGGAGTTTCTGCTGGGTTTAGTGTGTAAATCGTTTTGTTTACATATTAGAAACTTTGCAGTTATTATGCAATTATTGCAGTTTGGTTCTGAATAGATTGGCTGGGTTTACAAAAGTTGATTTAGGGTGCTTTCACACTTAATTTCGATTGCTTGGTCCGAACCCGAGTTTGATTGCTCCCCCTCCCCCTTCCCCCGCTGGACCGTGTTCACATTATATTATTTGGGTCCGAATCGCAGTTCGTTTGGATCAAGCCAGCAGCTGCTTACACCGTTGCTTAGAAACAACTGCGCAGGAGAAGGCGGCAAAATTCGTAGCATAGCTCTCTTCAATTTTACATTTCTCTTTTTGAACCACTGGTTTTGTTTCCAAAACTTCAGTACATAACGCCACTTACATATGTCTTACGAATGTACTGCAAATGCTCTAAAAACGGTGAAGGCGAATAGAAATTAGATATACAATTCTCTCTGCTTACAGCACGTCAGTTACGCTCGTCAGGAAAGTGAGTGAAACACATGCAAACATGCTTTTTGCATCAAATAATACGTCATTAATAGCGGTTCACTTCTGTGATTTGGTATGATTGGGTTCATATCAGCAGCAAACCGTACCAGAGTTCACTTAAACCGTACCCCTTTTAAGCAGACTCGTGTACGGTTCGCGGGTGCGCACCAGAGTTCGGAAGACTGCGTTCACATCATCCAAACGTACCGAACTCTGATGTCAGTCGAACCCAGGTGCGCACCAAAAGTGCTAGTGTGACAGCACCCTTGATTGACACTGTTTCTTTGCATTGAGTATTCAGAAACAAAACTCACATCTTTTCAAATAATCATGTATGTTTATATTTGATGATTATATTGGCTGTGTATTAAAAAAAGGTTGATTTTGAAGTAGATTTTTAATGATGTATTAGCTGGGTTGTGTCCTAATCAGGTTTTTAGCATGAGGTAACATGTTGCTGCGAATCAAAGACAGATGGTGGAAGTGTATTGGAGAGAGGAGACCTGCTGGTGTTGCACATGAATGGCTTGAGCTGCTTTACTCATTCTGAATGACGTTCCTCCATATTAACCCCGTGAAGCCTGACGTATGAAGTGCTAGTCAGAAATTTGCGTAGGCCTATGTTTTTTTGTTGAGTATCATATTTGATACATCAGGCTTTTATGGCTCCATAGAGAATATGAATCATGAAGAGGTAAAAAAAAAAAAAAAAAACACCTGAGTTTTATTCAGAGGCCCAAACTGAGCAACAATATGCAGTTTGGTGCAGCTGCTAATATTATGTCTGACTTGGGACGAAGAGGATTTAAGTAAGCAGCTGTTAATATTCAAATTCTATATTTGCATTTTATTTTCAAAATCTGATTGCTTTATTGTAGCCAGTGAGATCTGTATAACAGTATATAAAATGCTTATAAATATTCAATCTGTATCTTCCAATAGTATGTTTTAGTAAGATGATAATTAAATGTTTAGTTTTATAATTATAGCTTTGTAGATTTTATTTTGGGTGGGGTGGGGTGGGGTGGGGGGCAAAACATATAATGGAATGTAGTACAATGATGATTGAGAGATGAACAAATAAACATTCCTCAAAAGCACGGTGGATCATATTTGTTACTCACATTTTAACATGATTAAAAAAAAAAGGATGTATAGATAGTCAAGTAAATCCAAGTTGCATCTTAAAATATAACTAACGATATAAAAGTTCTTAAGTAAGATTTGATAGGAAAACCTACTATACTAAAAGGTCTAAAATGCTGTTGTAGTATAGCCTTTCAATCAGAGGACAGAAGGCTTGTGTACAACCGGTATTTCATTAAAGTTTTGATCATGTTGATAATTTAGAGGCTTTATAATTTTTCATATCAAATATGACAAGGCTTTAGGCTTCATGGGGTTAAACTTATTAAACTTGTTTATGAACAATTGTTTCATGAGACTAAAATGTCTGGTTATTGAATGCATGTGAATCTCGTGTCTGTTGTTAGTACGGCAGAAGCAGTCCTTCAAGAGATGGACAACATCAGCAGCATACGGCAGAATCGGGAAGTGGAGCGCCTCCGCATGTGGACGGACACTGAACTGGTGACTCCTTCTATTTTTTAACACTGATGATTAAACAGCAGAACAACTGGGCTGCCTTATTTTCCATCTCATTAAGCAAACGATTGCCCACATTGAGGTTATTAAAATCCTGCCTTACTCTGAAGCATTGGCCTTTCTCTTCAGTGTGGGATGTGAACCCACTGATGAGTCAAAACTCACGTACTACAAACTCCATTGATTCGGCCACATTTCTCATTTAGATGTTTATTTGTTTTTTGCTGCAGGAAAACATGGACATGTACTCCCGCGTGAAGAGGAGGAAATCTTTGCGTAGGAACACGTATGGAATGCAGGCGCATCACAAAGTCATGAGCAAGTCAAAGGATCCCGAAGAGGAGGAGGGAACTGAAGGTATGTGTGGACTCTGAAACTGACCTTTTCGCAAATTAATTGTTTGCATACAACTCGGTTTACTCAGGTTTTCAAAACTTTAGGTTTCAAAGTTTTGGTAAAAAAAAAAATAATAGTAATAATTTTGGTGCATTGGTAGCATCACGCCATGTGATTTGTATCTGGTGTAGGTTGCTTGTTTAATGTTCCCAAGCATCATTGCAGCTTATTGTATTTAAATAAAATTTTTATGACCAGGCGAATTATAAGAAATTTAATCAGTGATTCTGGTTCCATTTCCAATTCCATTTAACAGTTCCAGTTTCATAGTAATTCTGTTATCTAAATCAAATAAATTGTATTAATGTTCGTTTACATTTATTGCCTCTAACAATGTCATCTGTCTTCTTGATCTGTCCTAAACCTTTATTATATTTCATTTGTGAAGAATGTGATGTGTCCCGTGAAATAAATGAAGTGTAAAAGTCCTTTTCCACTGCAGAAGTTCTGAATATAAGCCATTTTTTGATTTCCAACTGTGATGATGAAAAAGTTTAGTTTGTTGTTCGTTCTAAAGAGTTCTCTTTTTTTTTTTTATTTTTGAGTCTCACGAAGAGGAAGAGGAGGATGAAGATGTGGAGGCTGATGATGATGAAGACGATGAAGGAGATGAGGCAGAAGAGGCTGGAGAGGAGAACGACAGACCTTATAACCTCAGGCAGCGTAAAACTGTGCAGCGATATGAAGCCCCCCCAATAGGTACTTGCTCCAGACACTTTCACTCATGAGCATCTATGCTCAGACAGTTTTCATTCATGCTCCTAAAACATCCTTATGACCCTCAGATGTTTCCATGCCATGCAGTGTGTGCAATTATTGGCTATTTTAAAGAAAATTTAAAGATTTTGCCTTTTGAATGTGTTTCATTTTTTTTTTCTCAGAGCCAGTGAACAGGAAGCAGAGCAAGGGCTCTCTGTTCGACACACACAGATCTCCTGCAAGAAGAAGCCATATTAGGTGAATTATGGTTATTTTTTATGGCCTTAATTCTTCCTTTTTGGAAGGCAATATTTTCTGTTTCATGGTTGTTATAATTAACTAAAACCATGAAAAAAGAAATCATGGAAATTAATTTAAAGTTAAGTAAAACAAAATATTATATTTTAAAATGTAATTTTTTCATTTTAGCTAGTTGCCAAGACAACATTTCTCATTCTTTTATTTAAATGTTTAATTTTAAACTTTAAATTAATTGTTTCATTAAAATGAAAGCAAAATGTAAAATTAAGCACTAAAAATATTAATATAAAATACTTCCTATTAATAAAACCTATTATATAATCTCAATGCTACTAAAACAACACTGCTGTGTTTTCATCACCAGAGTAAAGAAACATGCCATTCACAGTAGTGAATCAACATCATCGTCTGATGAAGAGCGCTTTGAGAGGCGGAAAAGCAAAAGCATGAGCCGAGCTCGTAACAGGTGATCATCAAACAGAACTACTGTTAATTCACTCAATGTGTGACTTATTACATGGCTAAAGTGTGTGAACTTTTACTAAGGTTAGATGTTGCTTGTTTTTTTATTGTGTGACAGGTGTCTGCCCATGAACCTGCGGGCAGAGGACCTGGCCAGCGGTGTGCTTCGAGACAGAGTAAAAGTGGGTGCTAGTTTGGCAGATGTGGATCCCATGAATCTGGACACTTCTGTGAGTCTCAGTGTTCTCTACATTTCTTTACTGAGGAAAAAGATGCTTTGTGGGTTAGCATATGTCCTTGTCTCTTTCAATGCAGGTGAAGTTTGACAGTATTGGAGGTCTCTCCCATCACATTCAGTCTTTAAAAGAGATGGTCGTCTTTCCTTTATTATATCCAGAAGTGTTTGAGAAGTTTAAGATCCAGCCCCCAAGGTAAGGTTTTTCGCGTGTATGATTATTTTTTAGTTTTGTGTTTAATTCTGTGTCCGTTGATGTGCTGTCAGAGGTTGACATTAATGTATTTGTAAAATGTTTTCCCCGCTTTGCAGAGGATGTCTGTTTTATGGGCCTCCAGGAACTGGGAAGACGCTGGTGGCGCGAGCTTTGGCCAATGAATGCAGTCAGGGTGACAGGAAGGTGTCTTTTTTCATGCGCAAGGGAGCCGACTGCCTCAGCAAATGGGTGGGAGAGTCTGAACGCCAGCTCCGCCTACTTTTTGACCAGGTGAACTAGTAGACGACCTCACAATCCTGGCTCTAGTATGACTTTAAGATAGTTTCTGTTGTCTGTGAGCTGATATTCATTGATGACCAGATATTGCACATTCCTGGATGTTTGTTTTAAGGAAAAAAAAAAAGATAGGGTAAATGATTTGAAAATGTTTTATGTTAAATTAAGTGTTAAACCTCTTTGCAGGTTGCAGTTTTAAATCAATTTTGTCATGCATGTTATATTAACAATAACATCAACAACAACAATAATAGTTATTATTAGTCAAAAAATACATATTAAATAAAGTCTTATATTGAAAATCTAGTATCTAAAATCTTTAAAATCTAAAATAAATCATGAAAATAATCTGTTTTCCACTACTGAAAATTTTAATTTATGAGGTATAAATTTATTTTAATTTATATTATATTAGTGGATTTCTATACTTTTTTTTTTTGTCAAATAAGTTTTTTATTATTCAGTCATCAAGTAACCTTGCAATAATCACAAGGTTTAGGATAAATTTTCGATTTCTATACATTTTATTGTGAAAAATTGTGTGTATGTATATGTGTGTGTACGCAGCATAACTGAACCTACCTTTTACCATTTTTTTTTTTTTTAAGGAAAAAATCTGCTTTGGTATACTTGTACTGTTTTCTTTAAACAGTGTCAAATATTTTCAGAATTATTTTTATTTTTATTTTTTTTTGTCCTCTAAAGCTTCTTTTTCCTCTTTGTTGATTCTTGTAGTGTATCACAAGTTGTCTTTTTAGATTTGGAGTGAATCATATATCCCTATAAAACAGGTGTCAGGCTCTGTTCTCTCTCCAGCTGTTTTGAAGTGTTAGATGTGTGATCATCCAGTCAGGTGATGTTTTCCTCTCGTCCTTTCAGGCATACCTCATGAGACCCTCCATCATCTTTTTCGATGAGATTGATGGCCTCGCTCCTGTTCGCTCCAGTAGGCAGGATCAGATTCACAGGTAATGCATTCGAATTAATGCGGTGGGGATTGCAGAAGGTTTCATCATCAGGATTAGAAAAGCTCCTGAAGAAATCAAGTAGCTCGATATGGTTTCCACACAAAGGCTTTTGGTATTACAAGGAGTATATGATGGAAAACAAGATTTTTCTTGCTCTTTTAAAGAGTTTGATGTACTACCCACATTCACACATCAACACCTATTCATTTTACATTTGACGAGTTTAGCCAGTCATTTTGTTTTCTCTTTTTATGTTTTAGCTCCATAGTGTCTACATTACTGGCACTGATGGATGGTTTGGACAGCCGGGGGGAGATAGTGGTCATCGGTGCTACAAATAGACTTGACTCTATTGACCCTGCACTCAGGAGGCCCGGGCGCTTTGACCGGGAGTTTCTGTTCAACCTGCCAGATAAAAAGGTGCGCAAATCCTTTTTCTACAAAGTATTTTGCAGCCAACTGACATTCGATGTCCCATAGCATCCTTGTGTCTCTCACTCAAAACACTTCTCCTGGAATTGTCTGACAGCTCAGTTTCAAGTTTTTTGCAGCTTGTTTGGTAGCAAAAATTTGTCTTTTATCTGCGATAATCTCACAGATTCTGTTTGCCAGGCTCGTTGACATCTTGATAAACGGAATGCCAGTTAATTTTGTTGAGATTAGTTTAGTATGCTGATCTCTGCTGATATAAAAAAAAATGACCGGCGTTAAAGGCTTAAATGTTACCTATGAGTAACTCGAAAATTGTATGTATAAAGTTGTACTAAGTATTGAGCACTTCAAACTACATATATGTAGACACTAACTAGTCATTGAGGGAGATATTATAACGTTAGATGATATATTTTCCTATCCAACAGTCAGAGCAGTACTGTGCACAAAAATGAGATTTCAGATAAAGTGAGAACATTAAACATCATTTAACATTAAACAGATCAGTGTATTCTAAATCCCAATGACATCAGAAACAATGGGTTGAAAACAATAATCAGAAGAATTTAATGCAGTAATATTTTGTTGAATTACTATAATGAGTAGTATTATTTTATTGAATGGGATCCAAAAGTTTTAGACTTAAAAAATTGGCAATTTAAAATATAATTAAAACCATGAAAATTAAAATTTTTAGGGTTTGGGTTGTTTGTCAAAATTTACATGTAATTTGTAAAGAAAAAAAAGCATTTAATTGGAAAGATACAATACATTTTTACTAATGGTTTCAGTCCATAACATTTTATTTAATTAATCAGAGTTGTTTATTATGAATTATAATTTAAAACATAACTTGTAATGAGAAAATACAAAATATTTAATATACGGTGTATTCAGTAGTGGGCTCAAATAAACCAAATGTTATTGCATTTTTGTTCATATAGCAGTACTTTTAAATGAAAAAGTGCACATTACACTACTTTTGTAGTATTATATATACATTTATATTTTATTATGTTATTATTTTATTGTTTTTGTCATTTAGAGTCATTTATTAAAATAAAAAATAGTATTGAGAGAACTTGATGTGCTGAAAAATACAAACTCTATTTATTTATTTTATTTGTTGCAGAAAATTTAGACTCTAAAATGGTGGTAACAAACTAACTAGACTAGAAACAGCTCAGTTTACATTGAATACAATTTATCAAGCTAGAACACAACTTATATAATTGTCAACATATGTACACCCTTATATTTTGTGCATCATCTATGCCTGAGCTTTGTTTTTGAAGTTGTTGTGATATGAGGTCAGCTCAGTGCTAGTCTGATTTCTAGATGTGTGTGCAGTTTGTCTTCACAGCAGGGTGCTGGCTAATCAAACGTTAGCACTAATGTTTTCACCAGCCCATTTGTTAAGTGTTTATGATCAAAACAGTTTTGCTGTGCGTTTTGAAGTGCCTTGTTTTATCTGTACACTGTCTGTGTTTGTGTTTATGCTCATCAACAGGCTCGAAAGCACATTTTAGAAATCCACACCAGGGACTGGAGCCCCAAGCTAGCTGAACCCTTCATAGATGAGCTAGCTGAGAAATGTGTCGGTAAGATGGATGAGAAAGTGATGCTTTTCTAGCTTCAGCTCTATATCTCAACCCAACTAGTTGCAGCATGAACACGTTTTGTTTCAAGTAGGGATGTTTATTTCGGTTATTTTTCCTAACCGACGTTCGTTAACCGATTATTAACCGTTAACCGACAAGATTATTTTAAATTAGAATTGGATTAAATTAGAAAGGATAAAGTGTATGTGACCCATTAAAAAATACTAACGTTTGTTTCCCGGGGATTAATTTTACATGCACAAAAAGCAGCAAACAACAGAACACGAGGATATACATGGTTTTCATATCGCATAATTTTTTTGAAGGTTTTCTGGTATGAGAGAAAAACATAATAAAGCTAGGCTACATATATAAAATGAATAAATAGGGAACGATACGAAAAATATATTTTTACTTAATAAATTAAGAAAATGAACGAAAAACTGTGCAACAAGTATAGTAGTATGCAGAGTTTTGGTTCATTTTTGTGCTGCGTGAAAGGAAACGGACGGCAGAAAGCTGATGGCTTGTTTTACAAAAGCACAAAGATTTGTTTTTATTATGAATGTACACAAATAAAGGCAAACTTTTACAATTCCAATTATCTATGACTAAAAGCAGTAGTTGCTTCCACTGTTAGAAGGAAAAAATTCTGCACGCACAGTTAAGCTTTGCTACCTTGACAATGCATCCTGTTCATTATCATAATAAAATACAGTCAGTCAAACATATGGAAAAAAAACACACACTGTTCAGTTTAAATAGGCCTATGTAGTAAAATCTGTGACGTTAAGTGTTATCACCATACCGTCGTGATGTTATGCCAAATATTTTGGATATTGGAACGGCAGTGAAGTAGGCTACATAATAAATAAAATTTAAATTTGGCATTTAAATACATCGCGAATATGGGAACATTTGATTTTGTGTCGAATGAGAGACCCAATGTTGGATTTAGTTTCGTTTTAGCCTAAATGAATTAGTTTTGGCTTGTCGTTTATATTGTTATAACCTTTTTAAATGTTTTGATAAATTACTGAAAATAAATAAATAAATAAAACAATGTTATTACAATTTTTTTTATCATAATAATTTTTTTTTATACAGGGTTTCCCCAAAAGATAATTATTTTTTATACATTTAAGATTTTACATTTACATCACATTTGTATAATCCTGTAACATTTCTTTGCAAAAACTTTTTAATTATTATTATTTTTTTAATTCATTTGTTAATGGTATTAACTCAAAGGCATACCATGTGTACCAACCAGAGACTGTATAAAAAACATTTATTTGCTAAAAATTTTTATTGAATTCCCTCACGAAGCACCACTTTGGGAAACCCTGGTTTAACTGATTGTAGTAATTGGTCAAAATTCTTAATGGTCGGTTAACTGGTTAAAATGAACATCCCTAGTTTCAAGTCATTTCTTTCTTCACTGATAGTGAAATGCTGCAAAGTGACAAAATCGCAGGCAATCAGTACATGTTTGTTTAATCTATATTCAAAGTCAGTGAGTTATTTCTACTTGATTTCTCAAGACCATAAAGTGTTTTTAGGTCAGATGTTTGGAAGACGAAACATAAAGAAACAAATGTTGATCCCATAATCAGATAATTGACTATTTTACACAGGTGTCAATGTTTGTTCAACAGATCTATTATTATTTGATGTAGAAACATTTTATTTGCTTTCAAAATGTATCTTTTTTGTTATTGTTTGTTTGTAGCTTAAAGTCCAAAATCAAATAGCAGTTTGTTTTCCCAACTATAAAATTAAAAAATGTAAACATTGAGTTGTTGAATGAAACACAGTATTAATATTTTCACTGAAAGCTAGGCTATTCTGTCAACTTAGACTGTGCTTCTTATATAAATAATAATAATAATAATAAAGTTTAAACAATATCTTTTTATTTTATCTTTTCAAATATCTAACCATTTCGAATTTTTTTAACCATTAAATGGAAACCAAAAAAAAATAAAAAGAATTGTGAAACATTTAAACAAAAATGAGATTTTATTACTTTATTTGATACCTCTTTATTTTGTGTAATTATGCAACTGTTAGGTTGTAAATATTTAAAGTTAACAATTTACTAATATTTTTGAACAGTATTAAAGGTGGCCACAGAGTGATGTTCTTGTCCAGATGAGTGTCTAACTCTGCTGTGTCTCAGGTTACTGTGGGGCTGACATCAAAGCACTTTGCACAGAGGCTGCTCTAGCGGCTCTGCGGCGGTGCTATCCTCAGATCTACGGCAGCAGCCAGCGTTACCAGCTTGACGTGGGCTCCATCGTTTTGGGGCCACAGGACTTTGGTCGTGCTCTGCGCTCCATAATACCTGCGGGTCAAAGGGCCCTGGCTCCTCCCGGCCAGGCCCTTTCCTCCGTGTTGAAGCCCCTGCTGGAGCCCACACTGGCCCGAACGCTGGCCTGCCTGATGCGAGTCTTCCCCCACGCAGAGCTCCTGCACAGGGAACACACACATGGTACGCTCCCATTTGCTGCTGTTGGATTTTATGTTGTTCAGTGAGTTATTTCTACTATACATCACGGGTACAATAATTGCTTTAATTAGTTTTTTCCCTTTGCCCTTCTTTTCTCATTTAGGTGTTTCATCAGCCATTCAGATCTATTTTTTGTGCCTTACATACAGAGCTTTATAATTACCACCTCATATTACTGCTGGAAATAGAAATTTCCCAGTTTTTTTTAATGACTGCTCTCTTTTTAACAAGTCATGTGACTCATCCCACCATTTAGTTTTGAGCTTTTCTCTGCTGTAATTATTCAGTTTAACTGCTTGTTTTAAGAGAAACTTCATATGTCAAAAATGAATTGACAGTTAGTGAGAGATTTTAGTTTTCCTGGATTGAGTTTGTTCATTATTATTATATTATTACATATTTCATAAATTGTTGATTTTTGAATTAATGGAAACTTTTTCCTCTAGAAGATTTTTTAGATCTAGAAGAACTTTTTAATCGTTAAAGATTTACAAGACAGATTTTATATTTTTATTATGCCTAATTACTTACTTATGCCCTTGAATCGTTGAGCGAATCGTTTGGGAGTCGTTGAGCAAGTAAGGTAAAAATAAATGCATATTATAAGACTATAAAAGTGTTTTTTGACCTGGCGTGCATGTCAACCTGTTTTTGGGGACTCCCAAAACCAAAATATGAACCTTTCATTACCCATAATAGGGGCACTTTAATCCTTGGTGCGTTTTATATTGTTCTTAGTAGTAGAATTAGTATATTATTATTATTATTATTATTATTATTATTATTATCATCTTATCAGTATTATTGTTAGTTTTTTCCAGGAACACTGAATGACCAAAAAAAAAACACCACCACCAGCCAAGTTCAGTTAAAATAGCTAATTTGCATTCACGCATGGTTAGCAAGTTTTAATTCTAATTACTAAACTTCTATTATTAAATAATACTTGATTGTCATATTATACTGCTCAACTGCTTGACTGACTGATGTAAGAGTGTACTTTCAGTCTGGCGAGTAGACAGAAAAATTTACTAGCCAATGGCGATTCAATTGCCAAGGTTGATATGTACACATATACATATATGTGTGTGTGTGTGTGTGTGTGTGTGTGTATGTAAAAAGTGCAAGATTGTCCTTTTATTTTTATAAATAAAATCATTATATTATTATGTTTATGTATTTTTTTTTAATTTGTCTATCAGAGTAACTTTCCCCAATACTATTCAAATCAAAGCACTTTTCCTGCTGCATGTTGTTTCATTTGTTTTCTGTTTTAGTTAAACTGCTTTTTTTGTAAACCACTCTGAAGCTGAAGAAATGTCAGCAGAAATATAAAGTTGTTTCTCTGTTCTCTGTTATTTCAGACACTGACAATCATCTGTTGGTGGAGGACTCGTACAGCGAGGACGAGGAATGTCTTGGTGCTCCTTCCATTTATGAAACTCAGTCAGGATCGCCGAAGGAAGCAGCTTCCTGCACAACACACAAACCCTTTCTCCACTTTACCACGTGAGTCAGTCGAATTCATACAGAACTCCGCTTCCATCCTCAGCACACTTTAATAATCAATACACCGAGGCCCTTCATTTATTATGCTTAAGTTGCAATTTTAATGCTGTTATGACAAAAGAAAATAAACAAACAAAACTTTGTCTGAGGGGGTTTGCATGATAAAATCAAATGCTTTGTGTTGCTGCCATCTGTTGGTATGTTGCAGGACTAACAGTCTGCACTGAGACTGCTTGTGTTCCTCAGCGGACCTACTTCAATCGCGTTTGCATTGATTTGTTCTTCACGGTTCAGTAAAACGGTGTTTTATGACATTAGCTTGTGATCATCCATACTTGCAGCTCCTCACATTTAAATGAGATGTTGGCAAGTGGTTCATCCTAATATATTAATATACAGTATAAATGTCAAATGCATGAAAATTTGTCCTCCCTAAAATGCTGCCAACTTTTCCAATTACCTTATTTATTTCTCTTTATTATTGGAGTTTTATTTAACCATCGTAGCTTTATTGCAGTTGTCAGCACCTCTTCCTAAATGAGAAACTGAGGCAGTTTCTCAAAACTAGCTTCTGTGTAGTCAGCATTTCTGTGCTTCTAGGTTTGAATTGAACGTTTCTAGCTCACCTAGACCGATGGATGGATAGATAGTGACCTTTTTCTTTTTGTTTCAGTTCTGCCTACAAGCAGCCCACCTCTTACCGGCCACGGCTGCTGCTGACGGGACCCCAGGGCGCGGGGCAGAGCACACACCTGGCCCCTGCTGTGCTGCACCACCTGGAGAAGTTCACTGTGCACCGTCTTGACCTACCCACGCTATACTCCGTCAGTGCCAAAACCCCAGAGGAGTCCTGTGCTCAGGCAAGCCGAAAAACACGACATCATTTTTAAAGACTTCACACGTCCAGTGTGTGGTGCTGTGGGCTTGTAGTACTAGTTTTGTGCTTAAAATGTGTGATGATGATAGTCAGCGCACGCTATCCACCTTATTTTCTACATAGGAGTGAATGCGGTCATTTGTAAGGTCTGGTCTGTGTGTAGGTGTTTCGTGAGGCTCGGCGCTGTGTACCCAGCATCATCTACATGCCTCACATCAGTGACTGGTGGGAGGCCATCAGTGAGACGGTCAAGAGCAGCTTCCTCACACTCCTGCAGGATGTACCCTCATTCACACCGCTCCTCATCCTCGCCACAGCAGAGACCATCTACCAGCAGCTCCCAGACGAGGTGACCAATCTGTCCCCTGGACATACCCCTAATCCTAAATACATTTTTTTGCGTAACAGTTTGTTACAGGCATGATATGTGTTTTGTTGTGAAGACAAGTTTCTTTTCTAAGGGTTAGGTGTACTTTGTTTTTTAAAATTATTTCCCCCCCTCTGAAGAAGTTGCATAGAAATCTGTGATGGTTGAATGCATGATGCTCAAATTATGTGAAGGGTAAAAGTATTAATTATAATTATATTAGAATTAAGTATTTACATATTGAATTCTAATGGTATAAAATAGTTCAAACTACAAATAATATTGATTTTTAAATAAGACGTCTATTCAGCGATCTGTTACGCCACATCAAACGATGCGTCCAAACGGCATTTATTGTTTGAATTACCATATAAAATCGACAGAATTTGAATGATCAGACTTTGTTGTTGCTTTTTTCTAGTCTTAAAGATCGATCTCGCATATTTCTCTCAATCTTGATTTAAAGGTGCAGTAAGCGATTTCTGAGAAGCGCTGTTGAAAGTGGATCAGGCCGAACACCAAAACACACTTGTAGCCAAACACCAGAAAGGGGTGTGTCCACTCGTGATGGAGGAGGTGCCTGTGTTGCATGGGGTGCTTCTCATTTCTTATTTGTGCATCCTTGTTTCCTTTCCTCGCGTCTTAGCTCCAACCCCGTTAGGATAAGTGGAAAGGATGTAAGGAAAGAAAATGATGACAGAGGAATCTTTTTCTCAAGCATCACTTCAGAGCGGCATCAATTGGGCTAAAGGGAACTGCCCTTATGTTGTTAAAATTTGTTATTTAATACATTCATAATAATTATTATTAAAAGCAAGATGCCCTGTTGAAATATGACATGTAAGAGAGATAACATGAGCCAAATTTGTGTACCATATACTAGGCCAAGGCTCAACCTTTTTCCTTTTTGTTTTCTTTTCGACTTTTTGTCCCTCGTTCTCCTTTTTTCCTTTAAGGCCTGACTTGTACCCGTCATTCCCTTTCTATTATTTTTTTAGTCCTTTTCTAAGCACACCAGGGGCGTTAAAATCAATTCTCAAAGACATGGCAGGAAGAAGATGTGAGAGGAAAAGAGGGAGCAAGAGGGTGGAAGGAAGAGATAAGTAATGCAGTCTGAAGTCACACAACCAAAAAACCCTCTCTCTTAATTATGCTGACGGGGAGTCACTCTGGCAGGTCTGCGGTTTCACCTCACAATCCAGCATCAAGCACCTCCAGCGGCTCATGCTGTGCGCCCCATGCATCCCAGGGTGAGTCGCTGGGCAACTAGTGATTGGCTGGTGGCGAAGCCCTTGATCATAGCTTCCATAGAAGAGACTGATGCCCACCAGGAGGGCACGAGAGTGTTTAGAATAAACGCATTAATGTTATTGACAGCCCTGTCTCTCGCTCGCTCTCTTCCTGCAAGGTGTGTTCATTAAAGCCTGTCTCATTCCTTTGAGGAAAGACACATATTTAATTGATGGTAGACAAGGATGGGTTGGTTATTTTACCCTCTATGTGGTGCTGGACTTTCAATGTTAAATTGAAGACCCCTGTGGTGTCTTGATGTTGAAATTCTACCTATATGACAGTGTTTGCATTATGAATCTGCAGTCACCAGATATTTCACTCGGTTCAGTTTGAATTGCTTGAATTTTTTTGTGTTTTGACATGAGTAATAATTCTTGAATTATCCCAGAATAATGTGCAGAGACAAATATTAGATACATTTTATAATATAGTCATTTGTAGGTTGATTTTTACTAAAAAGGGAAAAATATTTAAAGGGATAAATATCTTAAGCGATTTTTCTAATTATTTATTTTTTTTAAAAATCAGCATCAGTCAACATTCGATACACTAGCCAATATTGGATATTTATGTGTATGTTTTTTCCCTCAGTTTTAAAGTTTTTAGATGACCTTTGCCATCATGTTATGCTCACATAAGTTTAGAGTTAATCTTTAAAAAAAAAAGCCTTTATTTAATAACACTGTTAAAGGTCATTAACGCAACTCAATATGAATTTCAATTTTTCATGCTGTGCATTGTAAATGTATATTTAAAATTACTTATAATAGTTTACTTTTTTTTTAGTTGTTTTATAGTATAATTTTGGCCACTTATTAGTTATTGGACATTAACTCATCATTATTGACAAGATTTATTTTAAACAGGTTCATCCGTAGTTTCACCTCTGACAGAACTTTCCTTTTGGCATACTTCCTCTAGGTTGCACAGCCTATTGGTTTATGTTAACCAACAGTGTCTAGTGTTAACCAATATTCAAGCATCTATTTAGGCATCTCTTGCAAATCCTGGTTAAAAAGCTTCCTTAAAGTGCATCTTTTGAAGTCTCAACAGATCAGTATTCCTCTACAATCTTGCTCTGGCTCCATTGTGGTACAGAACTCCCACTTTTCATGATCCAATCCATTTCTGATGGATCAAGTCCTGCGCTACATTTCATTTAGTTATTTATTTTTGTCCTTGTCTGAATCAGAAATATGTAGTAGTGTGGAAGTAAAATGGGTTGCAAATGTCATTTTATGTTGACTTCAACCCAGAGTTTTGGCAACCACAGAAAGATCTGAAGTGGCTTTGAATGGTGAAGTGGGCAAATTCAGAGAATCGGCAGTTTGAATCCACAAAGCCTGTTCCCGCTTTGAAATGTACCCCAAGGCCCCTTCAGTGGAATCATACCATCCTCGCTCTGAATCGTACCACCCTTACCTTGGTGTGAGAGTCGTTTCTTCATCCGGGCAGGGGGTCCTGTGTTAAAGCTGCGATCAATACTGGAGCTTCACAGTAACACCACAAGAGCTTCTACGGTCAGATTCTCCCTTAGAATAAACCATCCCGGCCTCTCCCACTCATGAACACTTGAATCCAGGGCCTCTGAGATTTGGAGATGTAGAGTTTGTGTGGGGAATTCAGAAAGGAGTGCTGTGAAGGATCAGGAGGTGTTCGGCCTTCACTGATGTCAGCAGGAAGTTACATGAAACACCTGGTAGTCATGCTTTAGAAGGAGTTGGAAATGCACTTTCCTGAACTGATAAATAAACTTTTAAAGTAACCCTTGGGAAGAAGTACATAAGTGAATTATATTGCATGGATGAATATGCTGGTTTCTGGAATCTGTTGGTTTTATCTGTGGTTATCTGTGATCATATCATAGCTAGTATCCCGCCAAATTGAGTCGACAGCACTAAATCTAAATTTTTTTGCAGGTTTCTTGTAGCCATATTAACTCTGGGTTAGATGAGTAATGCTATTTTGTTCATTTCTGCAAAATATGACCATGATTTTTGAGTTTTCTGGTGAAAATTATGTAATCTGTTAATTATTATTACTAAATAAATGTAGATATAAAAAAAAAAATGAATATTGAAATTAGAGCCCGACCGATATGGATTTTGGGGGCCGATGCCGATGCCGATATTAACTCGAAAAGAGCCGATTTATAAGCCGATATTTTTGATTTTGAAAATAAACTGGATATTAGACCCATTTCCTATAAACTACACTTACACAACATTCAATAGTAAAATATCTGCCTGTTCTATGTATGTGGGCTGTATAAAACCATTTTCCAGAAGGGATTATGTTAAAAAAGCCTTAGATTACAGTCTCAATGACTAAACAATTGCACATCAAAGTATATATTTTTTTAATGATCAAAAGAACACTGCATTAGAGGAATCTTTGCAGAAGTAGTCCCACACTTTGCTGCTACAGCGTTCACCTTTTTCAGCCATCTGTAGGGCAGAAAGAGAGACAGAGAAAGAATAAGCATGTGTATTAATAATATCACCATGTATCATTACTCATGTCATCATTAGAATTATAATAATAATAAACAGGGATCTCCTACATAGGCAAAAATGAGAAATATAGAGAAATATATATATATATATATATATATATTTTTTTTTTGTCAAGCAATAGGTATTACCTATTACCTACTTATATTTAACTATATTATTACAACATTTTCCTGTTATGTCTGTAAAGCTGATTTGAAACAATCTGTAAAAAAAGAAGAAAAAAAGCGCTTGTTCAGCTCACATTTATTTACATGTCCCCTCTGGTTTAATCATTTCTGACGCACCTACTGTAGTTACTGTAACTACACTATATTTGCTCTCACAGACACATTCACAACGGACCCGTATATCTTCTCCTCTTCTCTTTGTGCAGTCTGAATCAAAACATCGTCATGCGCTGGCGAACGTAAAGTTAGCCTACTGTTACTCGGAAGATTACGGAATCAATTCGAAGTTGAATGGTTAACGTTAGTGTCATGAACACACCGCTGTCAATTTTGAGAAGAACCACCTTCAAACAAGTTAATAGCAAGCATTTAAGGGGCCTGCTAAAAAGGAAGCTATGTTTGCGTTAGAATAACGTAACTGTTTTTTTTTTTTTTGAGGCACGCTGTACATAACTTCTAGTCATTGACTACATGCGCCCCCCTGCCACAGTTACGCGGTCATTATGTGGGAAACACTGCAGATATATTTAGAATAAGTTAAACGCTAACGTTATAGTTTGACCTCTTATTGACGTTCGCGCTCTTCCACTGATAAACATGGTATTAGCTTTGTGGCTAATCTAATATAGCAATGCATTAGCGGCTGTAAGTGATGTTACAGAATATTTAGAAGTGATAATGATAGGACCGTTAGCTAGAACTACCACACTGTTTTTATATACAGTGTATGAACTAAATCTACAATCATTTCACATGACGAACAACAGACTCACCGTCAAAAGAGTACATCTCAGTGGCTCGGCTGATAGCTTTCTTCTGTAGTGGATTTTTCTGGCGCTGTTGTCAACTGGGGAGCTGCAGAGCTCCCTCTGCTGGGCAAACTATGCAACACTCATAACATGAGTGAAGCATGAGACTCTGTTTTTTATTTATGTTTCATCGGCCGTTATAAACGCCGATGCCGATGTAAATGCAATTAGCTCATATCGGCCGATAATATCGGCCGGCTGATATATCGGTCGGACTCTAATTGAAATTGTAATATTTCACTGTAAACTTAAAAATCAAGTATTTAATCATTTTAATGTACATTATACAGTAAAACTTCAATAATAAATATATATATATATATATATATATATATATATATATATATATATATATATATATATATATATATATATTACAGTAAAACTTCAATAATAAAATTTATGACTGTCTTTAATTTCTTTTTTTTTCAAATGTTAAACCATCTTTTTTTTTGGCAGAAAGCCATTAAAGCTTCTTTTTTTGTTGACAACATCTGGTTTACAAGTGCTTCTTCTTGTTGACTCGTGTTGGGTTTCCAAATGTGATTTGACAAAAAAATCACAATATGGCTTAGTGTAATTATTTCCATTAATCGTGCAGCCCTTTTTTTTTGAGGAAAAAAATGAAGCATCAAAATGATGTGAATGGCATGAGCTGATCATAACTCTGCAGTTGATTCAGTGACTATTTTCATACAGACCAGGTTGTTTTGGCGAAATCTTTGAAACAAACCAGAGATTTCTCTGTGATTTGGCTTGCTTGCCATTTTGGCATGCTTTTTGGAAAACAAGAAAGTGCCTCACTCATTCTCTCCTTGCTTTTCTCATATTAATTATACTTATATTAATTGTATGAAATCAAGATGCTGACAGATTGGTTCTTATTTTTTAAAAAACGGCATACCTTAGAAACAATTTCCCATTCCATTCACCTCAAGTAGGCCGTAAGTGAGAAGATATTGAACCTACTTTGGTTCAAGATTTAAAAAAGTCCATTAGCCCAGAGCTTATCCGCATTAAGTGCAACCCAAATTTGCAAAGTAGAAGCTCGAGAACAGTTTGCACTGGCCTTCGGCTTCTGGCACGTTCAGTGAGACAGCTGTCCTCTCTGTGGCGCTGCACGTCAGGGGTGAGGCCTCTGATAAATTAAAAGAAACGGGAACAAAATAACCACTAAAAATCTCTCAACTCATCCGTTCCCTCACATTTCTTAAAGAGAAAGATGTAGAGCCAGATGCCAGTTCCGTCTGTAAACAGCATCTGCAGTGGGGGTAGGTGGTATAGATCACAGGGAGGAGGTACGTGGCCCTGTGCTCGGGTGCGGAAAGAGTTTTGGCTCATGCCAGCGCATGTAGGAGGGATGCTAGCAGTCAGCTCCAGCAGTGTAAGGTTACACCTCAGTGTGCACTTGTTAGTTCACTATAACACCTTCAGGGTCTGCATTGAGCAGCCTGATGTCTTTTTATCTGTCTGTGTAATTTTGTCTTTCAGTGTTTTAATCTTAGTCAATATGGAAACAATATGGAAAAAAAAACAATCAGTAACTTTACTAAATCTGTCAATACAATTGGCTTTAAAAGTTATTTTTTTTTTTTTACTTTCTAATATTTCAGCTTAACTTGCATAAGTTTAACTAGTCTTTTTTAACATGTTTTTCAATACAACATAATAAAAAAAAATACAAAAATGCTAATATTTCTGTCATATTTTCAAGTTAAAATAGATAAATGTACTTGACATGCAATACTGAAAGATGCTAAGATTCAGTGTTGGAGATTATATCATCAGTATAATTATATTTGATCTTATTGCTCCAGCACAGTTTTTTCCTCACTTTTTTCAAAACATACATTTTTCTTGTTTCAAGCTTTTCTTTTTAGTATTTTAACTGGAAAATTAGACTAAAATATTAATTAAAAATAGGATTTTTGCAGTGTTTATATGACCAGTTTGTATGCTGATTTCCCCAAAGTGTGAATACTATGATGTTAAAAGTTTAATTTTTTCAGCTATTTTCATTTTAGTCTTAGTCCCGGGCTAAAATGTCCCTGTTAGTTTTTATCATATTTAGTCAACCTTATCCTATTTCGTTTTATTCAAGTTTTAGTCGACTAAAAGTCTCAACAATTTAGTCTAGTTTTAGTCAATGAAAATTTGACATTTTAGCAACAAGATTATTATTAATTAACCGTACAGCAGTATTAATTTTGCTAGCCATTTTTAATTTAGTCTTAGCCCTACTCAAATGTACATTTTAGTTATCATATTTAAACAAACTTGTCCTGTTTTTGTATATTCAATTAAATGTATGAGTATTTTAGTTAGGTTTTTTAGTCAATGAAATATTAGTTACATTTTCGTCATTCTGTGTAATGGTTAAACTTCAAAAAAAAAAAAAAAAAAAGTTTTTCTCAAAATTATAATCGTAAAGATTGTTGTCATTTGAGAAATTTACTTTTGCATTTCAGGTATTGCAGGTATTCTCGAGTAAGCACAAAACAATAGAATGTGGACACAAACATACATGGTGTATTTTACCTCATCTAGTATACTGATTTATTTTAGGCTTTTTATTATATAAATCAACACCAAAGACTTATGCAGTCTATCTTTCTACATTATGAAAACAGCTAAAACAAAGGAAAAATATTATAACATTGAAATTCCTAGTAATTCCACTAATTCCTTAATTGCAATAGTCTATTTCTCTATTAAAACAACAGTGATTAAGTGTATTTATTTAGCGATCACAATCGCAAACGATATAGTGAGATCTCATGAACACTGAATGGCTGAATGAGGCTTTCATTTAAATGCTAAGCTCCAGCTTGTTTGTTTTTCAGATCATCTGCGACAGTGCTTCTGCATTGAGGAGCTAGCGCGTTCGCTTGGTTGCCAGATTGCTTAAAATAATCAAAAGACTAAGCAGAAAATGTATGCTTGTAACAGCGATGCTCTGATTTGGGGATTAGAACTCTTGATATCTGGCAACCGCACTCATGAAAGCTCGCATAGTAGAGTCGTGTACATCAGTCTGCAATAACATTTTGTCTCCTTTTCTTTGACGAAAATAAAAAGAGGTTTTTATCTTTTTGAATAAATTTTAGTCTCGTCTTTTTTCGTCAACGAAATTGCATGTTGATTTAGTCTTAGTTATCATTTATTGACCTTATTGTCGTCTCGTCTTAGTCTCATCTTAGTCATGGGAAAAAAGCTTGTCAACGAACATTTTTCATCATAGTCTTCATTAACGAAATTAACACTGTTCTGCCGAAAAATGTTGTTTCAAACTTTTTAATTCGCATCACAAAAGAAGATATCTTGGAGAACATTGGCGTCCAAATTACATTGCATCTCATTGACTATTATTGTATGGACAAAAAAAAAGACATTTTTCAAAATCTCTTCCATAGAAGAAAGTTAGTCTCACAGCATTTTGTATGACATGAGGGTAAATAAATAATGACAGCATTTTCCTTTTTTTATTAAATATCCCTTTAAGCTTCAATCAGTGGGCATTTTTTTTTTCCCGGGGATCGTCCAAAGTTGACACCATGGTTTGAAATAACTTTTTTTTTTAAATGTATTTATATGGCACAACTTCATTTCACCTCTAAATTGTTTATTCACATTTAACATCCTGAAAAAAGTTGCATTATGAAAGTAAATTTCATTGCACATGTCCTTTGATATTGACTTTAAATTCAGATATCACACTGGTTTGCAAATCCCAACTGTATTATTTATTTGCTTGTTGTTCATTTGAAGTGAAGATGAAACATGCGTCAATAAGAGAATGACAGGAAGAGACTAGAAATGTGTTTTTGATTTCCACATTTCCTCAGGATGCCTTGTTCTCTGGCGAGTTGAAAGGCCTATTTAGTCTCTCAGCTCTCTTCCTCTCAGAATCTGCATTAGTCTCCAAAGCTTCCATCAGCACTGAGACAAATCATAAAATCACTACCTGGCTCTTTTGTGGGCTACTTGCTTTGCTTCCCTTCATCTCGCCTCAAGAGTTTGGACCAAAGAAGCCTGAAAGCAACCTGAGTGGACACAAATCTGCCAGGAGGGGACAAAGACATAAAATAATGCAGAAGATGAGGGATTGTTTGGATCTTCAATACGCGCTCATGATTGGAAATTGAACTTAAAGTACTCTGCGGGTCCTCATTATGTAGAAGTTCTCTAAATCTGTCGCTGCCTTGTAATATTTGGGGAGCCCTGGAGACTTTTTAAAGTGGCTCAGTTTGCGCTTAGATATGAGAGATTTCCGATATTTAGGAGTCTTTAGCCTTTACCTGAATTCATTTGTCCTGATTGCTGCAGCCTTGAAGAAACTTGCATGAACTAACAGTGAAGTTTTAACTGCTGATTCAGTAAGAAAAACTCCCAGACTTCAGTAATTGGACTGGCACAGCACACTTTACCCTGTGAAATTAGAGTTGAATGTAGCAATATGAAATGGCTCATTAAAACACTCTCTTCAATGACACCTGTGACCATGTGCACCAGACACTGGTCATTATTTTCAGGTTTTCTCTTCATGCACGAGTCTTTGGCTGTCAGGAAGGATGCGTGCATCATCACATTTCTTCTCCATCCTTTCATTATGTTCCGTCAAATCACTCTTCGTTAAAGCCTTTTGTTATCCTGCTCTTCTAATTGGCTGACTGACGGCGGCCATGATTTTGTCAAGTAGGACGTATTGCTGAAACACCATGTTTTGTTGGTCCTAGAGCTGAAATTTAACAACTACCCCTAAAATTAGAGTAAATCACTGGCTGATTTAAAACGAAGTTGTAACCCTATTCTGATCGTTAAATAGTGATAGAATCAGAGGGAAATTATGCATAAAACATGTTATATATATATATATATGAATCAGAGGGAAAGTATATATATATGTATATATGTATGTATGTATATATATATATATGTATATATATATATATTATATATATATATATATATATATATATATATATATGTATATATGTATATTATATATATATATATATATATATATGTATGTATATGTGTGTATATGTGTGTGTGTGTGTGTGTAATATGATTATAGTGTGTATGTATGTATGTATGCAGGGCTCCAAACTGCGACTAAAACAGTCGCATTTGCGACCATAAATATTAATTTGCGAGTGATGAGTGATTTTGCTGAGGTCGCCACTGGCGACTACCCGCCGAAAGCTCCTCAGGATTTAACTGCTAAAAAAGTTTTCTCAGGCGGATGATTTGCTTCATTCTAGCAGCGCCTCGTCTGTGATAAAATGAACTCGGGCCGAAGGTTAATACACACAACTACACCGAGTGTGGACCTGCCGCGTGTACCACAGCTTTCAGCCGAGATCGGCCCATAGGGGAAAAGCCGTCTGTCAGCCAGAAGTGTTTTGTAGAGTCGGCGCGGCTCTGGCCCATTATCTTCTCACCGATGCCGAGACTGAACCGACAGAGACGCATTTCAGCCAGAATCAGCCCGAGTTGCTATCTGGGTATATATTTACATGTTATAGCTTAAAAATTTGAATGTAATGCCTTTTTTCCTAATTGTTTTGCGATCAAATCTTTGTTATGTTCACGTATTAAACTGAGACGATGCGCATCAAAGTTTTAGTGGAAAAAGAGAGTTTCTGACAGTCCTCATCTCTGCCGCACATCAGTGCTGACGCACACAGTCTGATAAACGCAGCGAGAGAGAAATGACGGAGACGTAAGAAGGGAAAGTGCAGAAAATACAGCGTCTATTTCGTGCACAACTTGAACAAACTAGAACAGGTAAAGCTGTCAGCTGTGTGGATATTGGCAATATCGTTAACAATTCTCGTTTATAATAATTACTAATATGGCTTCTTCTAAACAAGATCTTGGTCTGTGTTCTTTTAATGCATGAACTTCATTATTTGAAGTGCAACTGACGTCCAGTAATCGCAAAAAGCTCTGTGCTTTGTAACTTTTTAATAAAAAGTACCAGCTTTAAAATTATTCTGAATTCATAACGAAATTCAAACAATACAGTTTTGGCGCTCCTAATGGGACAGGCGCGGTCGCTTTAGCGCCTCAGTTCAAGGGCAAGTGAACCCATTTAATCTTTCTCTTTACTAATATAGTACATAGTGAACATGAATTAACATCAAAAGGTAGGCTATTTTATAAGAGATCCTACAGTACAACTTACTGAAACGTCTCATGTAGGAGGAGTGTAGCTTATGCTCCATGATACTGGTACAGATTCTGTGTAATGAACAATTCTTTGTGACTGTAGATTTCAAGCTGGAAAAGACATTTAGTTGCCACTTTAAGTGAGACCTTAGTTCCCAGGTCATCTACAAGATGGATTAAAATGCTGATAAAGTCAAGAAAAGATGAGACAAACACATGACAGTATGATTGAAATGTTAAAAATGTAAATAAATAAATAATAATAATCGTAAAATAAATAAAACGCGTTTATTCTTTGGCACCTAAAAAAATTATTTGGCTCCCAAGTTTTTTTCTTATAGGAGCCAATGGCTCCTTACTCGATTTTTTTGTTTGGAGCCCTGGAATGTATGTGTGTGTGTGTGTGTGTGTGTGTGTGTGTGTATGTATGTATGTATGTATGTATGTATAATATGACATAATAATATGATTATGCCAATTTATTTATGGTAAAATTTAAAAAAATATTTCTGACATGTTCACACATCACATTGGTTTGATTTCCTCCCTGATTTAGGTTTTACACTATAAATACTGTATGTTTACCAGCAAACTTTCTTTTTGTAGTTCAAGCTGAGCAGAACAATGCTTCATGCCGGGAGAATATTTTCGAGAGTCAAAGCCTGTCATGCACTGTGCTTTCGGGGTAGAAACCAGCAAAAAAAGTGTTACGCAAAAGAACAAAGAATGCTGTGGGAAAACCAAATCGACAGGGTTCAACCCAAGTTTAAATGAGTTTGTATGTTGGCTGGTTCACTTTTTGGCGAGATGTGTGATGCTTTTTAGTGGAGTCCCAGGGATTTGATCCCTGCTGCTTGGCAGCATTTGAAGAGCAGTATGGGTGATTCTGAGTGTGATTTTCATGGCAGATGTTCTCACAGTTTGTATATGTTAAATTCATGAGTTACTGTTTTTGACGCTTAACTTAAAGCATATATATATGTATATATGTGTGTGTGTGTGTATGTATATATATATGTGTGTGTCTATATATATATATTGTGTGTGTGTATATATATATGTTTTATATATATATATATATATATATATATATGTATATGTATATGTATATGTATATATGTGTGTGTGTGTGTATGTATATATATATGTGTGTATGTCTAATTTGTTTTGTTGTTGAAAAGTGTTTTTCTTCTTCTTTTTTTCAGTTTGCTGGCTAAATTGCAAAATGCCATTTTTTGTGTCTAAATGTTTTTTTTTTTTTTTTTTACAGCTAACATGCATCTTCAGCCATTCATATGGGGAGGTGGTTTGTTTAAGCATGCCGGAAGAAGAAGAACGCAGGAAGTTTTTTTCAGACCTCATTCTGGTGCAGGCAGCCAAGGCACCACCCCGCAGGAGGAAAGCCGGTAAGTGTTTACCGTGGTTAATGCAGAAGTATAGATTTATCTGTTCTTGACTGGAGGGAGAACACTGTTTTATAAGTGTTAAATCCTCCTTTTTTGTTATTTAAACTTTTTTACCTTTGTAAGACTTTACCAACTTTCTTAATCTGTACTAGAGTAAATGCAGCTGCAGGCAGCAATTATCTAGGCCAAGCACCATGAACAATGTTTGTTACATTGTGTTTAAATCTAAGCTACACAGTAAATATGGTCAGATACCCTCATTGCATGGTGATATTTTATTTTTGTTTCAGAAATTTTCAAAATACCTTGTATTTTATATGACTCAGTATATAATAGGAATTCATAGAGACCAGACCAGAGATTTGCAACCAAGTTATGGAAAAGTTACAAAAAAAAACAGGATGATTCCAGTGACTGCCATAGACTCTCAGGAAAAAAAAAGAAGAATGATCGAGGCTACACACACTTTGTGCTTGGGCACTAATGAGGCCATTAGCATGTGAAAGGCGTATGTTAAAGTGCCTTATGTCTCTACCTTCGTTCTGTCTAGGGTGTCAGATGTAATGGTCTTACTGGATGCTGATGTCATTTATTACCATTGTGACTTTAATATTCCCCACACTGTCCCTCACTTCTGGTTTGGTTCAGATTCTTAAAGGGATAGTTCACCCCAAAATTTTTTTTTACTTATTGACTTAATGTTGTTCCAAACATGTTGACTTGCTTAGTTCTGTGCAACACAGAAGAAACTATTTTGAAGAATGAAAGTCAATGGGGTCCAAAACAACATTATATTTACACGTTTATTAGCTAAGTTTACATGCACCCAAATAATTAGTTATAGATGGCTCAATTTGCATGAAAACCTTTTTGTAAACAACTCAATTTGATTCAGCTCAGTACAAATAAAATTTTGATTGGACTGAAAGGGATGTAGACCTGAAATAATCCTAAAAACTAAAACTATAAAAAAATTAATTAAAATCAAGATGCATTAAATATATTCATATTAGATGAAAAATGTGAAAAAAATTATGCTTCAACTTCAAATAAGTTCAAGTTGAAGTACTAAATTTACTATATACACTGTGTATGTCTATCTATTCATCTATCCATCTGATAATGACAAAATCACTTAAACCTAAACCTCAACTAAAGTGAACGCTGAAAATATACAGTTAAAAGCTCATTCAAAGTGTTAGTATTATAATAAACATAAATGATGCTAAAATAACACTACACTGTAAGGAAAGAAATGCAGTTTTCAAAATATCATCATTAATGCTCCACAAAAGAAAGTCATACAATTTTGGAATGACATGACTGTGAGTAAATTCATTTTTTGCTGTTGATAACTACTTTTACTGTCATTGAATTAACTTCTCTCAATTGCAATTATTTCCACCTCCGCTGCTGCTCTTCCAGAATTGCTACTTCTGCTTATGCATAAATTGGGCATCCTGGGTGTTCCTGATGTTCTCTTCTGGATATCTTCTCCTTGTGGTCGATTGCCATGCTCATCGGCTCCCTCACAGCTGGAGCCATTATAGCAGAGAATGGCTTTCAAGTGGAAATGCGAGCATCATGACCCATTGATGCAGAGCAGGGGTCCTCCCGTGGGCCGAACACGGGCGGCTCTGAATAAAACACAAACCCTACTTCCTTTGGCAGCATAGCATCTGTGGTGGGAGAAAGGGGCTCTATTAAACACCGGGCCTCAACCATTAGCTATAATTACGCTCACAGTTAGCATGACTGCTTGCTAGCTGCTGCCACAAAGCAAATTGCTGAGGCTGGTAGCTCAACGACTGCTAGGCATTCTGCCCAGATTTTTGGATTAGCACAAGGTTCTCGGCCTGTTTACCGAGAAGATTTTTCTTTTGTCGGCGATATTTTCTTACAAGGCAGTGCTACATTAGTGCTCGATGTGTTTGGTCATTTCTGGAAGTGTGTTTTTGGTTCATTGTCTAGATGCAGCCCTGAATTACTGCAGCTGTCAAGTTTGTTTGTTGGAGCTCTTCAGAAATCAATAATACTCTGCGGCCCACGCTGTGGTGGGAAGCGTTTCTCGACTTCTTCCACATAACGCAGGGTGTTTGTAATTCCTCTAGCTGCTCTGGCACAGTTTCAGTGTCATCTGACTCTTCCAGTTGTTTTGGACCATTTGCTCAGCGTTTCATCTGGTATTGCATTTAGGTTTGGAGATCAAAACCGGTTGAGTTTCTAGACAAAATACTGGAATACCATGATTTTCTGTTAACGATTCTTAAACATCTGAATTCTTTTACGATTGCAGAAAACACATTCTGATGTTTCTTACATAATAAATAATATATAATACACTACTGTTCGAAAGTTTAGGGTCAGTAAGAGTTTTATTTTTGAAAGAAATACTATAGAAACTTTTTTTCAGCATGGATGCCTTAAATTGGTCAAAAGTGACAGTAAAGATATTTAATGTTAACAAAAGATTTGTATTCCAAATAAATGCTGGTCTTTTGAACTTTCTATTCATCAAAGAATCCTGAAAAAAATGTATTACAGTTTCCACACAAAATATATGTCAATATAAGATAGTAAATGAATATACATAAATAAATAAGAAATGACTATTGAGTGGCATTAAAATTATTTCAAAAGGATTATGTGACACTGATGACTGGAGTATTGACGCAAATGAATAATTTGCATTTAAAAAAAAAATTCAAATAGAAAACAGATATTTAAATTTATTTTACTGTATTTTTGATAAAATAAATGCAACCTTGGTGAGCATAAGAGACTCATAATAAGAGATTTTTTTTTTTTTTTTTTTGTATGTCTTGATTTTGTTTCTTGTGATGTAATTCATGAAAATTGCAATAGTTTGAGTAGTTGTTGTTTTTTTTATTTGTCCCTTACATTCCTAAAGATCATGTCATTAGACTAATTGTGTGATCTTGGAGATCATTAAGACACAAACGTTTTAATAGTGTTTTTGATTTTTTTTACATCAAATTAATTTTAAACTCTTTAATTTGATTTGTTCCATTTAAAGAAGTTTTTAGAAGTCTGTGATTTGTATTTATGAATTTAAATAATATTAAATTAAATTTTATTATTGTGCATCTTGCAAAAAAATCATGACTTTTTTTAACTGCAGATGCAATATATTCTACCTTGTGTCTATTTAGTATAGAAGACATGTATTGATTTAATTTTAATTAGACTTTTACTAATTTTTGTTGACTTGTTCCTCTCATTGGGGAAAAAAATCCCTCTTTCCAGAGGAAATGCATGAATATGGAAAAATATTCAAAAGGCAATACAAAGATCTTTTTGGTTATAAGTGATTGTAGTTAAGTGCTGTACTTAGGGTTTGTGACTGTTTTTGTGTTTTCAGTGAGCGCTCTGGAGGTGCTGACCCTTGCTGAAGACCCTGGCCCTCGGCAGCTCTCGCCAGAGGAGCAGCGGCGACTGGAGGAGCAGGAGGAGAACACCTTGCGCGAGCTCCGCCTCTTTCTCAGGGACGTCACAAAGCGGCTCGCCACCGACAAGCGCTTCCAGATCTTCAGCAAACCTGTGGACATTGAGGAGGTGGGCTGTTACTGTTACTGCAAGTCAGCAGCTGTATGATTAATGTCTTTAGGGTCTGTACTCCATTCAATATTACCATCTAATTAGAGGCACCTATGGTTTGTTAGCAACCCCCAGACCAAACAAATCAAATGATTGACATTATATGACAGCTTGCGGGCAGGATCGTTACCTGAATCAGTAAATTTGAGAAGGCAATTAAAAAATTCATTAATATAAGAAGCAAACAAGGAGGACCGTGTGTCTGTGAATACAGAGTACGACACATTTTCGGCCTGATCTCTTGAAGATTTTTGAGTTTGTTGTATGGTGACGCTCACAAAGCCTTCATATTAAGAATCGAGAGCATGTCCTATGGATCCCGATTCATACTGTACCCTGAGTCTGTGACCCATAGACATCATCAGACTCCTGGTATCATCCTTTGAAATGCTTTTCCCAGCCTTTAATGCAGCCAATACCAACTGTTGCTTGTTTTGGGGGGTTTCTGCATTTACTCTCCTCTTTAGCAGGTGAAATTAATGTTCAATCAGATTTACACTACCGTTCGAAAATGTTTTTTACAGGAGTTTCTTATGCTCATCAAGGCTGCATTTATTTGATCAAAAATACAGGAAAAAATGTAATGTAGTGAAATATTATTACGATGTTCAATACAATTTTTCTATTTTAACATACATTAAATGAATTTTCAGCATCATTACTCCAGTCTTCAGTGTCACATGATCCTTCAGAAATCATTCTAATATGCTGATTTATTATCAGTGATGGAAACTGTTGTGCTGCTTAATTTTCTTTTGGAACTTGTGATGTTTTTTTTCAGAGGATAGTTTTGTTGATGAATAAAAAGTTAAAAAGAAGAGCATTTATTTAAAATAGAAATCTTTTCTAACTATATATTCTACCGTTCAAAAGTTTGGGGTCAGTAAAATTTTATTCTCTCTTTTTTTTGAAAGAAATTAAAACTTTTATTCAGCAAGGATGTGTTAAATTTAAGAAACGATAGCAAAGATTTATATTGTTAGAAAAGATTTATATTTTGAATAAGTGCTGTTCATCAAAGAATCCTGAAAAAAGTATTGCAGTTTCCAAATAAATATTTGGCAGCACAACTGTTGCCAACATTGATAATTCTAATAATAAATCAGCATATTACAATGATTTCTGAAGGATCATGTGATACTTTATACTGGAGTAATGGCTGATGGAAATTCAGCTTTGAATCACAGAAATAAATTATATTTTAAAGTATATTAAATAGAAACAATTATTTGATATTGTAATAATATTTTGCAAGATTTCTTTTTTTTTCTGTATTTTTGATCAAATAAATGCAGCCTTGATGAGCATAAGATACTTCTTTAAAAAAAACATCCCAAGTCTTACTGATTCCAAATATTTGACCAGTAGTGTATATATGTATATATATGTATATATGTATATATATGTGTGTGTATATACACTGCCCGTCCAAAAAAAAGTCACACACACTAATATTTCGTTGGACCGCCTATAGCTTTGTTTACGGCACACATTCGCTGTAGCATCGTTTTGATAAGCTTCTGCAATGTCACAACATTTATTCCCATCCAGAGTTGCATTATTTTTTCGCCAAGATCTTGTATTGATGATAGGAGAGTCAGACCGCTGCGCAAAGTCTTCTCCAGCAAAGCAAGATTCTCAATGGGGTTAAGGTCTGGACTCTGTGGTGGCCAATCCATGTGTGAAAATGATGTCTCATGCTCCCTGAACCACTTGTTCACAATTTGAGCCCGATGAATCCTGGCATTGTCATCTTGGAATATGCCCGTGCCATCAGGGAAGAAAAAAATCCATTAATGGAATAAACTGTTCATTCAGATAGTCAGCTGACCTCATTCTTTGGGCACATAACGTTGCTGAACCTAGACCATAGCACTACCCCCACAGGCTTGTACGTCAGGCACTAGACATGATGGGTACATCACTTCATCCACCTCTCTTCTTCCCTGATGCACCCATCACTCTGGAACAGAGTAAATCTGGACTCATTAGACCACATGACCTTCTTCCATTGCTCCAGATTCCAATATTTATGCTCCCTAGCAAATTGAAGCCTTTTTTTCCCCGATTAGCCTCACTGATAAGTGGTTTTCTTAAGGCTACATGGCTGTTTAGTCCCAATCTCTTCACTTTGTGCGTGTGAAAATGCTCTTACTCTCACTATTAAGCACAGCTGTGAGTTCTACTGTTGTTTTTTACGATTTGATTTCACCAAATGTTTAAGTGATTGCGATCACGATCATTCAAGATTTTTTTCCGACCACATTCTTCCTCGAAGATGATGGTTCCCCACTAACCTTCCAGTTTTTATGATGCATTAGACAGTTCTTAACCCAATTTTAGTAGTTTCAGCAATCTCCTTAGATGTTTTCTTTGCTTGATGCATGCCAATAATTTGACCCTTCTGAAACTGATTAAAACATTTTCCATGGCCACAAGATGAGTCTTCCGACATGGTTGTTTAAGAAATGAGAAGCTACTCACTGCATCAGTTAGGGTTAAATAAGTAATTAAACATGCAGTAATTATCCAATGGGAGGCTCTTACCTATTTGCTTAGTTAAATCCAGGTGGTGACTTTTTTTTGGACAGGCAATATATAGTTTTTTTTTTTTTTTTACCAAGAAAAAATTTTTACAATTTAAAAATGTAGTGAAATAAAAAATGATATATATATATATATATATATATATATATATATATATATATATATATATATATATATATATATATATATATATATATATATATATATATATATATATATATATATATATATATATATATAAAAATATATATATATATTTTTTTAATTTAATAATAATTTATTTTTTATGTATTTTTCTGATTTAGGTTTCAGACTACCTCGAGGTTATCAAACAGCCTATGGACCTGTCCACCATCATGATGAAGATCGACACTCACAAATACATGGTCGCCAAGGATTTTCTAGTGGACATTGACCTCATTTGCAGCAATGCGTTAGAGTACAATCCAGACAAGGACCCGGGAGGTAAATACACAATATGGAGCAGCTGGATAAATAACAATACATCACTTGTTATGGGATATTCACATAGACAGTAAAAATGCAGCAATAAGAAGTCACACTTCAATGAACGTTGGTGAAGAGTCGAGCAGAATATTTAGGTCATGTGATGTTTGTTTATCTTATGTTGACCTTGTATTAAAAAAAAATGGTTGGTTTAGTAGAGACAGACACAGTTTAAAAAAATGATGTATAGATAAAATTAAATAGGCATACAAGAAAAATCCATTTCAGACATTCAAATAGTGTTTTTACTAGTTGACCAGTTGGTGCAGAACTAGTCAATTAGTTGTGCAGATCTCTAGTACTTAGTGCAGAGTTTCAGAAACCGTGATCCCAACCTAAAACAGCAGCAGCGACCGCGGTACTTGAAGCGTGGAGGACACTAAATCAATGATTAATCTGACAGACTTGTCAGTCCTTCACTGAGAGATATGAGAATTTGAGGACAATAAATGCAGCTGGATATTAACCCATTGACCTTTCCTTATTCAAAAGGCACAGGAAATCATTGTCGCTGATCTCTCCACAGAGGAAAAATGGCACTATAATGAGCAGTCTCCATAAAACCCATTCATCGCTTTAATGGACTTTCTTGCTATTCTCTGGCCATACGGTCAGTCAGTTGGGACACTTTGCAGTGTAGAAAATTGTCAGATTTATTGGTGCTTATGGATGTGCCATATATGCACATAGTACACTGAATATAAACTAAACCAGAATTAAACGAGCCATGGAAATAGTGTCTTAAATGCTAAGGTGAATTTATGTAAGTTGACGCTGGGTTTTCCACCAAAAGCTTAAATGTGCGGTATTTATTTGCCCCCTTAATTTTGCCCCTTTACAGACCTTAGTAGTATGAGAAACACCATCAAATGAGGCAAAGAGCTTTTCAGATGTAAAATGCGTACCTGTATAACTTGTGCATAAAGCATGCATTATTTAAAACAAGAGGAACGTGTTCATAATAAAAACCTGTGCAAACAGTCATGTGATTTACCACATAATTGTTTGTGGTCGAAGTGAGATAAGACAACTTTATATTATATAATTGAAGTCTGCTAGCTGGCTACTTCTGAACAACACTTTTGTCAGGACTTAACTCCCAGTCGTCTGGATTAATTGGTCAGCCAGTGAAGGTTGTTGGCTAAATGCAGCCGGTGCCTATGAATAAATCATAGTAGCCCATTTGCTGGGAGAACGTGGGTCATTTGTTTAAATGCAGCGTCCATGGAGCAGCCACCGAAGGAATGAGACAAAACGCAATTAGCTACTTTAATAAGGAAACAGAAAGAGGCTTCTGGTCCAGTTAGAGCAGGGGAATATGGGATTTAGGAGCTGTCAAAATTCCATTTGTTAAGCATTACTCTCACAAGTGAAGCATGAACGTTGCTCTTAAAATCTAAGGTGTCCTTTCCCTCGTTATATAGGTAATAATTAAGTTTGTTCATTGTTGTTGTGTTTCACTTCTGTCCTTGGAGTGCAGTGCGGATCCAAATAGAGTTTGGAAACCTCCCTTCATTCAAGAGAGAGTCTCGCAGTGGTCGTTTGAAAGTCAGATTCCTAGAAAATGTGTGCTTTGAAATCATACCCCAGCTGAAGTTTCAAAATCACATCTTAGCATGCAAGTTTTAAGGTTCTTCTAATTCAAATGATTAAATTCAGAGCTGCCAAATCCTGCCCCTGGACATCAGCCTCCCTGCTGAGTTTACTTCCAGCCCTGTTCTAAACCAACTGCTTCAACTTTCAAGTCTGCATCCCAATTCACATCCTTCAAACTAAAACTATGGGGATGGGGAAGTACTGTATATATATTTAAGTATGTTAAAAAAATTTTATATGTATATGTCTATATATATGTCAAAAAACTCATCCCATTTACAGAACTGCCACTACAATTGTCACTTTGTTGTTACATACATTTAATTTTTTTTTTTTGTCAAGTTAAAAATAGCATTTATCATTAACCAGTTTTACATGTAAGATTTCTTGGTGCCACTCACAGAATTAAACATGCAATGCGACGAGGTCATGTGACAGTAGTGTAACCTGCTACAGTTTAAAGTGCTAATCATTAATCTGTTGTATTTAATATTTTCTTTTTTAAATAGTTCATGATAATGTATCATAAACTGTGTCATATATACTGTGCAGGACACAATAAGGAGTAAATTGGTATTCTATTGCAAACAGTGTGCACATTCAATGTGAAGGTGGATCTCAAAGATCTGGACTGAGCACCACTGATTGATTTCTCCTGGGTCCTTTTGTTCAGTTGTCAATTTTGGCACCAGCAGCCTTAGATCTTTGTGCAGGGCTTTGAAAGTCAAAACAAGTGTATTTACACTCTCTTCCTTTCAGCCTGCCATTATATCCTTGACTGTAGTAAAGAGTGTCCTCTCGCTTGCTCTAGATGGCTTAATTAGGCCCATCTTCCAATTAAGAGGCAAACTTTGCCAGATCCTGACCTCCAGCCTGTCCTGGAGTAATGAGGACTACCCAGTAACGTGCTTTCTTTTCTCACTCACACATTTTCCTCCCTACATGTTTGAAAGCAGCTTGATTAATGATAGAGAGAGAAAAAATAAGGATAGAATACAAATGGTAGCTCTGAGAACTTTGGGAAAACGCAGTAATCCCTGTTCTCACACCAGTGTGTTTTTGTAAACAGAGATGCTTTGATTGACTTCCTGTGGAGCACTTCAGAAGTGTGTTCAGATACTCACATAAAAAAGCCGATGCTTAAGTTTCCTCAGTGAATCTTTAATCGATTACAGTGAGCCGTTGCTTGATTTACAGCACCAAATTTGATTTTGATTTGTTGGGCATCTTTTCTTGTTCATTCCATAATCTTTATTTATTGCTTATTTTTTTTATTCAATTATTTATTTATTTATTTATTTATTTTTTAATTGTTCTCTGTAACATTGCCATTTGGGTTCATTATGTACATTAACTTCTTTGCTTCTATTGGTCGCTGCCAGTGTTGGGGTAATGCATTACACGTAATGCCAGTTATGTAATCAGATTACTTTTATCAAGTAACTAGTGAAATAATGCATTACTAGTAACGTATAAAAAAAATATCTAATATCATTTTCCATTGATAATGCAATAACAGTTATTCCATAAATAGAATATACTTTAAAACAATTTCTATTCAAATTTGGAATAATTAATAAAAACTTGTTTACGCAGTGTCTACACCTTGTTGATTATAATGGGTGTGTTCGAGTTTGGTTGTGTTGTAATTGTCATTTTTTTCATGATTAGCTAGTTGTGGCAGCTGTAAATGTGACCTTCATTATTTTTTCTGATTAATTGCAGCCCTAATACCCAGAAACCATACTGTCAGTCTTCAAGAACATGGCTCCTTCTTCATCTTCCCAAATGAATTTTTCATTGACTGTGGCCTTCCGTTGTGCTTCCTCACAGATAAAATCATCCGCCACAGGGCCTGCAGTATGAAGGATACTGCACACGCCATGATCGCCTCTGAACTGGACCCCGAGTTTGACCGCATGTGCGAGGAGATCAAGGAGTCCTGCAGGAAGAGAGGTGACACAGCACTTCAGGCTGTCCTTAGCCCAGTGTTTCTTTGAGCTAGACTGACGTTGTGTACCACATCAGAAAACTGCCACAAACCAATCCTACTGCTCAAAACACATGAACACGTGAATACTTGCAGTTGCTTAGTGTTTTTAATGCTCCTGTTTTAGACCACTTATGGTTGATTTATTTAGTTTGTTCTGAAATCTCTCCTTATTCCCTATCTAGTGCTCTGTGGCATTCACTTTATAGGAAACAAGTCATTTAAAAAAACACAGAAACAGTATGAGTATCGTATTGTTTCTGTGTTTCAAATGACTCGTTCCCTATAAAGTGAATGCCACAGAGCACTAGATAGGGAATCAACCCATCAAAATAAAAGTTTGGTTTAACTTGAAGAAACTGTGACAGAAATATATTGCTTAATGTAATGATATTACTACTACTATTACAATCAATTAGTTAGAGATGCTTTTGATTATTCAAATTTAATTAATCCATTTAAAATGGAATCCAGAAAATGAATGGAGAAAAGATCATTAAAATAAAACCGTAACAAACATATTCACAGGGCCTTAAATGCAATTTTTGTTAAAATTTTTATACATTGCTGTTAAATTGTGAAAGTTTCATGATTTCAATTAATTAGACTTGCTTTTTGATAAATATTTTATATATATATATATATATATATATATAAATAAATAAATAAAACTGTTGTGGTATAAAATAAAACATTTACTGTATGTTTAGAAGTATTTATGTGCATTATTATTATTTTGAATATTATTTATTATATTTATTCAAATAAGGAAATGCATGCATATAAATAGTTACTTTAGAAATCCTTTAGAGACCTATGGGTATCGTTTAGAATAGTATACAAATAGGGATTCAGCCCTAGATTTTAACATGCATGCCAGCACCTTGTTTTACACCCATAAGCACTAACATTAGTATTAGGTGTTTAATCCTTAAAGGCACCTAATGTTTCTCTGTTCACTTTTAAATGAAAAAAAAAAAAAAAAAAAGAGGCTGTTGCGAGATTCTTGGTGACCAGTTCCTCCACCACCCTTTAATCACCAGGGGGCTTTTCTCTAAGAATGATTTACCTCCGATTCCTGTAATTCGTTCATTTTGCGTCTGCTGTAACGAAAATCTCGCACGGCCCCCTTCTGGGCCACCCCTCGGTTCCTTTTCATTTTGCGCTGGTTCAGTTGAACGAATACGGTGGGGTAAAAAATGACCTGCTCTAGAGAAGTGCTGCTGAATATTTTATATGGTGCAGTGGAGAAGTTATGGCTATCGATATTGTGGTGTGTAAGTTTGAAGCAGGGCTGCATCTGAATTAAAGACCACCATGAAAAGGCTTGATGAGGACATTTTTCTTTCTTCTTTTGTTGCTTTATTTTCTGTTAAAACAGAGAATGAGAATTAGGCTTGTCCCTTATTTCCTTTCTTTCTTTTTTTTCTCAGCATGATTTACTATTTAGCGTTGCTAGTTAGACCTAGGTGGTATCAAGGGTGGGAAAATTATTAATCTAGAGTGCATTTGATTGGACAAAATGAGTGAGTGCAGGATGAGTCATCAATATTTTCGTTCTGTTTTCCCAGAGGCCATAACATTATTGGCTGAAGTGAATTTAGTCTTGCTTTACGAGACCTAGCATAACAACAGACATGCTCGAACAGCCACAAAACCTGATTTAATGGGATCTTTAAGAAGTTCTCAACTGTGTGATAAAGTCTTTATGGTTTTCTAGTCCTGGCTTGAATCCCTCCTTCAATATAAGCCTCTGGGATTTTTTCATTTTAGCATTTGGCAGGCAAGAAGATGATTTTGTAGAATATGATGATGATGATGATTATCCCCTTGCGAGCGACCATCTTTCTGAAATCTCCTCTGAAGAGGCCATATATTTGGAGTCATTTACACTATCTGAGAAAAAAAGTAGTCTGATACTATAAAGACAAATTTTGCAAAATATAAAATGCAATAATTTAATTAATAAAAATAATTATATTTAATTTAAAATTAAATAATTTAATTAAAATTATAAAAAAAAAAATAAACACTATTCTTGAAAGGAAGAACATTTCAAGGAAGAAAAAAAGCTGCAGATTTGTTTTCTATCCTTCTTAGCAAGCATACTGTCAGATGTGTCAGATATTTGCTCAGTTCAGTGCTTGTCTCTGCAATAACTTATGTTTTCTTATTCTCCCAGGCTCTCAGACCACACCGCAGCCGCCCGTCACTCCGAGCGCTGTGGCGACCAGGAAACCTGTGGGAGAGGAGGCGGGATTAAGCAGTTCTCAGGGTGATGGAGTGGACAAGCACTGCAGCAGTGAGTACATGCAAGACACAACAGAAATTGTTAGGATGTTATGCTAGACTATTTGCAGGTGATTAAACAAACTGTACTTTGACTCGGTGTGCTTTGGCTTGCCCTGTGTGGTCCGACACTTCTGCTAACAGCTCTGCCTGTGAAAGGAGTTTTCACGAGGGTCTGTGTGATTGTGCCACAGGTTCATGGCCGCTCAGCGAATAAGGGGTCACTGTGCCCCGATAGACGTCTGTAGCCTCTATGCCACTTAAAACATTGGCTATAAGAGATCGGTGAGAGTAGAATCGTGTGGTATGACATAACTGAGCGACGAAGACATGTCAGCTGATTGATGCTTATTTCATCTGAATAGGTTTATTTGTTTACTTTTGGAACTTAATGAATGCAATGTGGTTTCGGTTCATTATGTACATTAACTTCTTTGCTTCTATTGGTCGCTGCCAGTGTTGGGGTAATGTATTACACGTAATGCCAGTTATGTAATCAGATTACTTTTATCAAGTAACTAGTGAAATAATGCATTACTAGTAACGTATAAAAAAAATATCTAATATCATTTTCCATTGATAATGCAATAACAGTTAAGGAAATAATTGGAATATTTAATAAAAACTTGCAAATTTGGAATAATTAATAAAAACTTGTTTACGCAGTGTCTACACCTTGTTGATTATAATGGGTGTGTTCGAGTTTGGTTGTGTTGTAATTGTCATTTTTTTCATGATTAGCTAGTTGTGGCAGCTGTAAATGTGACCTTCATTATTTTTCTGATTAATTGCAGCCCTAATACCCAGAAATCATACTGTCAGTCTTCAAGAACATGGCTCCTTCTTCATCTTCCCAAATGAATTTTTCATTGACTGTGGCCTTCCGTTGTGCTTCCTCACAGATAAAATCATCCGCCACAGGGCCTGCAGTATGAAGGATACTGCACACGCCATGATCGCCTCTGAACTGGACCCCGAGTTTGACCGCATGTGCGAGGAGATCAAGGAGTCCTGCAGGAAGAGAGGTGACACAGCACTTCAGGCTGTCCTTAGCCCAGTGTTTCTTTGAGCTAGACTGACGTTGTGTACCACATCAGAAAACTGCCACAAACCAATCCTACTGCTCAAAACACATGAACACGTGAATACTTGCAGTTGCTTAGTGTTTTAGACCACTTATGGTTGATTTATTTAGTTTGTTCTGAAATCTCTCCTTATTCCCTATCTAGTGCTCTGTGGCATTCACTTTATAGGAAACGAGTCATTTAAAAAAACACAGAAACAGTATGAGTATCGTATTGTTTCTGTGTTTCAAATGACTCGTTCCCTATAAAGTGAATGCCACAGAGCACTAGATAGGGAATCAACCCATCAAAATAAAAGTTTGGTTTAACTTGAAGAAACTGTGACAGAAATATATTGCTTAATGTAATGATATTACTACTACTATTACAATCAATTAGTTAGAGATGCTTTTGATTATTCAAATTTAATTAATCAATTAAAATGGAATCCAGAAAATGAATGGAGAAAAGATCATTAAAATAAAACCGTAACAAACATATTTCACAGGGCCTTAAATGCAATTTTTGTTAAAATTTTTATACATTGCTGTTAAATTGTGTAAGTTTCATGATTTCAATTAATTAGACTTGCTTTTTGATAAATATTATATATATATA